>NC_000077.6:116652245-116959120 GCF_000001635.26 Mus musculus | reverse complement strand
TGCATGTGGTGGGACCCACAAAGCATGGGTCTCTATGTGAGAGGATCCCAATACCCCAACCCCAGCTCCAGACACTAGGAAGGGAGGAGGGCTTCACAAGGCTGTTTCTGCCTTGTACTGGGAAAGAGGCGAAGAGCTGGGACCAGAACAGCCTGATCTACCGCCTGGGGAAAGGCTGAGTAGGCCTGGTTAGTGACCCAGTATCCAATTGTAGGGCATGTGACACAGGGGTATGTCCCACCACGGTCCCCAGGCAGGAAGAATGGGTGGGGCCAGCCAGGGATGGAGGAGAGACTAACAGGCAAATCGAGCCCAAGCAAGTGAGGAGGGAGGGGAGAGCTGGAGAGTGACAAGGTCAATCACAGATAGCCACACCCTCTTGGGGAGGGGCACTGTGCAGAGAAATGATATGGAGTCCAAGCAGGCTCATCCCTTCCTTTTCCTGCTCATGTACTTATGTATTAGAAAAATATTCGAAGCACTCAGAGGATCCTAAAAGAAATAATAGAATGAGCTACTGAACACTGCACCTCCACTACCCACCTCCACTACCTCTGACCTCATATCGACCTCATTTCGCTTGATTATTTTGTCTTACAGGACAACATATTGTGAGTGTGGGGATAGGCTGCCAGAAGTGGTTTCTCTGTCCTCCTCACAGCTCCCAACCCTCCACCTTCTTCGACAAACCTTCTCCCACCTTGTCTCAAAATAGAGCAAAAGTCACTACAGGGGATGTTCAGTCCCTTGGTCCCAGCTCTGGTTTGTCTGCACAGACCACCCCTCAATACTGGGTTCCCTTTTTCTTCCTTCCTGTAAGTGCAGAGGCCTGGGCCTCTGCCTTGAGCTGTCCCCTAAGGTGACCGGCAGTCTTCAACAACACCCCCCCCCCCAGCCTTCTGTGGGCTCCTTCAGGACAGCATTAAGAAACAACCAAAGTTTCCCCAACTTGCAAGAGGGGACAGCACACCTGCTGATAGTGTCAGCCTGTGTCACCAGAAGACAGGAGGCCCAGCCTCAGTTCCCATGGCTACGATGGTGTTTGGAGAAGAGGTCTTAGCCGATGGAGTCGATGCTAACATGGGGTGTTGAGTAGAGCCCTGATCCAGAGTGACAACTGTGCCTAGTAAAGAGGGGGAGGCACACAGAGGCATGCTGAGGGAAGACCATGAGGAAGCCAAGGAATAGGTTACCCAGAAGCCGGAAACTCTGAGGCCCCCAGAGCAGGCCTAGACTCACCTCAAAGGACCTAAGTGCTGCTCAACTCTAACCTCAGGCTGCGGCCTCCAGAACCGTGGGTGATAATTTCCTATTATTCGAGGAATGCCCAATCTGTGGTGTTCTGATTAATCGTTCCATTCCCACCCTGGCACTGCCAACTTCCTCTTCAGTCCTTGTCAGAGCCAAGCTCTAGGAAGAGGCCACCCAGTCATAGTCACTACCACCCAACTATCTTCTCAGCCTAGTCTTTGTGCTCACAACTCAACCCAAATGTCTCTCATTCTGCAGTTGACAATGATACCCATGTCATCAAATTCCTTGTAGAACTGTCTGTCTCCTTCTTACCTGACTTCTATTTGATGTATGCGCTGAACAGCTTATTTTTAAAGAGTTATTTATTTATGTGTATGAGTACACTGTCACTCTATTCAGACACACCAGAAGAGGGTATTGGATGCCATTACAGATGGTTGTGTGCCATCATGTGGCTGCTGGAATTGAACTCGGGACCTCTGGAAGAGCAGTCTAAAATCATCTGAGAGGAGGCAGCCACAATTAAGAAAATGCCTCCATGCCAGGTGGTCGGGAGGTAGAGTTCGACCTCTGTGAGTTCGAGGCCAGCCTGGTCTACACAGTGAGTTCCAGGACAACCAGGGCTACACAGAGAAACTCTTTCTTGAAAAAAACAAAAATAAAACAACAACCAAAAAAAAAGAAAGAAAGAAAAGAAGAGAAGAGAAGAGACGAGAAAAGAAGAGAAGAGAAGAGAAGAGAAGAGAAGAGAAGAGAAGAGAAGAGAAGAGAAGAGAAGAGAAGAAGAGAAGAGAAAAAAGGCCCCATAAGACCAGGCTATAAGCAAGCCCGCAGAACATCTTCTTAATTAGTGATCAATGGGGAAGGCTCCTCCCACTGTGGGCAGTGCCATCCTTGGGCTGATGGCCGGGTTCTACGAAAAAACAGGCTGAGCAAGCCATGTGAACAAGCCAGTAAGCAACACCCCTCCACAGCCTCTGCATCTGCTCCTACCTCTAGGTTCCTGCTCCGTTTGAGTTCCTGCCCTGGCTTCCCTCAGTGATGGACAGGGATGCAGAAGTGTAAGTCAACCAAACTCTTTCCTCCATGAGTTGCTTTGGTCATGGTGTTTCATCACAGCAAAACAAACCCTAAGACAGTGTTTTCTTTTCCTGGATTGTTTTTTGACAGGTGTTCATACATAGCCTGGTATATATAGCCGAGGCTGGCCCTGAAATATTATCCTTCTGTCAAGCCACAAAGAAGTGGTTTTAGAGGCATGCATCCCTCATCTGGTTTCTTATTGGCTTTTGTGTATATGTGTGTGTGTGTGTATGTACATGTGGAGGCCAGAGGAGGATGTCAGGTGTCATGGTCTATCACTCTGCCTTATTCCCTTGAGACAAGAGTCTCTCAGTGAACCTGGAGTGAGGCTGGTGGCCATAAGGCCCAGTAGTCCTGCCTCTATCCTCCATAGCACTGGGGTTAAAGGCATGAGTATGGCCGTACCTGGCTTTTGAACATGGGTGCCATCTGGTGAGACAGCAAATGTGCTAACTCTGATTTCTTTTCCTTTCTTACCAAGTCACTAATGTCATTCTGGGGACCCACCTAACCCTGATTACATCCTTAAGACCCCCACCTCCAAATGCCACTCACATGACTATGGTGAGCAAGTCTCTTACACATAAAGTCTGAGGACATCCTCCATCTTAGTCCCATTTCTGTTTCTGTGATGAAGTACCCTGCCCTGCCCTGCCAAAAACAACTTAAAGGAGAAAGGGCTTAGTAGGCTTGCAATTCCAGGCAACAGTCAGGCCATGACTCTGGGGGAAGTCAAGGCAGGTACTTGAAGCCATCAGTCATCACATCACAGTCAAGAGCAGAGGGCAATGAATCCATGCACACATGCTGGTGCTCACCTTGCTTTCTGCACTCTTAGACAGTGCGAGACACACACACACACCCCTGGCCTAGGGAATGATGCCACCCACAGTGGACGTAATCAAGATTATCTCCCACATCCGGGTCCACAGGTTAACCTAATTTCGACAGTCCCTCATTGAGACTCCTTTCCCTGGTGATTCAAGATTGTGTCAAGATGACAAACCACAGCCCCCATCAGAGAATGGCAGTAGCTCCACCCAGTTACCATTGTCAACTGCCCAGCTCTAGTTCTATCTCCTGAGAAACAGCTGGGCCATGTCCCATTAGCTGAGAACAGTGTGAGACAGTCATAGCCAGATCTGCACAGATTCAAACCCCAGAACCTGTCACAGTTTAATAAGAAGTGCTACAGCTTAATAAGAAGTGTCCCTCACAGACTCTGGTCTGGAGGGTTGGTCCTTCGCTGGTGGTGCCATTTTGGGAGGTGGTAGAATGTTTAGGAGGCAGAGCCTGGTTGGGAGAAGGAGGTTTATTCCCTCCCTTCTGGCCATTACTTTATCCACGTGTGTGCGTTTTCACACATGTGTGGGTGCACGCACACATGTGTACACACACATGTGGAAGCCGGAAGTTGGTATCAGGTGTCTTCCTTCATTACTTTCCACTTTATTTCTTATTTTATTTTATTTTATTTTATTTTATTTTTTTTGAGACAGGGGTTCTCTGTGTAGCTCTGGCTAGCCTTGAACTCAGAGGTCTGCCTGCCTCCAGAGTGCTGAGATTAAAGGCATATGCCTCAAGGCCTAAGCTGGAGCTCATCAGCACAGCTAGACTTGTTAGCCAGCTTGTCCCAGGGATCAAGTCTCCACCTCAATTGCTCCCACTACCACGATGTTCTGCCTCACCTCATGCCCCATCCTTGGCTATGCACTGCCACGGTGTTCTCTGTGCCTGACCTCACGCTCAGATCAATGGCTCCAGAGGAGCTTGGACTGGATCCTTATATGGCATGAGCTAAAAATAAACCATCCCTCCTTTTAAAGTGTTACTCTGGAGTATTTGTCACGGGGAAAGAGAAGTCTGACTGCCTGTCACAGCCGGCCAAGACAAGCGCACAAGGCAAACAAGATATGGTTCCCGCTTCTGACATTCCTGGGGCAGGGGCCCTTGAGCAAACGTCCCTGGGTTGGAGTCTGATTCCCTGCCTGACTGCACACTGACAGCCATGGAGTTCTCCCTCCTCTGTTTCCTTGTTGAAGCTCACCCCTCTCGGGCTTCCATCATTTACCAGTTAAGACAACTAATTTTCTACTAAACCCAATTTCACTCATGGATGGAGGAAGAGCCCGTCGTTTCTCCTTATGCCATGTACTATTAACGCTTGAAATTATGCAAATAAAATTGGCGAGCGCTGCCAATTCTCCTCAGGCAGAAAAGGCAAGGCTTCCCTCTCTAACACCCACTGTGGAGACAGGCTTTTAGGAGGACAGCTCTGGATGCTCCAGGGGACGGGGGCCTTACATCTCCAATGCACACTCAGCGGGAGCGAGGTGTGGGTGTCTGACATCACCTCAATGCGCACTTCTCACGGGGCATTGTTCTCTCACACTACCTCCCTCATCCAGAAATGTCTTGATGCACCAGAGTCAAATGTGGATTCTGCACACTGCCCCAGACATCCCTCCAGTGAGCCAGTTAATTAAAACGCCAAAACGCGAGGAACAGAGAAAACCTGGCTCATCCATCCAGACTTCTTGTTAGTCAGCGGACGGACGAGACACCTGGCAGGAACATCTGTGAATTAGCTACAACCAGGGTACAAGCCATGTCTTTGCCCCGGCGCCTGCCCACACAGGGTCTGGATACAGCTGAGGGCGCTTTCAGAATGCAATGGCCCTCAATTCCCCATGCCCTGCTGCTGTTGCCGGGCTAACAGGTGACCATGCCTCCATTCCCATCCTCCCATGGTTTCTGTCCAGGCCTATCCAAGCTGAGGATACTGTTACAGATGGCCTTGTTCCCCGCCTTACAAGGTTCACATGTTGCATCTTGACTGCCTCCATCCCCCACCAGTTTCTCAGCATGTTTCTTTATTTGGAAACAGTATCTTTACAAAGGGGACAAAATGAAGGCAGTGGAGATAGCCCAGTGATTAAGAGCTCGGGCGTTCCTACAGAGAACCCATGTTCAATTCCCAGCATTGATTTGGAAGTTCACACCCATCTATAACTCCAGTTCCAGAGGGATCTGTGGCCTCCGAAGGCACCAGGCACACATGTGGTGCCCAGACATATGTGCAGGCAGATATAATACCCATATACATAAAGAAGTTCTCTTTAAAAAGAAATATGGGTCACCTGGGCCCTCCCTCGTGTGACTGTGACATGTTTCTCAACCTTATTGTGTGAGCCAGGATCAGTCCTAGTCTTGTTTCTGTTTGTTATGATAAAATATCCCGACAAAACACAGCTTACAGAGAAAGAGTTGATTTGCCTGCCATTCCAGTTTTACTCCATCCTTGTGGGGAGGTCCAGGCAGAAGCTTACAGCAGCTATGCACATAAATCAAGAGCAGAGGGAATGAGTGCACAAAGGCTTCCTTCTCTGCGAACTCTCTCTATTCCTAAACAGTCCGGGTCTCCTGGCCTAGGGGATGGTGCTGCTCACAGTGGGCTGGGGTCTTCTCACATTGATTAAAGTAATCAAGACAACCTCCTCCCACAGACGTGCCGAGCTTTTATAGACAAGTCCTCATGGAGATTCTTGTATCACGTAGATAATTACAACCAACCATCACAGGGTCTCTTATTCTGTAGCCAAAACTGGTCTCAAACTCACGGCAACTCTTCTCTTTCAGTTCTGGCTCCTGAGTGCTGGGGTTACAGGTGTGAACCACCATATCCAGCTAGGACCAAGTCCTTGTAATGGGAGAAGGGTGGATACTGACACACACGCAGGGAAGAGGCCCAGCAGATGGAGGCAGGGATCAGGCTGGTGTCTACGCGTGCTAAGGAGCACCCCCCATAACGGACCTTTCCCTAACGGCTCAGCCTGTAACAGCAAATCTCAGAATTCTGGCCTCCAGGGCCACGAGGAAGAGGCCCTTTTAAGCCCCCTAGCCATCACGCCTTTGTTGCCACAATTCGAGAGAAACCCAGTACATCCCCACTGTCATCTCCGTGAAAGGCCACAGCTCAGCATCCACCGGCTTTTACACCTGTCAATCTTACTGCAGTGGGGAAAAAGGGGGGTCTTTACATCCAAGAAAGTGTGAGATCACAAAACACACACACACACACACAGAGTGCAGGCCCACAAGCCTAGGGATGGCACCGCTCACAGTGGGCTTGGTCCCTCCCACATCAATTCCCAGTCAAGATCATTTCTTGCAGCCATAGTCACAGGCAGATCTAATCTTGGTAATCCCTCAGTGGCGGTTCCTTCTCAGGTCGCTACAGGTTGTATAAAGTTGGACAAAGTTAAGTAGCTCAGTGGGCTCCTCCTTTGTCCATATCTCCCACTCTGGACCTCACCCCTCTCTCACTCCCTCTGGCCCTGTCCTAGGTACACTGAGAACAGCCCTTTAGCACAAGCCAGGCAAAGCCAGCCCCATTCTATGGTTTCCCAGCCTCACAACCCCAAGGCTGCACTCAGGGAGGCCACTGAGAAAGGCCACAGCTCTGAGCATGACTGAGATTCACCCGGCCAGGGTGCCAAGTGTGGGGTCCTGTGCTGGTTGGTGTGTGGGAGGCAAGCAGGTGTCTGCTGCAGCAGGGGCTAGGGTCCTCACCCTGAACATAAACCCAGCATGGCTGGTGCTGTTAATCTCAGAGTGGGGCCGCCCCTGGGAAGGAAGGTTTGGTTTGTTTTTGTTTTGAATAAGATTTATGTATTTATTTATTTATTTGGTTTTTCGAGACAGGGTTTCTCTGTAGCCCTGGCTGTCCTGGAACTCACTTCGTAGACCAGGCTGGACTCGAAATCAGAAATCCGCCTGCCTCTGCCTCCCGAGTGCTGGGATTAAAGGCATGTGCCACCACACCCAGCTTAAGATTTATTTATTTTATGTATAGGAGTACTCTGCAGCTATCAAACACACCAGAAGAGGGCATCCAATTCCATTTCCAATGGCTGTGAGCCACCATGTGGTTGCTGGGGATTGAACTCAGGACCTCGGGAAGAGTAGTCAGTGCTCTTAACCTCTGAGCCATCTCTCCAGCCTTTGTTTTTGTTTTGACTGCTAGTTGTTTTCAATTGTATCTGGCAACAGGTTTTCAAAGCATCTCCCTGAGGAGACCTCATGAGGGACTGGGCTGTTTATACCCAGTCTGCCCAGTCAAAGCAAGAGTTCACACTCACATCCCTCAGGGGGCCAAGGCCAGGGCTTTCAGGCCCAGCCATGCCTACCAACTTCTTGAGCTTTAATTCTGAGAAGGGGTGACCTGGTGACCTCTCAGTGAGGCCTCTCCTGGGACTGAGAGCCACAGAGGCCTGCCAGGAATTGAAAGCTGGGGGGAAAGAAAGGACTGAGTCTCTGGTGAGGGGCTGGGAGGGTACATGTGTGAGTGTGTGTGTGTGTGTGTGTGTTGAACATGCATACGAGTGAGTATGCATTAGTATATAACATGTGTGTGCAGATGCTATATGGACATGTGTCCACATGTGTGTGAGTTAGGTGTGAACGTATTCATACCCATATAAGTGGGTATGTAGGGGTCTTCATGGAGTGGTACATATGTGCATGCGTGAGAATATTGTGCACTGTGTGTGAAAGAGCAATCATGTTTATGCATGTGAATGCTACATACACAATAAGTTCATGTGTGTAAATGTGGATGTCACATGCACAAGTGCAGATGATACTCGAGTATTCATGTGTGTCCCATGCATAAGTTCATGTATGTGTATGTATATAGGTATTATATAAGTTCATATATATGTATGTTACATGCATAAGTGTTTGTGTGTGTGTGTGTATGTGGGGGGGGTACACATATATGCATGCATGTGTTACATATGTAAGTTCGTGTTGTGTGTGCACAGACAAGTGTGTGTACGTAGCAATGGCTACAGGTGGGAGGTTTTCAATTGAGTCAGTTGTTACCGGTCCTTTCCATGCCCAGGAAGCCCACGGTCAGTCACTGCTCCGGCCATGGATGGGCAATGGCAGTGGGCACCAGCCTTAGGCTCAGCATCCCACTCCTGCAGTGGACAGGCTGCTGGACAGGGAAGGACTCGGGGTGAGGGCTGGGAGAGCCCTGGCATGGGCTAGAGCAGAGCCACCGAACCAAACACCGGCCCCCCCACACCCTGGCCCCCGGAAGGCCTGCAGGCTCTCGCTCCTCTCCAGCAGGACGGTCTACTAACTGTTCTGTGATGAGTGGATGGGAGAAACTCTCCCTCCCATAGCCTAGAATAAGCGTCTCTTGGCACCCTTGGGATTTGTCCTATTGCAACCTTGGGTGCCTGAATTTGCACCAGATTGCTGGTGCCATTTGACCTGAGATTCTGGCCCTGGGTCCATGGTCCTCCTTCTTTCTCCATGAACCATGTGACTTTTCTATAGGCCAGGGAAAGGTCGTTTCACTATCTGCAAAAGTTGGTTATAGTCCAAGCACCCTCATCAGTACGCCTCCTGGGCTCTCTGCCTGAGGAAGCAAAGTAGGCACGGGGCAGAGCAGGCAGATCTCAGCACTGAGGGGGCCCATGCAACTGAGCACACAGCACTGCCCACAGATGCCTGAGTAAGGGTATGTCATCTGCCTCCCTGCATCCAGGAGTCGCTCTGTGAGTCTGGTCCTGGCTCCTTTCAGTTCCCAGGTTCTTTGGTGTTTGGAGATATCGGGGTTACTTCTCAGGCAGCAGCAGCCACTTCCGGTGCTTCCTGTTGGTGCTGTAGCTATGCAGCACCACCCTGGTCCCCATCCTCTTCCTCCCCTTCTTGTCCCTGTCGCTTGCTCTAGAGACACCTTTTAACCTTGACTGTGCCCACAGAAGAGCATGACCATAAAGAATGACTCAGGCCACGGGATGATACTCTACAACGCTGGCTCATTTTAGTGCCCCTCCCAACAACACAGCCCCGCCCCCGCTTCCTCATTCCCCTGAGTCAATGAGACTGGCCCACGAGACAAAATTCAAAGTACAGGTTTCCTGGATGGCTGAGGGCAGGTATAGCTGGGCAGATGTCCTTGGTAATAGTCTCTATCTGAAGTGGATGGCCACAGCACAGTGGGTCATTTTGTTCCCATACCTCATAACTGCATTAGTACATATCTAGAAGCACATCTAAAAGATGTACCCTGGTATATATCCAACGCCACACAAGAAATATAACAAATAAAGTAAGAGAGAGCTTAGCTATGTCTGCATCTAACAGATGAGCGATAAAAACATTACCCCAATTAGACATTAGACAAGACACACACACACACAAACAACACCCACAAACACACAAACAACACCCACACACAAACAGCACACACACAAAACCACACATACACACACACACACACACACACACACACACATACACACACACACACACACACACACACACACTCCTATCTGCCAGTACTCCTCTGTCTGTCTACCTATCTGACTTTGTCTCTCTGTCGCTGTCTGTCTCTGATTCTATCTGTCTGTCTCCCTCTCTCACACACGTACGCGAGCACACACACACACACACACACACACACACTCACTCACTCCAGTTCCTTTGCATTCCACATGTTCTTACTCTCCAGACAACCCCTACCCCCATTCTCACACACAAACAATCTTTTAGACCCTCTTCACCACCACACACAGGGTGGGGGTGTGTCTATGTTCCACAGTTCCAGAAGGACCTGGACAAGCCCAGCACTGGCAGTCAGCATCACTGTCAACCCTAATGCCCTTGTAGAATGCCCAAGGAGTCCAGCTCCTAAAAACACCCCCTGAAGACTATGCCCATCCTACCAGGAAGACCCTCGGGGCAGGGACCTCATGTGGACATGGTGACTCCTCTCTCAAAACATTATGCATTAGCCTATGAGCACAGACCCAAACCCTAGTCTCTTGGCAAAGGCCAAGAGCCTGCAGACTGCTGCTATGCAAACACGCTTCCTCTGTGGATTCTAAATACAAACGTGTGTCTGCATGGAAGAGGAAGCGGGAAGCACATAAGCAAGTGGAGGAGGGAACGGGGAGTACCGGCATCTGACAGAGGGCCACCTCCAGGCTGTGGGCCCCAAAGGCAGAGCATCAGCCCGGTGGCCAGGCTGCCCTTCATCCCCTCCCTACCCCACCAGGATGTGAAGGCTCTCTGGCACTCACCTCTGCAGCTCCTTCAGGGAGACTGTGATCCGCAGGCTATGGCCCAGCACGTAGAGAGCAGCCAGGATGTCTGCCCACTGTACCATCTCTCCCAGAGGCCCGCCCTTCAGTACCCTTGGGCTGAACACGTCCCCAGACTCCTCTGTCAGGAAGCCAATGTGGACAAGGATCTGGGTGAGCAGGACAGAGGGGGCGGGGGGTCAGAGGAGAGCAGCAAGCAGCTCGTAGGTCTGTATACCCCAGCCCAGGATCACCCCACAGCATAGCACACAGGGGCTCCAGGCCAGGCCTGGTTGACTGCCTTTAGACCCTAGATGTTGGAGCCGTAGGTGTTGGTGGGTGTGCGACTGCCTCGTGGAGCTCACCTTGCAGATGAAAGAATGGACAGCAGTACACACAGACAAGACAGAGTTTTATGAATGACAAGGACTCCGACAGAAAGGAGGTGACAAGCATGCGGTTCTCTGTTACGTGAATAAAAGAATGGATGGACATATGGACAAACGGATGGACAGACAGATGGACAGTTGGGCCAACAATCCTTCCTCAGTCTGTTATTCCCGGACCCCTTTAACCTTTCTGCCTGACACGATGAAAATGTCCCAAGGACATAGGACCTCCAGGGGCTGATCATGCTGGCCCAGCCTGAGAAGGGGCCAGGGGCTCAACCCTGTCACCCTCATGTCCTGTGACTGAATCCAGTTAAAAGAAACTAATGTCACTGGTTCAAAGACATGCACCATGCCCAGCCAGAATTCCCTGTCTACCTGTGACCTCCTGAAACCCTGTGCCTGTTGGGAACCACAGGCTCATGGCTACTTAGAACTGTGTCTACTTGGAACTTCATGGCCACGCCCACCTGGTGCCTCATGCCCACCTGGAGATCCATTCCCACCTGGTGTCTCATGCCTACCTGGAAACCCATGCCCATCTGGAGCCCACTCTCCACCTGGAGGCCCACTCCCACCTGGAGGCCCACTCCCACCTGGAGGCCCACTCCCACCTGGAGACCCAATCCCACCTGGAGCCCACTCCCACCTGGAGGTCCACTCCCACCTGGAGACCCAATCCCACCTGGAGACCCACTCCCACCTGGAGGCCCACTTCCACCTGGAGGTCCACTCCCACCTGGAGACCCAATCCTACCTGGAGGCCCACTCCCACCTGGAGGCCCACTCCCACCTGGAGACCTACTCCCACCTGGAGGCCTATTTCCACCTGGAGTTCCACGCCCTCCTAGAGCCCCAGTGCAGTAAGCACATTGTCCAAGCACTCCCTGAAAGGATAACATACTTGCTTCTGGTCCCTCCGAATGTCCCCCAGCTTCTGTGCCAGGTACTTGGCAGCCTTGGTCCACTGTGCGGTGAACCGCCTGGTTCGCTTCTTCATGAAGATGAGGGACTCCTTCCCACTGCCCATCAGCTCCAGGAGGTGGGACAGGTTGCTTCGGAACACAGCCTAAGTTGGGACCACAGGCCAGCTCTCTCAGTCCCTGACCATCCATCCCATCACCGTCCCATCCCCGGCTTCCCATGACAGAAGCTGCCACCTACTGTAAGGTGGGTGCCTGCTTCAGCATCAGGGTGGGAGGCTCTGCTTGCACCTTCCAATACTCACTCTAGCCCTCCTCCCCAGTTAACCACCCACCCCTGAGTCCTCTGGGGACCCAATCAGCCCTGAATCACCAGGGGTGAGCTGCCTTTGAGTGGTGCTAAGGTCAGTGGTGCCTGGAACCTGTTAACTCTCTAAGTCCATGAATCTTCACCCATTACATCTACTCACAGAAGGACAAATACAGTGCCATGCACTCAGAAAGCCCTGGGTACATGACAGCTATTATTGCTGTTATTCTAACCCATTAAGGACTTCTCCGGGGACGTCTCTTGCCTCCCAAGCAAGTTCCCTGTACTGGATTCCACAGAAGATGATCTGGGGATCCTCAGCCTGCAGAGCTGGGAGCCCCATTCCATGGGGTCAGGTGGGGGGGGGGTGGGAGTGAGGCTCCCTCCCACTGTCCCTAAGGATATCCAATCTAGGCCTACCTGGACTCTGGGAAGGGACTTGGGGGCTGTCCGGGCAGCTGTCTGGTTCCTCCAGGGCAACGGGGGACAGAACCACTCAACCTCACTGAGGTAGATGAGGAAGGAGCACTCAGTGCCGTCTACTCCAAAGAAGGCGTAGCAGGGGTCAGAGGTCCAGCGGGCGCGCATCCACTGTGAAAAACATCAGGCCTGGGTAGGCAGCCAGGAACCCACACACCACCGCATGGACTCCCCTAGCCACAGGGTCCCCAAGATCTCGCCGTGAGGCCTGCCCCAACCTAAAGATGCAGCAGAACGCTAGAGACATACAACTGGGAGAGAGAGGCTGGGCCAAGGTCAGCCAGCCCTCGACAACTGAGGACCAGAAAAGGAGGTAAGTCAGCTTCCCTGGAGCCTCACAGAGGAGGGCCTCGGACCTGAGACTTGGCAGACGTAAAGAGGCCAAGCACCAACGACAAGGTCCAGGAAATTCAGCAGCCACAGCCCTTGTGCCCCCTGTCTCCTCATCTTAATTAGAGGCGGGGTCATAGGCATCCTTTATGGGGGCCAGGGCCAGGGAAGTTCTTTCCACAGGGGCTCCATGTGATCTCTAAGGAAGGGGTCTGCAGCCCCGTAGCCTATCCCTTAAAGGCTCATAGACAGCTCGAGAAGCTGTCTTTAAGGGTGTGAATCGGTTCTCTTCATGCACCGACATCATGCAGTCAAAAACACCCCTGGAGGTGATCAGGAGGGGTCCTTGGTCCAACAAGCCATGAGCTGGGCAGGGGGGACCAAGACTAGACTCATGCCATTTCTTGCCAAGATGTTAGAATGGGTCTCTAAGTGCACAAAGTTCCTAAAGGTGACAGGCTCAGAGGTCTTTGGGCTGATTATCATGGTAGGCCCAGTGGAGAAAGCATTTCTCTGAGGTTGGTCACCACTAGTTTGTGCTGGCTTAGGTACCTAGTTAACAGAGTCCAGCTGGGACAGAAATCCAGGGCTGAGCTAGAGTGGGCAGAGCCTGGAGGAGAAGCCTCCCACCTGTCTGATCTTCACCCTGCACCTTCCCCTCAGGGGGGGGGGTCCCCGAGGCCTCACCTCCACTTTCCCGGAACAGTCAGGGAACTTGGGGTCACTGGGTGCTTCACACTGGTCCCTCCGACCTTCAGACACTGCAAAAACAGAAGATGGCTTACTGAAACACCGGGGCCTGGAGGTAGCCAAAGAGAGAGGGCAAGGTGAAGAGGCCTGTGCTAGGACAGAGCAGTGGTCACCCTCCTGTTGCCCTCACCTGAGGTTTCTCCCACCCCACAGCCCTACTTCGCTTGCTCAGCCGCCTCCAGGCTCAGAGGAGCAAGCTCTTAAAACAGCTACAGAGTGGCCTACCAGATGGACACACCGCAAGCTCCCCACAAAATATACTCTTGTTTTCCTGAGAACGGCAGAGGGGCAGAAGCCTCTAGCTTTTCCCAAACCAAAAGGAACCACATCGGCCCACTCTGTCCTCCCCAACCTCCAGCAGGCCAGGGTGGGGTAGACCAGGTCCCCCTACTGAGAGCCTCAAGTAGGGCCCCCAAGAACTAGGCAAGCATTACCAGAGAAATGGGTCTTCTGGAGGCTCTGACCTATCCAGCAGGGCACTGGCCTCTGGGGACACAGGGCAATGTCCTGGCTGTGACGCACCCTTGCTATGCAGAATCAGGCTGTGGCGCAGGATCTGGTCCACCTTCACAGCGATGTCAGACACATTCTGGGCAATGGCCTGGATCCTTTCAATGAGGCTGGCCCCAGGGGTGAGCCTAGAGGGGAGGGGAGAGCCAGAGATAAGCCTTCCCATGGACAGTGAGCAGAGGCCACAGCGGAAACCAGGTGGGAGAGAAGCGGAGCTGGAGCTGCCTCTGCCCGACTCACACCTCGGACACAGCAGGAAAGCACACTTCTGGGCGAGTCTGCTGTGTTTACTGTGTCCTGACTCTGTCAGACACGGCACCTGGGACTGAAGCAGACAAAGAAACTTCTGTCTTCCTGCCAAGACCCTGAATAGATGAGCACAGGAACCCCCCCGGATGATAAAGGCCTTTTGCTAGGCACAGCCAGCTCATCTGAGTCTGTTCACACCAAGATAAGTTCACACCAAGATAAGTTCACACCAGCAACCTGGAGACCCGCCAGGGAACTAGCACTGGTTTGCTGAGAACCCATTCTTGTGTGTGTCTGTGTCTGTGTGTTTCCAGTGCATGTCTCTGTGTGTGAGTGTGTATGTATCTATGGGTGTGTATGTGGGGGGGTATGGTGTGTGTGTATGTGTGTGTCTGTGTATATGAGTGTATGTGTGTGTGTGTGTGTGTGTCTGTGTCTGTGACTCTGTGTTTCTGTGTATCTGTGTATATGTTTGTGTGTGTGAGTGTGTGTCTGTGTGTTTCTGTGTGTATTTGTGTGTGTCTGTGTCTGTGTGCTATGTCTGTGTGTGTCTGTGTGGTGTATTGTGTGTGTGTATGAGTATGTGTGACTATGTGTGTGAGTGTGTGACTGTAACTGTGTGTGTACATTTCTGTGTGTGTATATGTGACTGTATGTCTGTGTGTGTGCGTGTGTATGTGCGACTGTGTGTGTCTCTGTGTGTGTGTATATGTGATTGTGTGTGTCTCTGTGTCGGTGTGTGTGTGTGTGTGTGTATGTGTGTGTACATGTGTGACTGTGTATCTGTGTGTGTGTGTACATGTGTGACTGTGTATCTCTGTGGATGTGTGTTATCAGAGTGTGTGGTGTGTGGTGGGGGAGGAGGCGGGGCACAGTTGACTAGTATCTTCCTCTACTACTTTTCATATTATAGAGGAAGGGTTGCTTACTGGACCTGCTGCTTCCTGATTGGCTAGATGGGCTGAGCAGCAAGGACCCACTTGTCTCAGACTCCCCAGGGCTGGGATAATAGGCATGGGACAAATGCATTAAGCTTTTTACTCAAGTGCAAGAACAGCAAATGCTCTTAAGTGCTGAGCCATTTCTAGCACCTCCTCCCACCCCCCACTAACTTAAAGATTTATTTTAGGGGCTGCAGAGATGGCTCAGAGGTTAAGAGCTGACTGTTCTTCCAGAGGTCCCGAGTTCAATTCCCAACAACCACATGGTTGGCTCACAACCATCTGTGATGGGATCTCATGGCCTCTTCTGGTGTGTCTGAAGACAACTACAGTGTACTTATATACATAAAACAAACAAACAAACAAACAAATAAATAATCTTTTTAAAATATTGTTTGTTTGTTTGTTTGTTTGTTTGTTTGTTTTGCTGGTTGTGGTGGTGCACGCCTTTAATCCCAGCACCCAGAAGGCAGAGGCAGGAAGATCACTGTGAATTTAAGGGCAGCTTGCTCTACACAGTGAGTTCCAAGACAGCCAGAGCTTCAGAGTAAGGCCATGTTTCAAATAAATTAATAAGACAAACACGCACACGCACACGCGCGCGCGCACACACACACACACACACACACACACGCAGCTGCCTACGGATTCCCTGGAACTGGAGTTACGGATATTTGTGAGCCACCTAGATTGGGAGCAGGGATCTGAACGCTGGTCCTCATGACTGAGCAGCAAGGGCTCTACCACGGTGCCATCTCTTCGACTCCCTTCCGTTATTCTACCACAGTCTCATGTAGCCCATACTGGTCTCAAGCTTACTATGTGTGGAAGATGACCTTGAACTTCTGATCCTCCTGTGTTCCCCCCCCCCCCAAGTTCTCGAAGTGAGCACCACTGTGTCTGGTCCACGTGGTGCTGGGGATGGGACCCAGGGCTAAGCAGGCATTCTACCAGCTAAGCCACATCCACAGCCCACTTCCCTGGATCTTGAAAGAGCCCTGGACACGGACATTAAACCCTCTATTTTTCTCCATCAGTATGGGGCCGCTTTGATTTTAGGAGAATTTATTTCCTTGTTGATTACTGGCCAGTGCTCTGGGAATCGTGTTAGTTGTTAGATGAAGTATTTATCGCGTGGCACAAACTGCTATTGAGACAGCTCCTACTCTGCTGGCCTTATCTTCCTGTCAAGCACAGCCCCGGGGCCTTCTCCAGAAGCCACTTACTTTCAATACTTAAACTCCATTTGCTTTGATTCTCACCTAGCTTTCTGGCTTCACAGTTTTGCATGCGCACACACACACACACACACACACACACACACACACACACACACATACAGAGAGAGAGAGAGAGAGAGGAGACAGAGACAGAGACAGACAGACAGAGAGAAAGAGACATGCACACAAATACAGACATAAACATATGTACACACATACACAACCAGACATGTACACACATAAACACAGACACACACAAACACAAAGACACTGCTGCTTCTGCTGCGTAAGCTCTGCTTATTCCTGTTCAAGTACTTGGTCTGCACGGATACCTGTCATGGAAAGTGCACGCAAACCTCACCTCTCACAGGCTAGGTGAGCTGCCTGCCAGAGAAGTGGTAGCAAACTGCCATGTCAGGACCACCATCCCCTCTTCCCTTTACCTAATAAGGAGCACAGAGAGCGACGGAGAACTAAAAAGTTCCAAAGGCAGATTGTGCCGCCTTCCATACCAACCAGGGACAGGCAGACAGCATCTCTGTCAGACACTGCCACTTTCCCCTCCCAGGTTCTGGGCATGCACTACCATGCCTGGTTTATGTGTTGCTGGGGACTTAACCCAGGGCTGAAGTGACTGGAAGAGGTGGCCCAAGGCACAGCTGAGACTTGGGGAGCCCCAGTACGCAAGGCTGTGGTGCCTCCATGTCTACCAGGTCAATCTGCTGACACATAGGGCTGCCAAGACCATGCTGCCGGGCCTGGGGGTTCACAGGGCTGGAAAGGGCCAAGCAGCTACCACAGGGACCAGCCAGGCATTCTGGCAGTTGTGAAATGAGCCCAGCTCACTGCCACAAAGCCACCTTCGTGTAGGTATTTCTCCATCTGTCCTCTCAGAACCCCATCGTTCCCCATGCTGCAGTCTGAGCAGGATGCCTTTCATACAGAGACCAACCCTACCAGTATGGGCATGTGCCCAGAGACCCACGACTACAGTAGGCTGAGCAACATTTATATCTCCAAACTCACATTCTCCGATAACCTTGGGATGTGCCCTATTTGGAAATAGGGTCTTTGAGCTTGGGGAAGATGAGGCCTTGCTGGATTCCGGGTAATACTAAACCTAGTACCTGAGACCCTCTCACTTGTGGATGGGGAAGGTTAGGGACTCCGGGGCTGCCGTGAGCTGCCAGAGTCACCTTTGTCCTCCTATGCTGGAGTTGGACAGACTTTCTTGCCCTGTGGGTGCTCTATCTATCTAGATGTTAAATAGGTGTTGCTGCATGTGTCTCGGCAGAAGCCAAGGCACAATTGGGCACGAAAGTGCCGAGGTCAGCTCTGACCTGTTGTGCTAGGATCCACCCAGAACCCAGTAGGACAACCCATCAGCCCCAGAACTGGGAGGGAATAACTGTGAAATGTCCGTTATTTTCTGCCACCTGACTCATAGCTACCCTATAACGCCAGTCATCAGCCAACGACTGGCTGAACAAAGAAAGCTGCTTTCGCTCCTTCATAGGGCAGGCTCTGGTGGTTGAGAAGTTCTCAGGCTCCGGCGGTGGGAAGTTCTCTTTCCAACTGACTCCTCTGGGTGGCTCTCAGGGTAGCCTGGGATGGTTGGGTTACACAACTCAGGAGTTAGAGGCAAAGTTCCTTCAAGGGTTTAAGCTGAGGCAGAATGGCAACACTCCAGTATAGAGTGGGTGCTTACTAAGGATTGAACCTGTGGCCTCACACAAGCTAGGCAGGTACTCTACCACTGTACCAACCTCTCCCGGTCCCTCTCAACCTGCTTTTTCTCCCTGTTGTGGTCGGGCCTGGTGCTGTTTGTATTTTGATGCTAATTCCACTCTCCTGGGAGAGCTTGCAGACAAGGAGTGAGTCACATACTCAGGTGACTTCTGGTCCTTCATTAAGGAGCCCAATGATTGGCTCCTTAATGAATAAAGGAGCCAATCATTGGGCGAGTAGGAGGGACTTTTGGGTGGAAAAGAGCAGGGGGTGGGGGGTGTCTCCCGGTTCCAAGGGCAGATCCATCAGGATTTGCCACCAGAGGATTTAGACTTAATAAGGCTTAAAAGTTAGGATTTTAGTTGTTGCGCCCAGCCATTGAGTTACCATTGTTTCTGAACTAAGTTTGTGTTGTGTTTTCCTTCATGCAGAGGGCTCATCTGGGTTCAAGAGAGCTTTCTCTTGCACGGCGGCAAAGAGTGGGTTTGCCTGATGTGCACCACAAAGGCTTGGGGGGTTTTGAAGTTTTGGGGCTGGCGTGGTAGTGACCCGCCAGAGGGAACCTAGCGAGCTGGGTGGAGACGTTTTCAGGAGCTCCAGGCCTGAGAGTCTCCACTGGATAAGAACAAGCCGCCCAGACGGGGGGCGGGGGGGGGGGGGCGCTGAGAGTTGTCGGCACAAGCTCGGGAATGCGCCGGCTCTTTTTAATATTTCCCGCAACACCTCCCTACTTAAGCAGACACCCCATCCCTTACAGGAATTAGTGAAGGCTCAGCCACTGAGAAAAACCACTGAACTTTTTGGGGGGATTCAGCAACTCTTGTACAATAAGCGTTTTGGGTTTTGTTTTTGTTTTTTTTGTTTGTTTGTTTTTTTTTTTGTTTTTTGGTTTTTTTTTTTTTTTTGCATAAAACATATCGCCAGCAAGGGCTTTAAATAGTGCCGTGGCGTTGGCCGGACTTAACAAGCCCCAGTCATTCCAAACAGAGTCCCTTGGCATGACTATTATTAAGCTGGACGTAACGTCACACAGCACTTTCTATTTTCAAATAATAGACAATTAGGCGCCTCACGCTGAGACACTTTTCCACAAATGGCTGCGAAGCCGGATCTGAGGCCTCTGAGCCCAGATTTGTGACTCGGGAAATACCTGGGTTGAAGAGAAAAGAGGGGGCCGGAGTGCAATCGGTAGAGGGCTCGCCTCCTGTGCACAAATCCTGGGTTTGATCCCCACATAAACTGGGCACAGGGGCGTGCTGGAACCCTAACACTTAGGAGTTGGAGGCAGGAGGATCGAAGTCCTAAGTCATCTCAGCTATATAGATAGTTGAAGGCTGGGATAAATGGGACAGAGGTGGACAGACAGGCAGTCAGACAGACAGACAGAACTTCTCATCCCTGGAAGGAGGAGGTGCCACAAAGTACTACGTCACTCAGCAGAGGCCACACTCAGTAAAGCCAGGACTGAAGGAAAGGCCAGCTGGTACAGGTTTGAAACCCTAGAGGTACAACCACCCTCAATGCAAGCTGCAAAAGCCAAAACTGTTCTAAAGAGTTTCCTTGGAAACAAGTCCACTGTCCCCACAGGGCCATCAGCAGGACTTCCCCCAGCTGAAGCATGGCCCTCAGCCCTTTGATCCTGATAGTAGTAGATTTCCTTTCCTTCTCTCTCCCTCTTGAGGTGTTTGTATGGAAAGAGAACCAGCTGTGAACCACAACCAGCCTGGACTGGGGGGCGGGGAGGTAGGGGAGATGGGAGGGGAGGGGCAGCTCCTGCAGAGCAGCACAGGCAGTTTGAGAGGCAGCAGACACCCAGGTGGAAATCCACAGCGCAGGGGCCGTTCTCAGCACCCGCTCAGCCTGGCCTAGAGTCATGGGCCCCTTTTCAAACCCTTCTCCAACAAACGTAGCAGTTACTCCATTACCCTGGCTCTCCTGTACAGGCAAAGCGGGCCGGCTCAGTCCCTTCAGCTCTGTGACCAGGAGCAGCCCTAGCTCTATTTGAGCCCCTGTCCCTCCTCTGTAGCTTGGACATTGTCAGGCTGTTGGTGAAGAGGGAGGTCTGCCAGCATTCTGGGAGGGTGACCTGCCCATGGACACCCATCATGCTACTGTGACTCAGGGCCGTGCTACTGTGGTCCCGAATGGAAATGGCTCCGGACACACCAAGACTGATCAGTACGCACAAACTTGTTTCGGTGCCCTGTGGGCACTGTGACCTCAAGAGGCTGCTCAGGGCCCGAAGTCCTAGGACAGGCTCGCCTAAACCTGCCAGCTGACCCTTTATTGTATAACTTGGACTGGGAAATGTCCCACGGCTGATAAAGGGACGTCCCTGCGTTCACACATCAGTCTAGGGATGAGGGAGGTCAAGAGTATGGTGCCCTGTGCCAGCCCTGGCTGCTTCCCTCCGCATCTACCAGATACATGGAGGCTAAGGATGGCTACACCTTCCTTCGTCTGGTCCTGCATGCCAGTCCCTACACCAACCAACCAGGCCTCATTCAGAAGGTAGAGAAAGCTGGCACTGGCTGACACCAGCATCCCTGAGTGCCAAGCTCATACTGAGACCTGCTCTAGGGTACCCCGGCAGATACCCCAGGTGCTCTGGAGAACCCCAGTCCAGGGTGTATACTGTTATCTACAGCTCCTAGACCCAAGCAGGGAATTCTGACATCTGCAGTCACCAGACCACCCTCAACTCCTTCCAGGCCTGTCCCCAACAAGGCCCCCAAAGGTACACATGGCCCCACAAGGTCATCATCAATTCCAGGCCAGTCCCCTTACCCCAGAGGTGGTACACTAGGCCGCCTGGAGAAGGAGGTTTAATTCCGAGTTGCTCTGAGATTTACGAGGGTTATATTCAATTAACAGGAGCATCGATTTCTCTGCAGCTGGCCAGCAAGCTCACTGGGAATAATTGTATTATGAAACAAAGTGCTTTCAAAACACAGAAGAAACCTACATATCTTGGTGCCTGCAGAATCATACAGCGATACACACACACATACAAACACACACCGTGGGAAACAGATGCTCTGCGTCTCCCTGTGTCTCATACACAGTATGGGACATGAGACGCCCCTTGTAGTGTGACCTTTCTTCCTCTTGTTTCTACCCACCCCAGCCTCAGCTCCTTGTCACCCAACCCAGCCTCAGTCCCTGTCACCCACCCCAGACTCGGCCCCTGTGGAGGTGAGTCTAGACGTTGCAAACAGATGGTGTGAGATTGACCGGTCCCTTTCTCAGTGGGAAGAGGAAGGGCAATTCACCCCAAAGCCTAAAATAAGCTCGTCAGCTTGACAGGCTCTAGAGTCACCTAGGAGACAAGCTTGTAGGCACGTCTCCTACATAGAGGGAGTTTTGAAACTGGGTCAACTGAGGTGGAAGACCCACCCAGCCCATCGCATGGCCCGGGGTCCTCACTGAATAAAAAACCGAGAAAGCACGCTGAACACCAGCAATCCTCTCTGCTTCCTGATTGGATTCAACTCGGCTGGCAGCCTTACCCTCCCGAGGCCACGCCTTCTCCTGAGGCCACGCCTTCTCCTCAGTACTGGACAGTACCTGCAAGCCACAATAAGCCCACCCGCCCTCTCTACCTACCTTCCTTCCTTCCTTCCTTCCTTCCTTCCTTCCTTCCCTCCCTCCCTCCCTCCCTCCCTCCCTCCCTCCCTCCCTCCCTCCCTCCCTCCCTTCCTTCCTTGAGTTGCTTTTGTTGGGTATGTTGCCGCAGCCGTGAGAAACGTAACTAGCACACTGGGTGAGTGTTGGCCACTCTTAGGCTCTACTCTGCAGACCTCCTGCCTCAGCACAGACTAGAAGATACAGCAGGAAGAACCCAGAGCCGCCTGGGTTTCCTGGCCCAACCCCCCTCTGCTGCCCGCTGGCCCCAGGGCCCTGGTCACCTGGCCCTTCTCTAGCTTTGGTCCCTTGCAGGTTACCTTGAACTTGGCCTGTCCTCACCCTGACCCACTGAGATGGTTCCTCCGGTGGTCTAGCTGGTCGGTGACATCACCATATCTTGTAGTCCCTCCTTGCCAGCCTGGCCCCTCTCCAGCCCTAAAGAAGATCAGCTTTGGGTGGTTTACCAAAATGTCTTCCTGTCGGCGAGCCTTGTGTCAAACCCAGAGCCTCGGCCAGCCCGGGATCTGAGAAGAATGGAACCCATATTGTAAAGTTGAGATTAATATCATCCTAAGAGGGAAACATGCCCACCTCACACTCACAGACACACCCAGGAGGCTGACCTCCCTGGGGCTGCAGTTCCCGAACCCAACCCCCACATAGCCACCAACGCAGTTGGAAAAAAAAAAGGCTTTATTTCCCTCCCCAACAAGAATGTGGCTGTGACTTCTTCCTGCACTTTAAGCAGAATTCTCCACACTTATGTTATGGCTCTATTTATAACCACAGCTCCCCACTCTAACACTCACATCCTCGCATTGAGGGCTGGGCACAGAGGCACACACCTGTAATCGCCACATGTCAAGCAGCCCCTCCCTACATGGTCATCTCAGGTGCACAGCTGGCTCAGGCTCAGGTACCACACCTCACAGCCCTGGGCCAGGCCAGGCCAGGCCAGGCCAGGCCAGGCATGGAGCTGCTGTCTGTAATTACCCCCCACCCAGTCCCTCACTGCTTCTTGGGTACCCTTCCCCCTACTCTGGAGTCCCCAGCCCAGACTCCACAGACCCAGGGAACAGTCAAGAGACAGATGTACTTGCGGCCAGCCGCCAACTTCAGAGCTGTCGCCCGCCACCGCTGAAGCCTGATGGGAAATTCAAAGATCATAGCTATTTGGCTGTAGGATGCAGATTACAGTGGCGTTTGCCTCAAAGCTGCCTTCCTAATTATGTTTTCCTAGGCTAAAATAGCAAATTCGCTTTCCCCAAGGACACACCAGCCACGGAGGAAAGCAAGACGCTAAGAAGCTTCCAGAAGGGCAGGAGGAGGACAGCCCCAGGTAACTCTGAAGCGAGGATCCAAGGGCAGGTGGCAAAAATGGCTAGCAGGGGTGGGAGGGCTTCCTCGGGGTGCCCTCTGTAGCTCTGCCTGGTCAATCATGGTTAACCCCAGGTGGCTGGGGTGGGAAGGGGCTAGTGGATGTGACCGCAAACTCCCACGAGCCCTGGCGCACCCCCATCTCTCTCCCTGGGTCCTGAAGCCACGGTGTCCCTGCAATTTATAGCTCTGCTTGTGGAGTTTGATGGGCTCCGCTGGTCATGATGGATGGCTGCTATTTCCCAGAGACAGAGCTCGGAGGTGGCTCATGCTCCCCCACCCGTGGGGCTCCCTCCTTCCCCGGGAGCAGATGAAGGGCAAGGAGTGGAGGGAGGGAGGGATGGGGGGGAGGGAGGGAGGGAGGGGTAGGCCAGCTCTGAAAGAAGCCAGTCAGTGAATGTGCAATCTGCTGCCCTGGACCATTGACCGTGCAGCTCATTGAGCAGGGGCCATGGGGGTGGCATCTGTCCCCTGAAAAACACACCTGTGGCCTGTGGTGGTTCCTGGGCCTAGACAGAAGATGGAGCTGAGCCACAAGGCAGGGACAGGGGCCTGAGGGGACACAAAAAGTGATGAAGTCCACCCAGAAGAGAAAACTGCCTCATGTTGCGGAGCCCAAGGAAACCAGGCACCTTAGTCCCCTTGCCTTCTTCCCAGCAGTCTCTCTGCTTCTGCCCTTGCCAAAGAATAATTCATGTTTTACACAGCAGTCAGAGATATATTTTTAAATAAATCCATTCAACCCTGCATCTCAGCGCGCACACACACACACACACACACACACACACACACACACACAAAACTAAATTTAAATTTGAAAATCCAGGCTGGTGAGACGGCTCAGTAGGCAAAGATGCCTGCCCCCAGCCCTGACAGCCTGAGTTCGATCCCTGGACCTGGTGGAAGGAGAAAACTGATCCCACAAGCTGTTCTCTGATCTTCACACATGCCATGGCACCTGTGTGTACACACACACACACACACACACACACACACACACACAATTAAATCCAGTGAAGCCTGGTGGAGCATTCCCATAATCTCCACACTCAGAGGTGGAGACAGAAGGCTCAGAAGTTCCTCCGGTACGTATCTAATTTAAGGCTATCCTGGACTACATAAGACCCTGTCCCAAAACACCCAAACTACGGGCTGGGGAGGTGGCTCAGCGGAGAAAGCATTTACATCACAACCATGGGCCCAGAGTCGGGTCCCCAGAACCTATGTAGAGCCCAGGCAGGTGTGGCCACCGCCTGTAATGACAGCACAGGGGGGGCAGAAACAGGTCCCCAAGGCAAGCTGGCTAGACAGACTAGTGGAGTTGGTAAGCTCGAGGTTCAGAGAGGCCCCACCTCAACAGAGAAAGCAGAAAGCAATCAAGAGAGGCACCCCGGGTCCTCCAAATGCTGGAAAATACTCATACACCCTCATACATGTGTGCACCCTAACACATGCAAACACACATGTGCATACACAGTACACACACACACAATCAAACATCAAAGCAACATGCATAAATATGTAAATAAATAAACAAGTAACTGAGCAGCTACTCGTGGCCCTGAGAAAAGTGTCTGTAGCAGGCACAGCCCACGTGACCTGCTCCTGTTGGCCATTTCCTCACTCACCACTCTCTGTCATATCAGCCTCCATATTGCCTCTCTGCCTCAACATACCAACCCCAGGGCCTTTGCACTTACAACTCTCCATACCTCTGCCCCCTACTCCTGGCTTCATGTGGGTGGTTCCCTCATCAATTGTGTGAATCCTTTGGAGTCTGTGCCAGTGTCCAAGATGACCTCATGCACTCCCTCTTACGGGATATTGCTGGCCACCCCACACAGGGCTTTATGTAGTTCATTACTTCTGCTCTTGGTAACCCCAATACCCAGCTCCCTCCTTTATTCTGTTTGATGCTAAATCCGAAGTGGCATTAGCTCTAAGTAGAGAACCAGTACCAAGGAGGCAGAGCTTGCTGTAGTGGGGGAGAGGGAAGGGCCCCCTCAGTGAATAACTCCGTGGCAGGCACTGCACAGGATGCCCGCCTGAAGCCCTGGTCCCAGCACAGTAATGTCAGTATGGACATTCTCTGAACTGGAGCCCAGGGGTCAGGGAGTCGGTTGGGTAGTACAGTGCTTACCCAGCATGCACAAAGCACTGGTCTGTCCCCAGCACCATAGCAACCAGGTGTAGTGGTGCATGCCTATCATCCCATCACTCAGGGAGTAGAGGGAGAAGGATCTTAGAAGTTCAGGGTCATCCTTGGCTATAGAGTGAGTTTGAGGCTAGCCTGGGCTACATAAGACCATGTCTTGAAAAAAAAGGAAGGAAGGAAGGAAGGAAGGAAGGAAGGAAGGAAGGAAGAAAGAAAGAAAGAAAGAAAGAAAGAAAGAAAGAAAGAAAGAAAGAAAGAAAGAAAGAAAAAGATGAGAAAGGAAAAGGAGAAACCTCAAAGCAGAGTACAACCTAACAAAGGGTTTTCTTTCCTGGTTTGTAAATTCTCAAGTCGGGAAAAGTCCCACAGACGATGAAGGTGACTCAGTGGATAAGAGTACTTGCTTCCAAGCCAACGGCTGGAGCTGGATCCCCAAGACCCACACGATGGAAAGGAGAGACCTGACTCCTCCAAGTTGCCCTCTGACCTCCACACGTGTGCCATGGCATGCACTCGTGCACACGCACAAGAAAACAAGTAAAATGTTCAGCCCCAGTGATGGAACAAACAAACCTAGGCCTCACATGGCTGCCGACATGGCTGGCTGTCGACAGGAGCATCGTGGGTCTGAAGGCGAGCCGAGGGCCAGGCCTAGTGATCCCAGCGGGACAATTTTTGCTGCTCCTGAGCAACTGTTCCTCAGTTCCCCCCTCTGCAGAGATGAATACACCCTGTAGAGTGGGTGTGGGGTGATGTGTGACTGACCCCATGAGAAGGATATGAGATATTCAGTGTTGTATGGTTAAGTGCCCCTGATATGTGGCCGAAGACCTCCACCTGGGCACCCAGGGCATTTGCTCAACTGGCCAGGCCAGTTTGGGGGTGACCCATGACCAGCAATCCAGAACAGGCAAGTCAGAGGGTAGGGAGCCCCATACCAACCCAAAGAAGCACACTGTGTCCCACTTCACTCATGGGGGGGTCCCACTAACAACTCCCCACTTAGTAAACAGAAGCAGGAAGATTTTAAGTTCAAAGCCATCTGGGCCATCTAGGCCAGGCAGCACATCAGCACATAGGCACAGGCATATGCACACACACGAACAGTCACAGACACACACATGCACAGATACACACAAACATACACACACACACAGGCACTCACACATGTACACATGTGCATGCACATAAGCATACATGTGCACACACATGTACACACACACACACACACAGAAGGGTGAGGGCAGGTATGCACACTATGCCTTTATAATGAGAACGATAAGTGTGTATAAAAGAACCTAGACTGGAGAAAACTTAGCACTAGGTGTGAACTGCTTGTCTCCAGGGAGAAACAGTTAGAGGGCCCTTCAGTTTTCACCTGAGGTACTTTATTTAATGAGGACAAAAGACAGTCTAAGAGGAGACAAAATGTTAATGGTTGTTGAGCCTGGGAGGGAGAAGCCCACATCCTGGATGTATTTCTACACCTTTTTATGCGGGTGAGGTTGGGTGGGGAGGTGGGGGTCAGAGGTGAAGGTAGGGGAATGAGAGAGCACAGATGCCAGCATGCTATGTAGAGCCAGAAGACCTGGTCTGTCCCTCTCCCTCTCTGTCTTGTTCCCTGGAGACAGGGTCTCTCACAGAATCCAGAGCGAGGCTGGACTCCCTGTGATCTTCTGCTTCTGCCTCCCAGCAGTACACTGTACCAGGTTTAGTTGGGTGCTGGGATTTGAACTCAGGCCCTCTTGCTTGAACAGCAAGTGTTTTTACACACTGAGCCGTCTCCCCAGCCCTGTTTTTTTGCAATCATAACTTTTTTTCTAGTTTCCCAGAGAGGGGAGCTCTAAAGGTGCATCTGAGGCTACGCTCGACCCCAGCACCCCAGGGGCACTGCTAGCTCTGTGCCCTCCCCCGCCTCTCCTCACCTGTCTGCGGCTAAGTGCGCCACACTGGCAGTCCGGTGCAGCTCGCTGCTATTCTCCAGCCTGGCCAGCATATCCATGCGCTTCACCATCAGCTCCAGCAGGTCGCTCATCTTGCGAAGGGCACCACGTGACTCTGGGCTGCCTGGCACTGTGGGCACAGTTGTGAGCATTTGTCAGAGGCAGTCATACTCCCAGCCCCACCTCCATCTTCCCAGGCTGCCTCACAGGAGGGGTAGGCAGAGTGTCTCTCCTGCCCATTCACCCTGCAGGACAGGACCCCTTTCCATTGCCAATGGAAGAGACCAATCCGTTGAGCTAACCTGTTCCTTCCCTGCTGGGTGACCTGAGGGGCTTTTGCGATCTCTCTGGCTTCTGATTTGTAGACTGTGCAAGGAAACTCTAGGTGTAACCTCTAGGGTGTCCTGAGCATCAAGGGTCTGTGAGGACTGGGAAGGCCCCAGTGGAAGAAGGAGAAGCAGAGAAACCTCATGCCTTGCGTGAGCCAGGAACACCCAGTCAGGTTTCCATAGGTATGGCTTTGTCCTCTGATAGGGGCTCTCCAACCTTCTCTGTGCTTGCTTCCTGTGTGACTCTGACACTGGATCAGCCTGTGCTCTGGGATCCAGTATGCTGCTTCTTGTCTCTGCCATGCCCAGCCTCTAAGCCACACATTTCCATCCCACTTCCTTGAGCCTCTCTAGAAAACAACAGTGCTCTTGTCCTGAGCTCGGGGCCCTTCTTGGTGAGTTGCTCACCTCCTTTGAGTCCCTCAACCCCTGCTGGGAAGACTCTGTGAAGATGAAGTGAGAGGAAGTAAGGCACACACACTAGGGTCCCAGAAGCACCCAAGTTCCCCAGCCTCTCCTTTCTGATCCCTTCGCTGTCAGCTGTGCCACGTCCTGTGTGAGACCATCTATCCTTGACTAAGGACAAACCAGCCTACCCTGTGCAGGACCATCCTTGCCTAATGCCGAGCCAGCCTGCTCCACCTTAGGCTGGAAAGCCACCTTATGGTAAAGACAAACTACACTTATCCTCCTTTATGACTAAACATCTGTTTCCCAAGGATCGGGCTACCTGTGACCTTAACTAAAATGGTTCTGTTCTAGGAATGGCAATCATGTCCTTGTTTTTTTTAAAGTGCAATAACCATCTTACCCTACCTTTGTTTCAAAATGTTATTTTGACCATTTCTGACTACCTCGTTATGACTTCCTGCTGTTATGACTACCTTGCTATGATCACCTTGCAACCATGTCTGTTTCAAGAGGCTGTTAGGACTAACTTGTTATACTTGTGTTCTGCTCCTGTAATCCCTCCTGTTTTGCCCTCCAAGTCCCTCATTTGGAAATCCCCCTGCCCCTGAGTTATAGATACATACAGTTATATGTCTTCCTCACATCCATTGCTGACTTCTAGAACCCTGTCTTAGGGGGAGGCAGTCCACACACACACACACACACACACACACACACACACACACACACACACACAGAGAGAGAGAGAGAGAGAGCTTGTTTGAGTTAATTACTTGCTTCAATTCATTTGGCCATGATGATTTGGGTCAGTGGTCTTTCTCCTCCCGTCTTTGGGATCAACACTTGTCTTTCCAACTCTGTGTCGCTGAACATTCTAGACAGCCACACAGGTCCCAAGCTCCAGGAGATAGTGGCCCGTTCTACTCCCTCTAAACTTCCAGAGTTAAATTCTCAATGAATGTGTGAAGTCCAGCAAGAGGCTAACCACATGCTTCCAGACTACCTAGCCAAGGGCTATCGACATTTGGGTTCAAGAGAGTCCATTATGGAAATGAGGAAGAGGTGATAGCAGGAGATAGCCCACTGCCATCCTGCGCTACCACAGCCTGGCCCTATCTGGGAGCCAGAGGGGTGTGGGGCAATCCTGGGTCATCCCACCTTGGACACCAGGAGCTGTGGCAATTATGGTCCGTCAGTTACTGGGTACTGGCCGTGTACTGGCACTTCCCATCTGTTCCAGGTGCTGACAGCTGCGAGTCTGGCCCATGCATATGAAACCTCAGAGAATCATAGGGGAGCCAAGAACAACTACTTCTCAGAAAGAAGGTGCCAGAATGGCCCCTGCAGCCTCCAGGGGAGAAGCAGTACATGTGGAGTCTCACCTGCTTCTGCTACCAAACCCTTTATGTGCAGAGGAGACATCAGCCTTCTCAATGTCCCTAACTCAAGAGAAGAATACCATGGCCTGTCTGCAGCCCAGCATCCTGCACAGGCAGCAAGGGCCACTGAGGGGAGAGAGGCAGAGAGGAGGGAGACTGAAGGGAGACAGGTTGATGGTGACAAGCCAGCAGAGGAAGGGGAGCAGAGTGGCCTGTGCCACAAGATCTACTCAGGACTCATCCCCCTCTCCATCACTATTCTGCCGGGTTCAGACACTGTCTGCTTTCTTGCATGACACAAGGCCCGTCTAGCTGGGCTCCAGCAGCAGCAGAGCCTGCCTGAACTCAAAGGGAGGCTACAGGAGCCAGGAGGGATCTCTTGCAGCCTCGCCTGGAACTAGTGAGCAGCCAGGCATCTGTTGCTAGAGATCCCCCCCCACCCACAAGAGGGAGACTAAAGCAATATCTGCCCTTTCTGTTAAGGTCCCAATCACAGACTGAGGCACAATTCCACCAAATTTCACTCTGGGGTGAGGGAAACCAATCAGTTTGTTGGGCTTCCTTATAGAGCACAGGTGAGGAGGTCACTAACAGGTCTGTGGGTGTCCTCCCACACAGGACACTCCTGAAAAGCCTTTACCCAGCCGGGATGAGGACTTCCCAGGAACTGCACAGATACACCCCCCTTGGTTTTCCCCCTATCTACGCTAGTTCTTTCCCAAGAGCTGCACACAATAGGCGTTAGGGAGAGGCTGGCTACTCAGGTAAGGTAAGGGTCTGAAAACTGCCAACAAGCCCAGACAGGATGATCCTTTTGCAAGGTGATGCAACTGAACTTCCTAAGATGACGGCTGCTTGGCTCAGAAGACAGTGACTCAAAACAGCATCAGAGCCAGAGGGCCTGTGTCCTTCGGAGATGGATCCCTAGGCTCCAAAGGAAAACCAATGGAAAGAGAAGGAATGAGAGAGAGGGAGCAGAGAAAGATGAGGAAGGAAATGGAGATGTCCCAGGAGTCACGAGGGATGGAAGAGATGGGTGGGGGTGGGGCAAAGGAAGGAAGGAAGAGAAGGAGGGAAGGAGAGAGAGGAGAAGAGGAGGAGAGGGAGAGCGAGGGAGAAGGCAGAAAGATGTGGCTTCTCCCACCCCTCAGTAAGAGAAACAGCAAAAGCCCCCCACCCCATCCCAAGAAGGTGACCTTGTTCTGTTTTTCTTGTGGAGTAAGAGACTGAGCCCAGAGCCTTAAGCATGGTAGTCAAGTGACCTGGCACTGAGCTACATCCTGAGTCCTCGAAGCCTGGAGAAGTCTTACAACAGCCTCAGATAATTCAACCTTGCCATGCCTGCCGCTGTGCCCATCTGGTGCCACTCAGAGGCATTCTGTGAGTTGGTCAGATAGTAGTTCCAACAAGACAGAGACAGCAGCCCCTCTTCCAGGCTCAGGGCCCAGGGCCACTGTCACTCAAACGTGTCTCCGCCTTGACTGTGCCTACCCTGCAAACCCAGCAGTGCTTGGCACACCGGAGAGAAAGAAGAGGCAGGGGCATCACTCCAACTCACGAGAGAGAGGACAATGCAAGTTTTAACCTGGCTACTGCCCTGCAAAACCGCAGGGTAACGTCTGTACTGTAGGTAGTTGATGGGTGTTGCCTTGTGCAGTGCACAGCCTGCTGGGCCTTCCTGGGCCGCCCTGGTGAGCCACAGTTCATAACTTCATCTGTGGGAGTCCCTTCCCCAAAGGATCAGGATGAAAAAGAAGAAATCACCCCAGAACTGGGACCTGCTTAGCTGTGCACAGACCAAAGCTCTCAGACCTGAAAGCACCCCCACCCCCCACCCTACCCCCCACCCCCCATGCCTGGTTTGCGGTTCAGCAGGAGCAACTCCGTGCCTTGACTTCCCTGGTACTGCTGTGCTTCCTGGAGAAAACCACCAGCTCCTCTGCCCAGCCCAGGCCTCCTCGTCCCTCCTCTGCCTTCACCGCCCATCACAGGCTCCATCATAGCCCAGGGGCCACTGGGAGACCAAGCCAGCAGCTTACTAGAGTCTGAGGAGTAACACAGGGGCCTGACCCAGGCTGCAGTAAAAATCAAAGCTTTGACTCCAGCCCTGTTCTGCCACTGACCCAATGGGAAGAGTTCACTTCCTTCTCTTGGCCTCAGTTTCCCCTCGGGTAAAATGGGCAGTGGGGTCTGGAGTTGTTGGGCTTTGTGATTTTTTTATCCTCTTCTCTCCTCCCCACTTCTTGTAAAAATTGGGGTCACCAGAAAAGAAGAGGAGGGGGAGAGGAGAGAAGGAAATAGAGAGGGAGGAAAAACAGATGGGTCCCCTAAAACTACAAAAGGGGAGAGTGGGATGAGCCCCAGGGTGGCATTGGAATCTCTCAAGGAGCATGACACCTTGTGCCCCTGGCCCCTGGGTGGGTCTGGGCACAGCAGGTACTCTAAGCAGAGAGAAGTAAGTGACTCTGCATGTTCACACGGAAAGACAATTTCCTGGCACAGCCTGGAAGCCTGGAAAAAGGAAGTCAAGAGACAGGGTGGAGGGTTTAAGAAGGACACAGGGGCAACCGTGTGTGTGTTGTGTGTGTGTGTGTGTGTGTGTGTGTGTGTGTGTTTGTGAGTCTTCCTGCCACCAATGGAGGATATTGAATCTGTCTGCTGGGCCTGATTAGTGATCTGAAGCCCCTGTCCCATGGTTCCCACGTTCTTTGTCCCCATTTGGCTGGCCACACACACAGGCTTTTTGGACAAAGGACTTTATAGGAATGGAGTGTCCTTCCCTCCAAGTCAGGGCCAGAAAGATGGTGGAGGAAACAAACTGATTCTTTGCTGAAGGAAGAAATCAGAGGGAGAGATGACCAGGGAAATATAGGTCACCCCCCACACAAGAGTCTCTGAAGACATTTGGGGGTGGAGGCTGCTCTTCACAGCAGGAATTAATAAGGTTTCCTTGTGGAATTTTTTTGTCAGCAGGAGGTGTGACCCCAAAACTGGAGGACTTAGGGACATGCAAGTGGCCACTGCCCAGGCTTCATTATGGCTTTGGCTGAGGGGGCAGACCCAGTTCAGATGGCCCTTGAGGCACCCTGCTGTTCCCAAACCAAGAAAGATTCCTCCCCTGTCTCCAGTGCTCAGAAGTGCCTCCCTCCCTCTGCAAAAGCCCTAAAATGTCGCTCCTCCCTCCCTGAGAAGCTCATTTCTTGCTCAGGAAGATACCTGAGGATAAAACCAGATGTAAGTACCACAGAGGGGAGAGGGCCTGGGAGGTAGGCCCTCCCCAAGTGACACGCTCAGCTCATGTCACCACTGGCCCCAGAACTATCAGCAAAGCAAGCTGACACATCTTCCCCATTCTGAACTGAAATGCACTTACTACGAGGTCCCAGCAGTAAGTCTGGGAGCTACATGCTCCCCCACTGATTTCCATATAGATGAGCAGCCTGGGGTGCTGCAGATATGAATGGACCCCACATTTAGAGATGGGTGTTATTATTACCCCCTGAGGCCAGCTAGTCTCTCTCCTCCCCAGACACCCTCTCTGTGGCTGTTTCTCGTGTTCCCATCCCTACCCTTTCCTTTGATCAAGCTCCACCTGCCAGAGAAGACAGCCCTCCCTGGATCTTGCAGAGGAGGCTGGGACGGGGTGTCTGGACAGCTGGAAAAATCATTTCCTATGCAGGGTAGACGCTGCAGACCCAGCTGAGGCAGAAGAGACCAGGGCAGACCCCAGCAGGCCAAATGGGGCTTGTCCTCTACCTGTTATCCCTCTTCTCCAAATGGCCAGTGTCTGAGAGACATCCACAGAACCTGGAGCATCTTCCACTCAGCCTCTGCTGTGGCGCCTGGGGTTGAGCGGAGCTCGGCACAATGATCATCTCAATCCACTGGGCCTACATCTGCGAGGTAACCTGCTCAGGTCTGACTCCATGAGGAACAAGCAAGGCCCTTGTTAGGAAGAACTAGGCTGGGCCTCGCTGAGAAGGACTGCCAAAGGCTCCTCCCTCCCAAGCCACAGTCCCACCTTGGCCAGGTGATTCCCATTCATCGAAGTTTGTCTAAATCTCAGGAGGTTTGTCTCTGTGTTCCCAAACTAGAGCACTTTCTCCAGGCCCAGAGAAGGTGCCTCCCACAGTCACACCAGAGATGTTAAAGGCTGGAAGGACACGTGATGAGAGTTCTGGAAACTGGGCATGTTGCTCCTGGTCTAGCTGCATGGAATAGGGATGTTCTCTGTACCTTAAACTTCAGTTTTAAAATGGTAAGCACTAGAGCTGGAGAAATGATGGCTCAGCCGTTAAGAGCACTGACTGCTCTGCCAGAGGTGTTGAGTTCAATTCCCAGCGACCACATGTTGGCTCACAGCCATCTGTAATGGGATCCAATGTCCCCTTCTGTTGTGTCTGAAGAGAGAGAGAGTGTACTCACATACATTAAATAAATGAATAAATCTTTACCAGCCTGGTCTACAGAGTGAGCTCCAGGACAGTCAGAGCTAAACTGAGAAACCCTGTCTCAAAACAAACAAACAAACAAACTAAATAAATAAAGTAAGTTAAGTACATGAGTGCACACACACATACACACCCCTCTGATGTAACTATGTGTAACCTAGGGGGTTCTCTCCTTTCTATGGCACAAGATCTAGGGCTTGAGCTAGACCCTTCCCAAGGCCAAAGCCAAGACAGGGCAAGGGCCATGAGGTGGGAGTGTTGTCTTGGCACATAACCCTTCAGAGGGATGGGCAGAAGACCCAGAGCCCAGGCACAATTCTCACCCTAGGTTCTCGAAGCCCAGACAGATAAGGGCATTCGCAGCGAGCCTCACATCCTTCTGTGCCCTGAGCCCCCAACCATCTAACCCTGGCTTTTCCCTCACAGTGAGTCTTCCCAACTGCCCTGCCCCTTCTCTAATCTCAACCCCTGAGCATCTCCTGTGTAGAGACTCACACACCTCAGGGGTCCCCTGCTCCCCTCCCCACCACAGAGCACATGCGCTAAATGTGCATAGGAGCTTCACTCTGCAGTCGCAGCACAGGATCCCCTCTCCAGATATCTCAGCGCAGGCTCAAGGCCACCCTGCAGAGGCAGTGCCCTAGCCCACTTAGCAGATGGAGACCCTAGGCTCAGATACTGAAGGATCTCTGGAAGTCGGCCGCTGATGCTAAGCATGACCCGGCTTCTGAGAGCTTTCGAGGGTTTAAAGACTCATGTGCGGAGTCAAGGAATGCACCGGGGATGGCTACCAGATGGTGTAGTAAGTGCCACTCGGAGCCCACTCGAGAGGATGCCTACGGTGCTCCTCACCAGGAACCAGGAGCCAGGCAAGCTCAAGGAGGTGATTTCCGAGAGAGACTCTCTCGACAGGCAGAAATCTCACAACACCAAACAGCTCCAGAAGCCTTGTCTGCCTCAGTTTCCCTCCATGCCATGCTCCTCCTTCACACTACTGACTCAAAGGGACCCTGTGACGCAGTACACAGAACTCAGGCATTTGTCTGCTCCCAGCAGCTCCGTAGGAAGGGCAGGGCCAAGGACTCATAATTACCTTCAAGCTGTGTGCCAGCCAGCACAGTGCCTGGGGTTTCTGCACACCAGCCCATTCGGTCCAGCATCGGGGAGGGTCTTCACCCTTTCCCCTGCCCCTCCCCTTTTCTCTGTAACTTAAGAATTTGGCAACAATCCACAGCTAGAAACTAGAGGTGCAGGTTCCAGCCTGTCTGGTCCCAAAAGCCCACACTCTGCATCTCCATTCCACACCTAGCAAGTGTCATTTGGGCCAGGGACAGAGAAGGACCAGGCGAGACCAACATCCCAGACAGGAACCATGTGAGGCCTTTGCAAGCCTGTCCCTTACTACAGCCTGGCCTGGTGAGAAACACACAACATGGGTCTCAAAGAGATGGATGCTGTATTAAAGGACATCAACCCAGACACAGGAAAACGACATAGGAGCCTTTCTGACCCTTCGAGATCCTCCTTCTTGGCCTGAAAATCCTGGTGGCACTCATAGGACCAGATCCCAAGCAGCAGGACATCCCAGTTGACACTCAGGACCCCTTCTCTTACACATCTGCATGTTCAGAGGGCCAAGGTCCCAAAAAACCTGCTAAAGGGGCTGAGCTCAGAGGCATCGCCCCTCTGCTTCGAGGACATTCACATTCCTCTCCTTGCTTTCAAGGTACCTTCTGTGCGGATGGTGAAGGGCGAGTCCCCCAGGCGCCGGGCAGAGAACTGGCCTCCCAAAGATGTCATCAGGAAGCAGAGAGTGAAGAAGCCGATGCCCAGGACAAACAGCCTGCAGGGAGAGAGGAGCAGGGTGGGTCAGCAGAGCGCACAGCCATCTAGTGTCTTATTTCCAACTAGGAGAGGCACAGAAATGTTCTAAGCTTGAGCAAAGAAGCTGGGTGAGGTTCAGGAGGCTCAGGAGTTCAAGACCATCCTCAACGACATAGCAAGTTCCAGCCCAGCCTGGGCTAAGTGAGATCTCAAGCCAACAAAGAGCCAGCAAGCGAGAGAAGGGAGCGTGGGGGTGCACAGAAGAACCAGGGGCGGGGGTGGGGCGAGCTCCCGGCCCAGGAGGTTTCAGCTCAATGGGACAAAGAAACTGACCACATGAAAAAAAATAATAAGAATTCACATATAAGTAGAAATCTGAGCAAGGGTCAGCCCTTGATGGACTGTCAGATAGAGGACAGTTAATCTGGAGTAGCAAGTCCCCAACTTTGGTGTGTGGATCGGCGCTGGCTCCCAAGAACGATTAGAAACGGATATTCTTGAGCTAGGGACATAGCTCAACAGTAGAGCATTTGCCTAGCATACACTAGAGCCTAGACCCAATCTCCAGCACGGACATAGAAAGAGAGACGGGGAGGAAGGGAGAGAGGACACGGTAGGTCCTCCTTCCTGGATGAGATGCTGGGACAGGGCAGGCCATCTGCTTTCTTTATCCAGCTCCCCAGTGACTCTGGTCCACACTCACATGTGAAAAACACTGGTCCGACTAAACAGTGAGACCCACCTGGCTCCCATCAATCACCTGGGCCACCCTAGGCACTGCACATACAGCCTCTGCCATCTGCCATGAGCTCACTTGTCCTCATAGGGTGCCACAGGCCCCCAACACTCTTAGGTGACACAGTCTCAAGGCAAGGCCACATCCCCTCCACCCCCAGCTGTGCCCACTCTCCCCACAGACTTCTCTATCAGTCACGCATGCCCTGGTTTGTCAACCTGCACCACCGAGGGGAGGAATAAGGACATCTTCCCACCCAGGCATGGAGTGTCACACAAGTGTGCCTGCAGTCATGCAGGAGGGGGAGCGGGCCAAAACATGACATCATGCATTCTTTCAGCACACAGTCATTATCTAAGAGGTGCCAGACACTCAAGTAACCTGAAGTGACAGCTGGAACCCGGGCTTAGAGTCCCTGCCCCAAGCTCTGCCAGACCCAGTGCTCCATGCTGGGCTCTGAACAAGACTGAGCCGGCAGCACAGCCCTGAGCCGGCAGCACAGCCCAGAGAGAGGGCGGGGAGGAGAGGTTTTGAGACCCCCCCCCCTAATTCATCAGAGGACTTGATGGACTGTCAGAGCTGAAAGGGGACCCTCCCTTACCCCCAGGGCAGAGTGAGGAACCCCACGTGATATAGAACCAGGATAACCAAGAGGACCCCAAAAGTCATGTCAGGTGCTTCCACCTGTCCCACCTCCGCTCTGTCCCCAACCTAGGGGACTGTTTGTTGTCTTTCTGCAAGACTTGCTGTACACATTTATTTAATCTCCATTATTTTAAACCGACAGAGTAGTGTTTAATTAAAATTTGGTTCATTAAGGAAAACACATAATTGCCAAAGAAAAGAAGAAACAAAACAAATTTCGAGCCCGTATTTAAGGAAGCTGTTAGAAACTGAGTCGGGGAGGGAGAGAGGACCTAGACTCAGAGATTCCCAAGAGCTGCTTCAGGAGCAGCCGTGCCCCTAATTTGTTGGGGGATCATGGTGAGCTGCAGTAGGAAAGATGGTACAAAGGACACTTCTCTTACTTTGGAGGGACCTCACTGAATCCCTCCAAAGTAAGGGAAGTGGGGTTCAGAGCACACTCAGAGAGATCTTATGGGAGACTGGCAACTATCCTCTAAGCCTAAGGATGAAAAAAAGAGGGGGAGGGGTTTCCGAGTTCCAGTCTCTCAACCCCCACCCTGACTCAGCCATAGGACTGGGTTTCAGGCTGGAGATACAGGATGCTTGACATGAGGAAGGTCTACACCCTCAGCCTGGACTTTGAGGCCCCAATATACCTCTTAGCATCTCTCTACCAGTTACCCCACTTGGAGTCCAGGGAACCCCAAAAGCAGTAGTCATGTATAATACATATGATGGTCTCAACCACACAGGTAACATCTCAGGGGCACCTATAAAATAAAGGCCTGGCCAAGAACTCTGCTAGAGACAGCATTCCCAGACCTCCCTTGGGGATAAATGAAGTTAGGGTGATGTAATCAGATAGCTGCCCCTGGCCTTCAATCTAAAGTTCTGAGGGGGCCTGAAGAAGACTGGTTGCTAAGGGTCTCCACCAGCCTAGACAGGAGGTGAAGTTAAAGGGTTGGGAGTGAGTGGCAACTGATCTGGGAATCCTGTCTTCAGGCACACAGGAGGGAAAGCGGGCTCAGGGCGGGCTTAGGGCTGAGGGCGCTGTCTGTGGTGCTGGAGACCGCTGCTTGCAGTCATTACACCAGGTCCTGACTTCAGAAACGGGGGAGGGGGGGAGGTAAGGGGGGGGGGTTCCAGCGGGCTACAAAGCTGACTAGGGATTTGGGACCAGCCAGAACCCTCTCAAGTTGCAGGAATCCAGTATAGCTCTGGAAAAGCCAGAGTCTTTCCCTGGGCATCTTAGGCCAGGGATTTCTGAGACACTTCAAAACCCTGCCCTCAGTCCTCCGGCTCTACAGACCTTTGCATTCACACAGACAACCTGACTGCTGCTGTCCCCAGAGGCTGCCATCTCAGCCCCCACAGAACTGGCCCAGCATGCTGATGGCAAGAGGCAGGTGGGCCACATCACCTCAGCCCCAACCCAGCTGGGTACAGGAGGTTGTCTGGAGGTACCGGGGATCAACCCAGAACCTGGGAGAAAAGCCAGCACCTGCCTTAAGGTTTATGATCGGACTCCACCTGTGGCCTAGTCCCGAGTCCCACCCCCACAACGGTGCCCATCTCTCCCTCTGTGTCTTCTGAAGCCCAGCTGCCAAACAAGGCAGTACTTCAGGCCTCCCAGACACCCTCTCCCCTAGTCTGGCCTCGGGGCCTAGCTCTGCTGGAGTCTGGGGGAAGGAAGTGGGGTCCCTTCTTGGACCAACAGGTCTTAGCGAGTCTCTCACAAACTGCACCCCTGCCTGGCCAGGACTGTCCACGGGAAGGGAGGGAGGGAGGGAGGGAGGGAGGGAGGGAGGGAGGGAGGTGTTCCATGCACCTGCTATGCCTATCTAGTCTGTTGGAGATCCGCGATTGGGAGTGAATCCCTAGCAGAAGGGGGTCCTTGCCCCAATCTTGGGGACGTTCCTGTCAGACCCAGGTTTGTCCCCCACCAGGAAGATGAGTGAGATGCAGGGGGAGGGAGGGGGAGAGGAAGGGGGATGAACTAGGCAGAGGATGGGCGGGCCGACCTAGGAGACAGGCGGGACACCAGGGGTGCTTCCTAGGCACCCCACAGTAACTTCGCAGCTCAGATAGGACCGACAAGAGATGAAAAAGACCGCAAGGGGCAGGAAAGGGACTTGCTGGCTGGGGCCACTTTGGAGCCCAGGACCTTGATCTTGGTGTTTTCTGACTCCATGCTCACCTCTCTATACCTGATATCGTTCCAATCTTGGTCAACTCAAGAAAGATCCAGACCCGCACCCCCCCACACACACACATACCCCAACCCTATCTAATTCCGTCTTCCCATCCCCATGGCCCTCATCGAGAATAGACTCGCGAACCTCCTTTGCCACCCGAACTCGCACCCCCTGAGGGGACCGACCTCGCCCAGCTCCACCATGAGTCCCCTTGGGGAGGTCTTGACCTCCCTGCGCCAACCAGTAGAGAACTTTACCGAAAGGGTCTCAGGGTGACCAGGCATCTTCTGACCATTATCTTCCCATCTGGGTTGACTGTGATCATTGTTCAAACTTGTCTGGGCGAGAAGCCGGGGGCGAGGCCGGACGCACCGTCCTGGGCCCGGCTCTGACCGCCTCGGGAACCACGAAGCCGCTGCGGGCCGAAGCCGGGGGGTCGCAGCACCGAGGGAGCGCGGGGCACGGTGGCTCTGCAGCCCCGCGCGGGGCACGGCGCGGCCTGGGCGCGCAGGGCAGGGGTTCGGCGAGAGCTTGGGGCCGGGCGCTCTCTGCGTCTCCGCCCTCCCCGATTCACATTTTGGGGAAGGCGAGGCGGCGCGCCCCCAGATCGCCGGCCGCGCGTCTGCCTGCTAGGCTCGCTGGCTGGGCGGGACGGCGCCGCGGCGCGCAAACGGGCTTCCCGCGGCGGGCGCCCTCATTCCCGGGGCCCGCGCCCTCAGAGCCGGCTAGAGGCGGCCCCAGGCCCGCACCCCGGCCCCCCGCACCTTCCGGCCGCGCCGCTCTGCAGCCGCGCGCAGCGCCGCGCCCATGGCTTTGGGAAGGAACGGCTGCGCGCTCGCCTGCCTTCGTCCTCGCCCGCCCGCTCGCCCGCTCGGTCGCTCGGCCACCCGCGCTCCGGGCTCCGGGCTCCCGCGCGGCGCTACAACCCGAGGCGCCGCATTGTTCCCTCTGAGGAGGCGGCCCGGGAGCGGCCTCGCGTTTCCTCGGCGCCTGAGCGCCATCTGGTGGCCGCAGTCTCGCTGCGCTCCCTCCCCGGGCTGTGCGAGGAGGAGGGGGACGCGAGCGCGGGAGCCATGGCTCTGCGCCCCTCCCTGGACCATGCAACTTCCTAGGGCATCCAGCAGACCGGAGAGCCGAGGCTGCTCCGGTAACTGCATCGCGCAGGGGAGATGGGGCGCGGAGAGGGGACCCTTGTCTCTCCTGCAGAGCACGAGCCACCACTACCACCCCCAAGAGCTTCCGTACCTATGGCTTCTCACCCGCTGATTCTCTCGGCAACACCCACCCACCCTGAGAAACTCCCCGAGTCCTCCCACTTCTCACTTGCCTATAATAAACTGGGGCTGTGGCATTCATGCCAGGAGCCGTCAGCTGTATGCCTGAGGTCTAGCCTTGGACCCTCTCAATCACTGAGTTAACGGGCTTTCTAGTATACAACTAATGACCAAAAAGCTCACCAAGGCTCTTTAAAGTCAATTCCCAAACCCACAGGCTTAAATTTTAGCATTGTTGAGCCCTGCGCACACCATCCCTGCGTGTGTGTGTGTGTGTGTGTGTGTGTGTGTGTGTACTGTCCTGTCACTTCCTCACTTAGAGTTGATGTGAGTTTGGTCTTGACAGCCAGGAATGAAATTATCACCCAGGCTTGTGGCAGCTGGAGGCACCCAGACAAGATGCATGATTTAGAGGCCCAGCAGAGACCCCATCGCCCTCAGACATTTCCTTAGCCAGCTGGCTGGAGTGCCCGAATTTCCCTCCTCCATCCGTCACTCTTTCACTGAGGCACGGTCAGACTGCCCTTGCTCAATGCAAATGTGCTACCTAGCGAGCGAGCGAACACATCAATTCGCCAACACCAATTTATCGCCTGTTTTCTCGTTGGCGGGAGTAAGGCAACTAGGTAACAGGTGAACGCTGGTGGAGAAGCAGACAAAGCAGTCACCGCTGGTAAGGAAAGGCTCAAGGGAGGCAGAGAAAGCTGCAAAGGGCCTGGGGATGCCAGGGTGCTTGGATGGAACCAGGTTAAGATGGAAGAAAACACGGGTGTCCTAATTAGGTTTCTGTTGCCGAGATAAATATCCTGACCAAAAGCAACTTGGGAAGAGAGGCTATGCTTGGCTAACACTTTCCCCTGGCAGTCAATCATGAAGGGAAGTCAGGGCAGAAACACAAGGCAGGAACCTGAAGGCGGGAGCTGACAGAGAGACTGTGGGGGTGTGTGTGGGTGGGTGTGTGCAAAGGCCGTGGGGGAGTGCTGCTTACAGACTTGCTCTCCAAGGCTCCCGTCTGCTTTCTACACCACCCAGAACCACCTGCCCAGGGCGGCACCAGCACAGTGAGTTGGGACCTCCTACATTATTAATCAAGAACATGCCCACAGGCTTGCCTGTAGACCGCTATGATAGAAGACAGTTTCTAAACTGGTAAGTCCTGCTTGTGTCAACAACAATAACAACGAAAAACTAGCCAGAGCAAAGGGCTTTCTCCTGAGCTGGGGAGGAGACTCACCATCACAGACTGTCTTATACTCGGTACCCAAGGCTTTGGGGCACTTCCTGACCAGAGTCGTGCCTGTCTGGTTTTGGGTAGTGCTGATCCAGCCTGAACGTCTTAAGACCACGAAGGCTCTGCTGGCTCTTCAAAGTCAAGAACTTTGAATGTGGTCCAGAGAGATGAGAGATGCTGAGCATGCTGAGAGATGGCTCAGCATGGGGAGACTGGTGACCTCAGGACCTACAAGGTAGAAGAAAAGAGCCCACTCTCTCACATCCCCTGACTTTCACACTTGCATCATGGCATACATGTGACCTCACACATGCACACATGACACACACACACACAAAAGAATGTCTCTTCTGACCTGACACCTCCCATCTCCCCAAGCTCAAGGGGGGTTGTTTATGCCTCTCTGACATCCCTGAGGGTTGTCTGCCCTAGTAGGTATGACTGCAGTGTACCATCTGGGGAAATGGCCTTCCTTCAACCAGAACTTGGACTTAGAACATGGGAAAGGACACTCCCAGCTAGGAGTGGTGTCCACCTAGCATCCTGGTGCTTAGGAGGTGGAGGGAGGAGGATCAGCAACTTACGTCTAGCCTTGGCTACACAGTGAATTTGAGTCCAGCCTGGGCTACATGAGACTCTGTTTCAGAAGGAGGTAGCTCCCCACTGACCTCTTCCTCTGGATCTTACTCTATTGGAACTGTCCATATAGACAGCAGAGGGATTGCCTGCCTCTGCATTGAGCAGCAGGCTCACAGCTAGTGGAGACGCAGAGGAAGAGCGAGGGTTACTTGCTATGACAGATTGTTTAGCCGTGTGCTTGCTTTTGCCAGCCTTGTCTCTGCAGTCCAGTTCAGTGCACATGGCCCCCTTGCTGGGCACAGTAGGAGAGAAATTATGAATCTAGTATTATGTAACCTTGAACACAAGAGATCTGTGCCTCAGTTCCCCCACTGTGACTCGGGCTATTTATATAGCACTGGCTTCACAAGGTTGCTATGTGGATGCCTGCCATTATTTCTGTCTGCTGTAGCTGGCACCACTGGTGCCTGCATCTCCTCTACACTCGCCTCTACACACTAAAACTACTGTTCCTGAGACAGTTCTGCTTGTGGGGAGAGGCTGTGGGGATATGACCACTTTCAGGGAGAAAACTGAGGTGGCCCCAGAAACACCCTGCAGCAACAGATAGCTATCCTGCCTGTGTCCCACTTAGGTGTGATACTCCGAGCCTCGTGTCCCACACACTCCTGGTAAGACAGCGCTCTTGTTGCTGAGTTGCCCATTACTCTATGATTCCTTGTGTCTGAGAATAGCCACCCTCTCTGTCCCATGACAACTGTCATTCTTCAGCCAATACTCTTGGGGTCAGCTCCCAGACAAACGATTGCACTTGAGTCCCTGTCTCAGAACCCCAAAACCAGAGCCTTGCAGAATGGACCCAGGGTCTTCACCCCTGGGACACAGCAGACTCAGCTGTGGAACTCAGCAAGACCAAAGCTTTATTCTAATTAGGTCCCTGATGTCACCCTGTTGGCACACCTGTGCTTTGTCTTGAGGCAAGGTCTCATATAGCCCAGTGTCTACTTTTCTATTGTTATGAAGAGACACCATGACCAAGGCAACTTATAAAACTTAACTTGGGGCTTGCTCACACTTTTCGAGGGTTAATCCATTATCATCATGGTGGGAAACATGGCAACACCCAGGTAGCCATGGTGCTGGAGTAGTAGCTAAGAGCTTTGCATCCTGATTGGCGGACAGCAGTCAGAAGGAGAGGGGCACTAGACTTGCCTAGGACTTTTGAAACTTTAAAGCCAACTCCCAGTGAGTGGCACACCTCCAACAGGGCCACACCTCCTAACCTTTCCCAATCAGTTCACCACCTGAGGAGCAAGCATGCAAACACAAGAGCCTGTGGAGGCCATTCTCTTTCAGGGCACGCCCCTCCCCCAGGTGGGTCTGGAACTTTCTATATTTTGAGACTGACTCTAAATTCTTGATCCTCCTGCCTCTACCTCCCCAAGTCCTGGGATCACAGCCCTAAACTACCACATTCATCATAATTTTTTTGAGACAGAGTCTCTCCATATAGCCCTGATTAGCCTGAAACTCACCAGGTAGGCCTCTGCCTCCCAAGTATGAGAATTAGAGGCGCATAGCACCATGCTTTCTTCCTTTCCTTTTTAAATGTTAATGGGAAGGGTTCCTAAGTAAGCCATCTTGGAGCAGGCAGTAGAAACTGAGGCAGGCCTGCTGGAGGGCACCTCGAAAGATGTGTCAGCTCAAGAGGGTTCCTGACCTGAGCCGTCTTCCTCTCAGTTACTTTCTTCTTTGTGGGAGAACTACTTTGCTTCAGTCCCTCTCCCTGGCATCCCGGGCTGAAGGTGCCAGGAGAAACCCAGACTCAGCAGCAGGCCCGAGTGGTAGTGAGTTCCTCTGCTGAAGAAAGTGTAAGAGGCCCCTCTGGAAAAGATTAAAAAGTAAGGGAGGTACCCATATTCAGGGTCTTGGACCAGTGGGTCAAACCTACCAGTAAAGCCACTGAAGTTGTTGCCTAGGTTACCATAGCACATCAGCATGAAAAGAAAAGCCCTGTACTCTCTGGAAGCCGGATCTCTGAACTCACTGTATCAGAGGGCTGAATCCTTCTGGGAGCTCTGGTGACGGTGCTGTCCCAGCCCTTCACGGGGATCTCAAGGAACAGGACAAAGTGGTTAGAGATGGCTGAGGACCTGTATCCCCTGAGGACTGCACAGACAGTCACAGCTTTGTGTGGCCATGGGCCCAGCTACTTACTTCAAACGAAGCCAAAAATCTGTGAAGTTGCATAATTTAAAAATGTAGGCTCAATATTTTTAGAACATTGTGTAAGGCCAGTAAAATCCACTTGATGGCCTGCCTGACAGCATCTCTGTGGATGGTACCACCCAGGGGCAGAAGAGTATCTGTGGCCCCACTCATTTAGCAAGGCCAGCTTCCTGGGGTCAAGCCCTCCTCTTTCTCTTCTCAAGCCCAGAGACACACACAGACACACACAGATACAGACACAGACACACACACACACACACACACACACACACACACACACACTATCTTGCCTAGGAAGGAAGGTGAATACTGAATTTAATTTGGAAGCCTAAGAGTAAACTGTTCCCTGGAGCTTCCGGTCGTCCATCCCTGATTCCCCCCCCCCCCCCCCCATGCACCCTGCACTGGAGTTCCTTCAGGGCCTATCTGGCCATCAGAGCTGTGACTCCTCTCCTGCCTTCCCAGGGCTTCAAGAAGCTTCTGCAGCGCACAGACCTGGGCAGGAGGAAGCAAGCCGTTTACGGAGTTTGAAATCCCCATTTCATGTGCTCACGATGCAGCAGCAGCAGACAGCACATTACGAGGCAATAGGCCATTGTCCTTTGCTGGAGTGCGGAACATTAATAATGTCATAACAGCATTTACCGACACCGCACACAAATCATCAACGGCGCGGGCGGGAAAACCAGCCCCACACCCTGCACCCTGCGCCTAGAGCCAGTCAGGAGGCCACCGATCAGGGAGGGCCGCTTCTCCAATGCATATTTCATGCTTTCTGTTTCACAACATTTAGGCTAATCCTCCGATTGAAAAGCAGCGTCTGGGGTTTATTTTTATTTATGCCATTCTGCTGCACAGCTTGTGGGAGCTGAGAACAGAGCTACTGTACCTTGGCAGTTCTGCTGGGTAGGTAGGTAGCAGCTGTGTGTGAGTACTTACATGAATTAATCCCTGAATGAGAGAGAGAGAGAGAGAGACAGACAGACAGACAGAGAGAGAGACAGAGACAGAGAGACAGAGACAGAGACAGAGACAGAGAGAGAATATGAGGGGGAGAGAGAGAGTGCCAAGGAGCCAACCGGCCCTTCTCGGGTGAACCCCACTGGACACTGCAAACACAAGCAGGCACTTCATTTACTATGGCTGAGACACATTAATTTCCTACCTGCTGCATGCCAGGAAATGACCAGGGACTCTAAATGTGTCACCAGCCTTATGCTTCTGGTGTGGTCGTTACACATTCATCAGCATGGCCACTTTTCAAATAGGCAGTTGTTTTGCTTCTGAGTCACCCCCCAGGGGCTTCCGAGGCCAGTCCATGTCGGTGCATGTCAGTCGTGGGAGGGCCAGGTGCCGGTAAGCATGTTTTCACACATGACAAGATCAGACCAAGGTTGCCTGTGGGATTTCAGTTGCTAATCAGCGTTGCTTAAAACACAGAGGTGTTGAGGTGGGAGAGATGACTCAGTCGTTAAGAACATTGTCTGTTCTTCCAGGTTCATTTCCCAGTCAGCACCCCACATGGCCACTCACAATCATCTGTAACCCCAGTTCCAGGGGATCCGACACCCTCTTTTGGCCTCTGTACACAAGTGGTACACAGACATACATGCAAGCAAAACAATCATATACATAATTTTTTTATTTTAATACAGGGTGTGCTGGCGAGATATCTCAGCAGATGAAGGTGCTTGCCACCAAGCCTGACACCCCAAGTCTGATTCCCAAACCCCACAAGGTGGAAGAAGAAACCTGACTCCTGAACGCTGTCTTCTGACCTCCACACACGCACTGTGACACATGCGTATATGTTCAGTGCCTGTGCATGTGTGTCAGTCACAGAGGTGAAGGCTAGAAGATCAGGGGTTCAATGTCAACTTTACCCTATCTCCAAGAATAAAAATAAATAAATAAAAAATAAAATAAGCCAGGCAGTAGTGGCGCACCCCTTTAATCCCAGCACTCGGGGAGGCAGAGGCAGGCAGATTTCTGAGTTCAAGGCCAGCCTGGTCTACAGAGTGAGTTCCAGGACAGTCAGGGCTACACAGAGAAACTCTGTCTCGAAAAAACCAAAAAATAAATAAAATAAAATAAAATAAAATAAAATAAAATAAGGCATGGCAGTATAACCCGGCATTCAGGCAGCAGAGGCAGGAGGATGTCTAAAAGGCCAGATGACCTTATGCTATCTGTTCTATAAAAACCATCATATATACATATGGTCATGGACTATTGGAGAGGTGTTAAAATAATTTCCTTTGTAGTCCCTGCTCCCAGAAGGATGACTCTGAGACTAATAATTTTTTATTAAATGCCTAGGCCATAAGCTTTGGCTCATTCTGGCTAACTTAAAACTTACTTAACCCATTTAAACAATTCTATGTTTACCATTGGCTAGTAACCTCTCCTTCAGTCCCCGCCCACTTTTTCCTTCCTCTCTCCCTCATCATCTCCTTCAGCATCTTCCCAAGTTCCCCTACTTGCTGGTTTAAGTCCGTCCATTCAGTCTGTCTCCTTTTTTGTTTCTTGCGGCTCTCCCCGCATCTCTCTCTTATCTCTCACTATTTCCCAGAATCCTCTCTCTTCCTGCCAGTGTCCCACCTCCTATTTCTTGCCTCACCTCATTGGCTTTTTTTATTGATAGGTGATGTGTATAAGAAAAGGCTCTTTTTCTTACATCAAAACTTATATACAATATTAACAATTATAGGGGCTGGAGAGATGGCTCGGCAGTTAAAAGCACTGGCTGCTCTTTCAGAAGTCCTGAGTTCAATTCCCAGCAACCACATGGTGGCTCACAACCATCTGTAATGGGATATGATGCCCTTTTCTGGTGTGTCTAAAGACAGCTACAGTGTACTCATTAAAAAAAAAAAAAACAATAAAGAAAACAAAAGAAAAAGAAAAAGGAAAAAATAGAAAAAAAAGTGAACTCATTAATATATTTTTTTAAATCAACAATTATTAAAAGAAAATCCGGTAAGAATTACATTCACAATGTCTAGTCCATTTGTATTTGGCGACTTTGGAGAAAGCACTCTCCTATCTATCCTGTCTTGGTGAGTTAGGGTTCTTTATTTAAATCATTTTCTATCATAACTTAAATAGACCTTAAAACATTTTTCTAAATCCTAACAGTGTGAGCTTAGTTGTGAGGCTACCTAGTCTTCAACCCCATCAGAGACCTGAGAGGGAATAAATGTTACCTAAGTGTGCAGGAAGTGCAGAGCAAGCAGCTGCCAAAACTATAGAACTGACAGAGGTCTCTGGCTGCCTGGACAGTCACCCGCAGATTGTCTCTCTAACACTGGAGCATCCGTCTTCAGCCTTCTGGCTCAGTATGACACACTCTTTTGTGACGCAGGAATTATGAGGGACTTGACTACCTTCCTGTTGCAAAGCTCGACAGTCAACTTACCTGTAGTTGTTTGTCCAGATTGGACATTATTCTGTCTGCAGTTGAGGCAAGGGATTTTTTCCCCCCAGTGGCTAGCTTGCCACATATGAAGCAAACTTCATAAGGAGGTTATTCGGGCTCATCATCTTCACTAAAATGGAATGAGGATGCTGCCAGGAGCAGACCTGTCTTCTTGTCAAAAAAGATCTATTAATAAAACATCTTTAAGTGCCATATTCTGCAGATCTCTGAGGATTTTAAAGACTATCTATCTATCTATCTATCTATCTATCTATCTATCTTATATCTGATCAATTTGGTTTTAGCTATCTATTACCTGTTCTATTTTAAAGAAAATATTTCTGTAATAAACTAGACTAGAATTGAACACGACCAAGTTTGATTGATTGACTACTAACTTGAATTTCTTATCATAAATAGTTTGTAATAGATTTCAAATGGACTAGAATTTAACACTGCATCTTTTAAGAACTGTATAGATATAATACCTTAGAGGTGATATATAGAATGTAATCTTAATTTTGTATCAATATACAAAGATCTATAGCAATGTAAGGTTTTTGGTTTGTTAATACTCTTTGGTCTGAGAGTAGATTCATTAATCTACCCTTTTGGAATTATTTCTGTATTATTGCTATACCCCCCCTTTTCTGTTCACCTCTTCTCCCCTGTTTCTCTGTAACATTAGATAGGAAAGGAAGAAGGACAGAGGAAAGAAAAAGAAAGGAAAAATCCCTAAGTTTAACCTCTCTTAATTTTGCTTTCTCCCTGATCCAAGACCATTACAATTTGTTACTGTCCCCTTAAATGATGACAAACATCCATCATCCATAGAATGACCAAACCCCATCTACCCCACCTCTTGGGAATGGGGCGGAGTTTTCTCTTTTCTGTGGACCCAAGAAAATTGAGAAAATGGTCGTCTTTTTTTTTTTTTTTTTTTTTTTTTTTTTGGTTTTTTGAGACAGGGTTTCTCTTTATAGCCCTGGCTGTCCTGGAACTCACTTTGTAGACCAGGCTGGCCTGGAACTCAGAAATCTGCCTGCCTCTGCTGCCTCCCGAGTGCTGGGATTAAAGGCATGTGCCACCACGCCCAGCGACAGGTAGCTTTCTTTTTTTTTTTTTTTTTAAAGATTTATTTATTTATTATATGTAAGTACGCTGTAGCTGTCTTCAGACACTCCAGAAGAGGGCGTCAGATCTTGTTACAGATGGTTGTGAGCCACCATGTGGTTGCTGGGATTTGAACTGCGGACCTTCGGAAGAGCAGTCAGGTGCTCTTACCCACTGAGCCATCTCACCAGCCCGACAGGTAGCTTTCTTAACACTTGACCATTTTCAAGCCGAAGGAAGGAAGAAAGGAAGGAAGGAAGGAAGAAAGGAAGGAAGGAAGGAAGGAAGGAAGGAAGGAAGGAAGAAAGAAAGAAAGAAAGAAAGAAAGAAAGAAAGAAAGAAAGAAAGAAAGAAAGAAAGAAAGAAAGAAAACATGCTACCTGTAGGGTTGGTGAGATGGCTCGGCAAGTAAGAGCACTGACTGCTCTTCCGAAGGTTCTGAGTTCAAATCCCAGCAACCACATGGTGGCTCACAACTACCCATAACGAGATCTGATGCCCTCTTCTGGCACGTCTGAAGACAGCTACAGTGTTGTGCATTTATGTATAATAATAAATTAATCTTTGGGCCTGAGTGAGCCGGGCAGACTAAGTGAGCAGAGGTTCTAAAAATTCAATTCCCAGCAACCACATGAAGGCTCACCACCATCTGTACAGCTCCACAGCTACAGTGTACTTACATACGTTAAATAAATAAATAAATCTTTAAAAGAAAGCTACCTGTAGACGTCTCTGCCTGCTGAGAAAGTTCGGGCTTACATGAAGTCATGACTGGATCAGTCTGTAAGACTGGATAACTTGAGGTCATCTAGGATCAGCAGCTTTCTCTGAAGCTGTCCTGGAAGCCGGTTGTGATGAAATAGCAGTGAGGCAATCTGTTCCAGCATCCCGCCTGATGCTCCCTCAGACTGCCTGTAGCTGTGTAGCTGTACATCTCAGCATCTTGCGCTGTCTTTTTGGTTGTTTTTTTTTTTTTTTCCAATATGAACATATAAGCTTTTACAGGTAATACACATTTCTACGTTTATCTGTTGATAGCATAATAAGACCTGAGGATTTTATAACCATCTCTCTAGCACCACACATTTCATTCTTATATTTGCTCCTGTATCTATTAAGCCTTTGGTCTCTCTGAGTTTTCTGTTTGATCTATTAAAGCTGCTCTGGTTTTGATATCTGGGTTCTTAGTGTTTATACCCAAAGCAGTGTTGTTTAACTGTTCTGCAGATGAGTTTTTCCCTATTAACCTGAGATGACTGACTTGAATTTGATATTGGGGCCTCTCAGGGCATTTATTGTCAAGGGAGTTACCTTGTTTGTCCCTTGTTGATCTACATTCATTAGTCCTGTGTTAGCCTTTATCACCCTTCTGTGTATCCCGGAAAGGTGGGGCAGTAGTTTTGTATGATCTATAGAGGAAACGTTGTTTCTAGGAAAGCCTTGCCTATAATCCCTTTTTAAATGACCTTGCCACAGTTAAAACATTTGACAGTTTGGCTTTCTAAAAAGCCTTTAGGGACTATTTTTCCTATTAAAGCTGCATCCTTATAGTATTTTAAACCTAGCTTTTCTATTGGATGCCATCAAATTTTTCCTGAGGTGGCCATTATCTGTTAGCACTTGTTGTATACTAAGAGGATAAGCCAAGGCTGGTTTTCTAACGACCATTGGCTTTCTTTTCTAATTGTCATTATATGGTAGTGCCATAGGCTTTAGCCTTATTTCTTCTGTTTCTATCTTAGTGGGGAGTTTTTCATTCTTTTTATTTATAATGTTTTCTAATTTTACTTCTATGGCTTGTATCTGTTTTTTATGTTTCCTTTCCTTGTGTCTCTCTCTAAACACTCTTTAGGAAGATATAAAAGAACCTTACGGTTATGAAGATTAAGGTAATAAATATCAGAATAATAATCATCTTATCTGTCTTATTACCTTTAATCTTATTAATTTTACATTCTTTTCACCTGTCTATAATTTTTCTTTTTTTCTTTTTCCCCTTCCCTTCTTCCTCTTGCTCCAGCCACACTAGCTCTGGGCCCTGCTTGCTCCTGCCCCCACTTGCCCCGGCCCCCCGCTTGCCCCGGCCCCTGCTCCTGTCCCCGCTTGCCCCAGCCCAAAAGTTTTTTATTTATTCTCATTACATGTGGTTGTGAGCCACCATGTTGCTGGGATTTTAACTCTTGACCTCCGGAAGAGTTATCGGTGCTCTTCAGCGCTGAGCCATCTCACCAGCCCCATAATTTTTCTATAGCCAGTCTCCCTCCTTCTTTAACATTAAAGCAACTTTAAACATTTCTTATCTGGACAGAAGCTTCACTACTTTGGAGTTTCTCTTGTCTTCTCTCAGTCACTCTTCTCTGGTTAGCTCAGACCTTGAGAACCTGCTCAAACCCTCTCACCCAGGATTTTTTTTTTTTCTCGAGACAGGGTTTCTCTGTGTAGCTCTGGCTGTCCTGGAACTCACTCTGTAGAGCAGGCTGGCCTCGAAATCAGAAATTCGCCTGCCTCTGCCTCCCAAGTGTTGGGATTAAAGGTGTGCACCGCTATGCCCGGCTCAGAATTTTACTAAACCTGAATTCTATGCCCCACATTAGGCACCATGTGTTAAAATAAATTTTAAATCCTTTTTTCCTTTCCAGTCTCGGCTCCTGGAATGACTGAGACTAATTATTTATTATTAAATGCCTAGGCCACAAGCTTTGGCTCATTCTCTGAGTAGCTCACAACTTAGCCCATTTGACTATTCTATGTCTACCATCAGCTGGTTACCTCTCCTTCAGTCCCCGCCCGCTTCTTCCTTCCTGCCTCCCTCATCACCTCAGCATCTTCCCAAGTTCATCTACCTGCTGGTTTATGTCTGTCCTTCTGGTCCATCTCCTCTTTCATGGCTCTCCCCAACTCCTCTATCTCTTACTATTCCCCAGAATCCTCTCTCTTCCTGCCAGTGCCCCACCTCCTATCTCCTGCCTCAGCTCTCTGGCCATTGGCTTTTTTTATTAATAGGTGATGTTTAAAAGATTCTCTCTAGCCGGGCGTGGTGGCACACGCCTTTAATCCCAGCACTCGGGAGGCAGAGGCAGGTGAATTTCTGAGTTCGAGGCCAGCCTGGTCTTGAGTTCCAGGAGGGCTACACAGAGAAACCCTGTCTCAAAAAACAAAACAAAACAAAAAAAAAAAAAACAAAAAAAATCTCTCTATAGAGGGATCTGATAGAATCTCAAGTGTTCTCATATAGAAGGAGGAAACAGAAGAGTGTGAGGCAGCAGAGGCAGTCTCAATCAGCCATGGTGGGCTTTGAAGATGGAGGGAGACACCCCAAGTCTGGAAGTACAGGTGGCCTCTGAACTCTGGAAAATGGGCTGAGGGAGCGGCTGGGGGCGGGGCTGGGGCGGGGCTGGGGAGAGGCTGGGGCGGGGCTGGGGCGGGGCTGGGGCGGGGCTGGGGAGGGGCTGGGGAGGGGCTGGGGCGGGGCAGAGGGTGCAGACTGAGGAGCATAGGGTCTTTAAGTATGTTGGGAACACCGTGAAACTCGACAGGGATGGACTTGTGCGTAATCAGATGTACATTAAAACTACGAAGATACTAAAAATGATAGGCTCGGAGAGTAAGGGCCCTCTCTGTTTTGTTCGTTTTGAGAAACTGCGTCTCATGTAGCCTTGGAGCTCAGTTGTCGTCCAGCTCAGTACGTAGTACGTAGTACGCAGTACGTAGTACCTTCAACCCTGGATCTTCCTGCCTCCATCCTCCAAAGGCTGGGATTCGAGGTGTGCACCCCATGCCTAGTTTATGTGGCTCTGGGGAGGGAAGCCAGGGCCTCAGTTTGAGCTCTCCTCTCCACCTCCTTAAATGCAGTAACTTATCTACAATGAGAAAGTGTCCCAAGCCTAGGCACCCAGACTGCCCCCCCCCCGAACCCCCTCCCAGCTTCTCTTGTATTTGCAGATATATGGAGAGGTGTAGCCTCCCCACCCCCAGCCTGGAACCTGCTGGCTCAGGGGTGGAGTTTCCTGCTCTTTCGTTCTGCCACGCCCACTGCTGGACCGTGCACCTTTGCTGCTTGGAGCCACACACGTGTTCACCCTGCTACTGGACCCCGAGACCAGTTGGTGGGAATCGGGTCCCCTCCCCCTTCCTTTATAACTGAATGTCGGAACTAGTAAAATTGAGCTTTGAACAGGATGAACTTGTCTTGGCTCCGTTTCTTCTTTCTCCCCGTCTAGTTCCTCCCTTAGCTCGAGTGGCCATCTCAGTTGCGAGCTGCTGGCCGGCCGCAACAGAGAGGGATCCTTGGGGCACTAAAAGTGAATAAAATCTGCATCTTCGACTGACAGTTTACAGGAGAGCAACTGCTAAGTAACCAAGACCTGCCCCACCCCAAAGCCCCTCACTCCTGCTGTGACGTCACCCTTCCAAGCCCCGAGGGGTACTCAGCACTCAGTCCCCGGAGGTGGGGCAGGAGCCCTTTCTCCCCATCTACTCATCTCTGGCTGATGAAAGTCTCTTAATTAAGTAAGTGTTCCTCGGCGGCAGGTTTAATTTGATAAATAGGAAACTGAAGCATGCTAATACAGCCATCCGTCATATGCAGGCTGGCTGCTTCCTTCAGCTGACACTCCACTTGCGTTTTGGGTTTTGTTGTTGTTGCTGTTGTTGTTTTTTTTAATCAATTTTTAGGCTGATAATGAATTGGGTCTTGTTCAGGAATAGCAGGGAAAGTGACAGCCTTGTGAGATGACACTAAGATTGGGAACCGAAAGAAAGAAAAAGGACACAATGGGACACACACCCCAGACCTACCTTACAGAAAGAACTCCAGGGTGCCCCTCCCCCGACTTCCTTCTCTGCAACCCTCACTGATGGTCAATCCCCACCTCCAAACTGCCCACTCCTTCCTCCTGCTTCTGCTGGGCTCTGCTCACCTCTCCTACCTCCTAATGGAACACATGTACCTGCCCCAATGTCCATTCACTGAGCAGGAGGGATTTTGCATAACTTGCCAATAATACAGTGGGAAGTCCTCCATTTGGGCCCCCCAGGTAGCATCTGACTCACAATGTGGCTGCTCCACCACAGGCAGCCCTCTGTGGCTTTAGATGCTATAATTTTCCAACTATGTCTTGGCAGATGTTATCCTGAAGTTAACCTGTGCAGGTAGGAGCCACCCAGACGCATGGAGGCTGTCCCCTAAGCTCCTCTGGTATCTTATCCAGGTTTCTGTCTCCGGGCTGCTTCTGTCTAGGGGCTACAGGTGGCTCAGACGTGCTCTTGTCCAACAGGCCCTTCGGGGACTTGCTGACCACTCCACTTGAGACTGGGAATTACACAGAATGTTTGCCTGAAGAGGCTGGGAGAAAGGTTCGGAATGTAGACCAGCTGCAGCTGCTCTGACAGACCCCAGAGACCTGGAGGTGGAGGGTTCAACAATAGGAATACACCTTTCACCACTGTGGAGGTCGAAACCAAAAATCAAGATGGCAGCTCATCTGCTGTCTCTCCATAACACCCCTCTCAGTGAATGGCAGTGGGCACTAACGCACAGATGTGGTATGTGAGCCTTCAGGCCATCGTCCTGGGCCTGCCGAATTCAGCCCAGCTCAGAACTCAGTACAAAAGCACAGACTTTGAATGAAGCCTGCGATCAAGGTCCAGCCTTGGCAAATACAGGTATACGGATCAGAACACAGCTCTGGCCTGGGTGAGTCTTGATCAACACCATACTGTAGACGGTATGTAGTGGGAGGATCTCTCCCTCAATTGTGGGTGGAGTTATTGGCAATAGGCGTACCTGAACACACTAAACAACCAACTTAAAGGGTGAGCCTGCCGCTGGCTCCCCAGGGGACCTGACACCTCCCTCTGCACAGTCCACTTGAAGCCTCACATCCTTGAGACACCAGACGCCAGAGGTTAATAGCAGACCTCGCTGTTGGCTGCACATTCTGAAAACACAGTTATTTGTCAGGCATTGTCTGGAGTTTGCCCCAAGTGCTATTTTGGTTGATTGCCGGTTAGGTGTGTGCCGTCTGTCACATTTAATTTGCACGGTGGCAGTGTACACTGTTGACAGCCCCCCCACAGTCTCTGGAATCTAGGAGAGCTAGGTGCTGACTGGATAGAATAGAGGCAAATGGCTGAATGCAGGTAGCTGGGACAGCCAACACTCCCGTCTCTCTAGGGGAGCCAATGGCTACCCAGGTGCTTCATGCTGAGCTGGGGCTCAGAATCTCTTCTCATTTCTTTCTTTTATTGAGGTAAAATCAGCAGCGTTAAAGAAGTGCACAGCTCTATGGGATTTTGAGCCTAACACGGTCATGTGCCTACCCCCCCTGTTTGGAAACCAGTGCTGGGGAACCAAACCCAGGCTTTGTGGACAGCAAAAGTGAGGACCCAACCAACTCCGGGGGCATCCAGGTCCAAAATGCTTTTCTTCGGGGGTGTTCATTTGGCCTGCTGCCGGGTGGAGATGGCTAACATGACCATCTCCGGTGAGATCCTGGGTTGCTCACGGCTCTCTCCCCATCTCTGGATCGCCAGTTGTGATAGCAATCACACTGTTAAGGGACGAGAAGGACAGGTGACCTAACCCATTTTCAAGCCATAATAAATTCCATCCTGTCCAGTAGACCTTCCTGGTGAGGTGTCAACTTCATCTGCTCTACAAAGTACATTTGATGTTCTTCCTTCTGAGGGACCAATCCTTTGCTGTGCACGGTCAGTGTGGTGCCTCCTGCCTTGGCCCAGGAGCATTCGGGATGAGACATTTGACAGTGACTGCTGGGAGAATCCCTTCCCTGGAAAGATGTAAACATCTCCCCCTCCTCCTAAGGTCCTGAGAAGAAGCCAAAGTAGAATTCCACCCAAGTGCAACCTGGGAACGAATGAGTGTAGTACAGCCATTTTTAAGTGTATCCCAACTAGCTTACAAATAAACAAGACTCTGTGAGCACCCAGCAAAGCAGACGCCACAACAGGATCCTTCTGTACACGTTTATTGGGAGAGCTTGATTGCAGAGGCAAAAAGACCCCGAGCCCAGAACTGGTGCTGCTTATATAGGCCTAGGAGAGGCGTGTCTCACACCTGGATTGGTTATGCATTTACTATCTCGTTTACATGTCTACATCCGATTGGTTATGCTCTCAGAACCACACAGAACCTCATTAACATACCTCATTTACATATCTACACCCGATTGGTTATGCTCTCAGTACCTCACAGAACCTCATTAACATGCCCAGGACAGGCAGTGACTCGGCAAAAATCTTTACTGCATATGTACATATTGGTTGTTTACCCAAACTTATGCGTGGTGGCCAGCGGTAGCCAGCGCCACCTTGTAATGGCATATGTGGCTTCCCACAAGACTCATTCTGTGGTTATTTTATTTGGCTTTGACAGTTATTGGGGGTCACCCCTAATCTACTCTTCTGACTGCTGGCCTGGCTACCTCCCCAGCAGTGTACCCCAGATGCATGCTGTTTCTTCTGGTTCATCTCCCCTCAAGACAGCTTCCTCCTCCTCCTCCTCTTCTTCCTTCTTCTACCTGGTCTCTCCTCTCTCTTCTAGCTTCTCCGCCCCCCAACTAGGCAACTCAAAACCCACCTACCTCTAATCCCTCCAATAACTGGCTGTAGTCAGTTTTATTTAACTGATAGTTTAAATTAAGGAGCAAGGTTTGCACAACGGAAGCTTGTAAATGTGAGAAGTCCCCTGGGCACCAACCTTCCAAGACAGAATTTATCATTACAATACATAGGAACAGACCAAACCTCAACAAACAAGTTTACTGGGCTCACAGTGCACAGGAAGGGGTTGCTTACAGGACACAGGGGACCTCAGAGTGGCTGTTGCAATGAACAAGTCTCACTCAACATGATGATGGCTTCCTCATCATCATACATGGTGGAGTTCTCCTCAGCAACTGTTCCCAACCTAAGACCAAGGCCACCTCCAATTAGGGAAGAATTGGACAGACATGGCTCCAAGAAATGGCTGGAATCTCAGGTGAGGGTCTAATGATCCTCTCTACCCTCTCCTCCTCTGAGGCAACAGTCAACAGGCTCCGCCCAGTCGGTTGCCTGCAAGCTGATCTGATGAGGATGGCTTCTGTTTTGCTTGGAGCGCATTCTCCAACAGTGCCCTTCAGCAGGTCTCCCACGGAGAGTGGCACGGGAGGGTGGCTATCATGTCATTCAGAGTCCTTCAGACCTGGCCTGCTGGGGCTGAGTGTCACCTCATGAGCTCTGCTTCTCTTCTTCTGGCCACAGAACAGACACTGTGGGTCAGATGCACTCAGGAAACACAAGCTGACACCACTCAATTTCCTGACACACTTGCAGAGTGGGTGCAGTGTGTGCTCCGTGGGATGGAGGCAGGAGTCTGGCCTTAAGCCACTTGTACCCTGCTTGAACACACAGGTACACAGGGAATATGCATGAACGCATTCTGCTGCATACCTAGCACTGCTTATGAGCACCTGCCAAGACATGTATGGGGGGTCCAGCTGGGGTACACCAGAACCTTCCCACATTCACTCCAGGGCCAGGCCAGCACAGAATTGACACTCCTGTGGCAGGACTGACAACCTTTGGCTGGTGCTGGAGCAGGGTCCCTGGGTGGCTTCTTCCTGGGGCAGGTGTGCATGCAGGCCTCCTGCTGAGCTTCAGGCTTTTCTCCCAAGGGTGTTGCCATCACAACTCATGGGATTGACATGTCACAGTACTGCATACCAGGTGTCTTGAAGGACAGAAGTGAAAATTGCCCCACAATTCCCAAGGCTGGGAGTTTGATGTCAGCCTGTGGGCAGAAGCATTTTTTCTGAGGACCCCCACTGGCTTGTATGTCTTTTGAGGATCTTCTCTTAGGTCCTTTTTGCTTCCCCTTCCCCCTTTTATTTAAGACAAGGTCTCACTCTGTAGTCTAGTGGCCTCCAACTTTGAATCCTCCTTTCTTACTCTGCAGTGTGCTGGGGTTAAAGGTGAGCCGCCACTCCCAACTAAAACTGACGCTTCTTTTTGTTTTGTAATGTGTGGGGAGGGGAGAGTGTCCCGTGCCGTGGAGCCTACATGTGGAAGTCAGAGAGGTATGTGGGTTCCAGGAATAGAACCCAGACACTGGACTTGAAGCAATCACCTCTCTGCTTCCTCATGGCACGCAGCAATCCTACCCTAAAGACCTGGGGTTAACTCAATCACCCCTTTAAAAACTTTGTCTCCAATATGATCTTGTTCTGGAAGTTTAGGCTTCATTGTGTGCTGTGGGAGGGCATATCCAATCCAAAGCAGGTACCCACACAGAAAACCACTCCCCAGTAGCAGGAGGATTAAAGCGGGGTTGGGTGGGAGTGGGGGGTGAGCTGGGCTGCACTGGGCTGCACTGGGGGAGCACCTGCATTAAGCAGATTATGGGGAAGTGCTGCTTCAAGCCTCAGCTATAATTAGTGGAATTACAATCAGGCTGAGAAGCACAGCCGCTCCCCTTCCTGCTAATTTGAGCGGGACCCCGCTGACTCTAAGTAGGGAGGTCTGGGTGCACACTGTCAGCATGTGTATTGAGGGGCTGGGCAGCAGAAGTGGGGAATTCTGGCCCAGGTGCTCAGTGGTTGGCTAAGAATAGACCCAGGCTGGGGCCTGTGGGCACTCCTGGTGGGGTTCCGTCAGGCAGGTAAGGGAGCCAGGCAGAAGTCCCCTGCTGCGCTACAGCAGGAGCAGCTGGCCAGCTGGTGGGGGCAAAGCCACATGATGCGGACATCCTATGTTCAAGAATTCTACCTTGTGCTGGGGGGGGGGTGGTGGCGCACGCCTTTAATTCCAGCACTTGGGAGGCAGAGGCAGGTGGATTTCTGAGTTTGAGGCCAGCCTGGTCTACAGAGTGAGTTCCAGGACAGCTGGGGCCACACAGAGAAACCCTGTCTCGGAAAAAAAGAATTCTACCTTATCTTCCTCTGCCCTCCCCTCACCAAAAAGGAAAAAAAAAAAAATCAGAAGAGAAAAAAGGCAACTGTGAGAGAGGAGGGGAAGACGGAAGAATGGAGAGAGGAAAGACGGGCCCTTGACTCAGGGGCACCAGGTATTTTCTGGGAGCACAGTACAAAACAGGGTTCAGATTCAGGTGTTGAGGCTCACACCTGTGATCAACGTTCTGGAGGCTGAGGTAGGATTGCCATGAGTTTGGGGCCATCCTGGGCTACATGGTGAGGTCTAGGTCAGCCTGGGCAACAGAATAAGACCCTGCCTATAAATAAATAAATAAATAAATAAATAAATAAATAAATAAAAATAAAAGACAGGGTCGGTCCGAATAAGACCCTGCCTATAAATAAATAAATAAATACATAAATACATAAATACATACATACATAAATACATACATACATACATACATACATAGAACAAAATAAAAGACAGGGTCGGTCCTGGACTGGAGGTGTTGCGGGAAATATTAAAAAACAAACCCGCCAACTCTCCGTGGAGCTCCTGCTGCCACTGCCAAGTCTTTGGAGCTAGCCTCCCGGCTGCGCCGGACTGCTTTGTACCAGCTCTCTTGTCCCTGGCACCACTACTTCTTCTTCAGCCATAAACCCATGTAGTCGGCGATCCCACATCCCAGTAACTGAATGGAACCGCCAATCTCGCAGTTGCATATCACCACACCCAGTAACCCGGTAGAATCAAGACTCTTAAAGCTTAATTAACCAATTAGATTTATGTATCAATAAAAAAAATCACAATTTACAAGATGCCAATACAATAATTTCAGAGCCAATCGATAATGATAAAAGCTTTTTTTTTTTTTTTATCCCAATATTTCTAACCTTGTGAAATCATAGCTATGTGTGGCTGGGAAATGTCACGTGGGTATGTATATGTCTGCAGCCATCCTGGTTCTCTTCCTACTCTGAGACGATCTCTGCCTCTACAACTCTTAGCTCTGCCTCCTTTTCCCCTGTCTAATCACAGGCCTCCTCTGCACTAATGTAATTGGACAGGGAAAATTCTGTGACATGGAGGGGGGGCTCATTTTCCAAATGGGAAGGGGAATCCACATCTCAGGGACTGCATGCTCCCCACCCCCCAAGAAGACTTCAGAGCTAGGTGCAGCGCTGCACACTTATAATCCTAGCGCTTAGGAAACAGAGGCAAGAGGATCAGGAGTTTTAAATTAGCATCAGCTATCTGAGAGAGTTGGGGGCTAGCCTGGGCTACATGAGACCATGCACTGGGGTGAGGGACAACTACTGTGGGTTGTGCTGGGGATTGGTGGGAGAAAATCACTATCAGGAAGGAAGGAGAAGATTCCATGTAAAGATGGGAGGAACCATGGGGGCAGCCAAGGTAACTTGGAAGTCTGGACTAGAGAGGGTCAGAGTGGCTGGGAGCTCAGTGAACAACAAGTGGGATTTGGAGGGATGGCACCCACATCCAGCAGCTCAGAACCATGAGCAACTCTAGCTCCAGGGGGATCCAATGTCTCTGGGCCCTGTGGGCTCCTACACACACACACACACACACACACACACACACACACACACACACACATTCATACACACACGCACATATTCATACTCACACATATACGTACACACTCACACATACTCCCACCCAGTCCCACACACAGAAAATTAAACAAAGATCTTGGTTGGTTTGTTTGAGACAAGGGCTTACTGTGTAGTCCTGGCTGTCCTGAAACTCACTGTATAGACCAGGCTGGCCTTGAACTCACAGAAGAAATCCACTTGCCTCTGCCTCCTGACTGCTGGGATTAAAGGAGTGTACCACCGTGCCTGACCAGAATAAATCTTTAACAAAAGGGACTGGAGAGCAGGCAGGAATCCATTGCTGCTGCGTGGAGCTGAGGTCTGCTCCGGCCGCAGGTGGAGATGCAGAGAGTGAGAGCCTCGGGCCTCTCCTGGCAGCACAGCCATGCCAGTGTCAAGAAGGCAGTTTGAAAAGCCATGTAAGCTGGTGCATGCCTTCAATCCCACTACTTGGGAGGCAGAGACAAGCGACCTCTGAGTTCAGGTCTAGCCTGGTCTACTAAGCAAGCTTTAAACAACTGTCTGGGAACTCCTGCCTCTTCCCAAATTCAGAGATTATAAGCATACATCACCATGTCTGCTTTATGTAGTGTTGGAGATCAAACCCAGGGCTTCCTGGATGCTAGGCAAGTGCTCAGCCAACTGAGCCACACCCCGACCCCTCTGTGTGGCTAAACCACTTCTGCAGAGATGGATGTGGGACAGCCCACTTGTTGTCATAGGAAAGTCAGCCACAGTGATAGATGGTTAATGAAACCAGTAGTGGGAAATACCACAGACTGGGGTGGCTCTCACCCCAACCCTCAGCATCTTGGGGCTCTATGGATGCAGGCTCCAAGCAGCAGCACCCCTTCTTTTCCTTGTGAACAGGGCTGGATGAGGTGCCCTGGCCTGTGGTCCTGATGTTAACTCAGCAGCTCAGGGCAGGTTTCCTTCCCAAAGCCAGAGACAAAAGCTCTGAGATCTGAAGCTGCGGGTAGCAGCTGCTATAGAAAACAGACTGGATCCCAAGAAGCAAACTATGGTTTGCCAAAAATATCCCCCAAGTTAGGGGTGTCCTAGCAGTGCCTCCCCTCCAAAATCCATGAAGAGTCAGATGTGGGACACCAAGGCAGGACTGAGAGCAATTAGGCCATTTAAGGCACACTTTCAAAGCTCAGACGTTTTCCAGACACACAAAGAAAATGTGTGCTTTGTAGATACAGTGAGCGGATACCAGCCCTCCAACGTGTCTTTTCTCCACCCCTGATTTAGAACAGGCAATAGAGATAAATAAGCCTAATTCAGGGCACAGACAAGAGAAAAAGAAATTCCACAAAGAGGACAAACACACCCCAGGGCGCAGTCTGCAGGTGGGTGTGGCCCCAGGATCCATGGCACTCCCAGATGGCAAGGTAGGGACATCACAGACCCCAGCTTGAGATACAGAGGAACACTTGGAGGCAGTCTACTGGGATCAGGACAGGGACCGCGGCATGTCTTCTTCCATCAGAGAGGTGGCTGCTCCCCCCCCACCCCCCAACAGACAACAGGCAGCAGGAGCTGCAGGAGAAGACAGAAGCCTCAGCCTAGAAAGCTATCCAGATGAGCTGGCTCCAGCCGCTGTCATCTAATGCCACAGCCTGGGGCTCAAACAGTGGACTTCTGTGCTCACAGTTCAGGAAGCTGGCAGGTCCAAGAGCAAGGTTCTTTTTTTTTTTTTTTTTGGTAAGAGCAAGGTTCTTGGTGAGGCTTCTTGGTTTGCAGAAGGCCATCGGGCTGGTGTTGCAGAAAGGCCACTAATCCCACATGAGGCTGGTGTCCTTTAACCCTATCTGCCTCACAAAGGCCTGTTTTTCTTTCTTCTCTCTCTCTCTTTTTTAAAGATTCATTTATTTATTTTATGTGAGTACACTGTTGCTCTCTTCAGACACAGAAGAGTGCATCAGATCCCATTACAGATGGTTGTGAGCCACCATTTGGTTGCCTGGCATTGAACTCAGGACCTCTGGAAGAGTAGTTGGTGCTCTTAACCGCCGAGCCATCTCTCCAATACTAGTATACTGGTAATTTGGTGTGTGTGTGTGTGTGTGTGTGTGTGTTCATACCATGGTGTCTCTCCTGCTTCCACGTGGGTCCTAGGAATGAAGCTTCTATCATCAGGCTTGCCAGCAAGTGCCTTTATACACTGAACCATCTCATGTCCCCTCACCCGAGCCTTTACACACTGAGCCATCTCATGTCCCACCCCACCCACACCCCCACTGTTTTGAGACACGATCTCTCATTGAACTTACAGTTCATCAATTGGCAAGACTGACCAGTGCTCAGTGCATCTGACTGTCTCTGCCTCCCAGTGTTGGGATTATAGGTGTGCACCACCAAGCCTGGCTTTGTACGTGGGTGCTGGGTTGTAAACTCAAGTCTTCATGCTTGCCTAGTGAAGCCTGTACAGTCTGAGCCCTCTCCCCAGTCCCTGGAGTTGAATTTCTGCATGTGAATTTGAAAGAGATATAGTCTATGGTGGTATTCAAGGTTCCTTTTCTATTACATACACAGAGACACACCACAGACCCACTACACACACACACACACATACCACACACAGATCACACAGACAAACACACTACACACACACACACACACTACACACACAAACATGCACACACACACATACCACACAGACACACTAAACCCACATAGACACACTACACACACACACATACACACATACCATACACAGATCACACAGACATAGACATACACTACACAGACACCACACAGACACATGCACACATTCACGCATGTGCACACAGGAACAAAGGAAGCTGCTGGGCAGAGAAGCCCCCCACAGAGGAATGGATGGAGCTGTCACAATGTAGTGGCTTCTCCCTGACCGTGGAGAGCTCTGTTACTCTTCCCAGGACAAAGAGTAGGGCAGAGCCAGGTCCGCAGGCCCTTCTCCTCTGCTCTGAGGCTTAAGCCCTGACTCTTCTGCTCTTCCCCTTGCATACACTCCAACAGAAACACTCATATGGAAAGACAAGAAAGGAAAGCTGGGGGGGCTGGTGAGATGGCTCAGTGGGTAAGAGCACCCGACTGCTCTTCCAAAGGTCCAGAGTTCAAATCCCAGCAACCACATGGTGGCTCACAACCATCTGTAACGAGATCTGACTCCCTCTTCTGGAGTGTCTGAAGACAGCAAAAAAAAAAAAAAAAAAAAAAAAAAAGAAAAAAAAAAGAAAGGAAAGCTGGGTTTGGGTCTGAGGAGGGCAGGAGGGTGGGGCAATACTGTGTACTGTCTGCTCTAATGCCGGGCTCTGTGTGAGTTACCCACCTCATACAATCCCACTGAGTAGGCGGCACAGTCCCCAGTTGACAGAAGGACAGGGACAACTGAGGGCTCAGGGCTGTGCAGCTTTCCCCAGCCTGCCAATCTGTCCCATAGCCTTGTGACTTTGACCATATTACACTCTCAGAGGTGCTGGGGTCTTTCCGGGCTGAGAGGGGTCTCCCCAAGGGGCAGAAACTTACAAATACAGATGTAATAACAGGCTGACGACAGGCACCTGACCAAAAGAAGATGTCCACAGACAGACGAGATAGCATGTCAAGGCATGCGCTGGGGCTGGGTACTCCAGGCTCACAGTCTCTTTGCTTGTTTTGCTTTTTTGAGACAGGGTTTCTTTGTGTAGCCCTGGCTGTCCTGGAACTCTCCTTAGACATCTGTAGACCGGGCTGACCTTGAACTCATAGAGATCTGCCTGCCTCTGCCTTCTGAGTGGGGGAATCAAAGGTGTGCACCACCAACTGTCCAGCTTCAAAGTATCATTTTTTTATTCTTCTCTTGCTTGTGTATATGAAAAGGGGTCTCCCATAGCTCAAGCTAGCCACAAACTCACTGTGTACCTGAAGGTAACTTTGCCCAAGTGCTGGATCACAGGTGTGCACAAATCATAGTTTCTGCAGTGTTAGCACACAGAGCCTCATGGACTTGAGGTATCATCTTTAATTCAATTTTGTTTGGTTTTGATTTATTTACTTTTATTTTATGTACATTGTCATTTTGACTGCATATATGCATGCCTGTGTGAGAATGTCAGATCTCCTGGAACTGGAGTTCCAGACAGCTGTGAGTTGCCATGTGGGTGCTGGGAATTGAACCTGAGTCCTCTGGAAGAACAGCCAATGCTCTTAACCGCTGAGTCATCTCTCCGGCCCTAACTGCTGAGTCATCTCTCCGGCCCGCCCCCCTCCCCCTACTCCCCTCCCTCCCACACACCCACCACTCCCGGTTTTGTTTTGTTCAAACAGAATCTCACTCTGTAGTCCAGTCTAGTCCTGACCTCACAGCAAGCTTCATGCACCAGCCCCTCCCCTTCCATCCCTGGGGCGTGGGGATGACAGAGTATGCTCTTGTGCAGGACAGGACAGTGACCTGGTCCCTCTCACCCTTCACTTGTGCTCTGCCCTAGGGACCCTCACTCTAGCCAGAACTTGTTTCATTATTCTCATCCAGAGGAGGCCCCACACCCACCCTCCACTTAGGGACCGGGCTGTCTGCCGGTGAGCAGGAAGGTGAGGGAGGGGCTGTCTGACGGTGAGCAGGAAGGTGCACGGTCCTTACTACAGATCTGGCCCAGTGCCAGGATGACAGGGGCGCACCCACCTCTAAGGCAGCGTCCCCATCTGCAAACTCACAGCCCGTTGGCAAAACACCTTCACACGCTGGCATTTTATAGCTGGCATCTTCATATGTAGGCTGCCGCCTGCTGTTACAGGAACGCGTAATTTGTGGATTTCGACAGGATGCTCCATCAGAGGCAAAAGCAAGTGTTTGTAAAACATACAAGTCAAGAGAATTAATAGGCCATTAAAGGGGGCGCTCCCTTCCAGATAGCCAAAAGGAGAACGCGCCTGACGTATAAATCTTTAAGAGTTCACTGCTCCGACAAAAACCAAAGTACACACACATGCTTGCATAGGTAGAGGCAGCAGGCAGCCTCTGAGAGGACCCAAGTGCCCCTTGTTGTGGGCTGGACTTAGAGATTTGCTTCTGACAGTAAACTACAGGAGTGAAGAGCTACCACCTGCACAATTAAGCTTCTTAAAAACCGTGGGGAAGCTGGGCTTGATGGATCAGACCTGTGATCCATCCCTGTGACTGTCTGACTGCCAGGCTGGGGCCAGCCTGGTATATAATGTGAGCTCCAGACCAGCCTGGTGCTCAAAGAAAGGAGACTGGCCACAGCCTCTAAACACTAGGAAGGGGAAAATGAGTCTCTGCCTCTGATATACTCTCTCCTCCATGGAAATATCATGTCTGGAAAACATTGGATGACAACTGGGGAGAGTACAACCCTGCTTATTGTGTGGTACAATTCCTTCATCTAAGGTGTTGGTTGGTTGAGTTGGGTAGTGTGTAGCCCAGTTGGCTATCTATCCCTTTCTCTGTCTCTCTGCCTCTCTCTCTGTCTGTCTCTCTGTCTCTGTCTCTCTCTCTGTCTCTCTGTCTTTCTCTCTCTATATATATATATGTGTGTGTGTGTGTATTTATATATGTATATATATACATATATATATGTATATATATGATGTATGTATCTTTTATTTATTATTTACATTTATTTGATGTGCACATGCACCTATGCCACCACATGACGGTGGAGGTCAGAAGACAACTTGTGGCAGTCAGTTCATTTCTTCTATCCTGTGATGGGTCCCCAGGAATTGAACTTGGGTCTTCAGACTTGCCAGCAAGCAGCTTTACCCACAAAGCTAGCCTGCTGGGCATCCAGCTCCTTCCCGAGAAGCTGTGTTGGGCTGTGTAGCTTATGAAGGCCTTCCTGTCTCTATTGCCCGCCCAAGTGCTGGGATTGCAGGTGTGTACCACCGGGTCTGAATCTCTTGTTTCTAAGCCAAGCTTTTAAGAATCGTGGTTTGCTTTCTTCGCTTTGCTTTTTATTTCCAGACAAGTTCCCAATTTTTCTAATCCTTCTGCCTTGGAGCGCTGGGGTTCCTGTATGCTAGGCAAGCATCTACTGACTAAGCTATAGCCAAGCCCCTTTAAGAACCATTTTAACAGGGTTGGAGAGATGGCTCAGTGGTTAAGAGCACTGACTGCTCTTCGAGAGGTCCTGAGCTCAATTCCCAGCAACCACATGTTGGCTCACAACCATCTGTAATGAAATCTGATGCCCTCTTCTGGTGTGTCTGAAGACAGTGACAATGTACTCATAAACATTAAATAAATATTAAAAAAATCATTTTCACAGAGCATGGGGTGCATGCCTTTAATCCCAGCAGAGGCAAATAGATCTTTGTGAGTTCCAGGCCAGCCAGGGCTATAGTGAGACCCTGTCAAACATAAAACAAAAGGTATCAGTAACCATTTAATTTGAATGTCTTAATGCATGCAAAGAATCGATCCACAAGAGACTCCACAAGACACCCTTTCATTAAACTCAGCTCCCAGCCACATTACCCGGTATGCAGCCTGATTTCTCTTGGTCTCAGGGCTCAGGTGACAACAGGGGCACCACCTGGCCACATTTGCTCTTTTCCCAGGTAGGAATCAATTACTGCAGGCCCTAAGAACCAACCCCTTCCTAGGGTGAGACCTGCCAACTGGTCCTCTCTCTGCAGGATACAGATGAATATTTATGACCCTGAAAGTGCTTCTTAAAAAGGGAGGAGAGACCTCTGACACTGCCTGAGTCCTAGCAACATGACTAAACGCACCAAGGAGGTCGCAATGCCAGTAAACTTGGGAGCCGCTAAGGTGCCTTTCTCTAGAAAATGAAGAAAAGTGAGGTCAGCCACCATACCAAACACGGTTACTCTTTCTTTGGCAAGACTGAGATGAAGAAGCAGGCAGCTGGCATCTCATTTGGTTCCTCATTTGGTGGCCGCCAAACGCTACTCCCTCATCACATACGGCGAATGTGGGGGCGGCTCCCAACAATATAGGACAGCCACCAGACAATTAAAGAGGCTTGCTCTGGAGACGAGGATGTCCTGGGACTTGCAGAGATCCTCCTGCCTCTGCTTCCTGAGTGTTGAGATTAAGGGCGTGCATCACCATACCCTACTCAGCAGTGCCATTTGACAGGTTCTTAGACACAAACAAGGGGTTAAGGTATGTTTTAAGAACGGGGGAGGGGCATGTGTAACAAGGTCATACTCACCTTGGGAAGAGCAGCAGCACCCTAGGGAGAGGTTGCCCGGGACACCATCACTTTATCTTGAAGCTCGGGGACATCTTTGAAGTTGGCTTAACCAGAAATAGTAAGAATAAAAGGAGCAGGGCTGGAGAACCGGTTCAGCCAATAGGAGCCCTGGGTGTTCCTCTAGAGGACCCAGGTTCAATTCCCAGCTCACAACTCAACTGTCTCAACTGTCTGTGAGCTGGAGGAGGAGGAGGAAGAGGAGGAGGAGGAAGAGGAAGAAGAAAAGGAAGAAGAGGAAGGAGGAGGGGGAGGAGAGAGAGGAGGGGGAGGAGGAAGAAGAGGAGAAAGGAGGAGGAAGAGAAGGAGGAGAGGAAGAAGAAGGGTACCCAGTATGAATGTAGCTGAGGCAGGAGAGTGCTATGAAGCACAAAGAGCCCTGGATGTCATCCCAGTACTGCATACACAGAATGTGGTGCCACATGCCTGCAATCCCAGTCCTCAGAAGAGGAGGCAGGCAGGGGGATCAGAAGGTCAAGGTCTTCCTATCAAGTCCAAGGGCAGCCTGGGCTGCAGTGCCCCATCATTGGAAAATCTGGCGTGGTGTTGTTTGGACTTTATGCTCAGAGATAGAAGACAGGGAGCCCAGGAAGGGTCTTGGTCCAAATCAAGAAGGTGCAAGAGAGTATGGACCCAGGACCACCTGTGGGCGAGGGAAGCCCCTTGTCTGGGGACCAGCAAAGAGGCTGCAGGCTCTCCTGACAATTCAGACCAGCATCCTTGCCCATGGCACTTATGGTACCATGTCCAACTCTGGCCTAAGGGCAGCTCCCTCATCTGTAGTAGAAAAGCACAACACCCCCACACCCTCCCAGACCCACCCGCAAGGATGCACACAATGAACAACACATGCCCCAGACAGGCCACAGCCTACAGCAAAGCTGGGATGGAAAATGAGCCTCTTGGGACCTCCCTGAGGACAGGAGCCTTATTCCTGGGATAAAGGGAAAGAAAAATTACAGGTGATGCGGTCTGGCTTCTCTGTGGGTAGAACTTTCTAAACCGTTCTGCAGCTGGCTTCCCGCATGACGGGGCATCACCTGGCTCCTGTGGCTTCCTGAAATGAAGCCATTCAAAGCCCTGGAAGGACGACTCCCCCCTCCTTTCCCCCACCCTAGCCTTGGAGCCTGCCTTGCACCCCCACTAAGGAGAGGCACAAGCATTTGTAACTAGACTCCATGGTCGTTGTTTGGTCTCCTTGAAGTTGTAAATAATTCAGGAGAAAGGCTCTCCGCAGTTTTAATTAACCCACATAGAATTTCGGAGGAGGAAGCATACACCCTCTCCAGCCTGGCCTCCGCAGGTAGGAGTGCCTTGTTAGCCAGAGTCTCAAGCTGGGCGCGAACTGCCTGCTAATAGAGATTTCAGAGGAAGAAGCCAGCATCTAAAAAAAACATGAGGCCTGGACTGAGCAAGCAGGCCTGGGATGAGAAAGGTTCAGATCTCGGGCCCTGTTCCATCTCTCCTCCTCAGAGCAGAACATGGAGAGAGGGACTGTCCTGTCTGCCTCGCAAGGTGAAACATGGTACAGCTCACCATGTACCAGAAAAACCCACACTTGCTTCTTGTCCAGAGGACCCAGGTTCAATTCCCAGCAACCACATGAAGGCTCATTACTGTCTGAAACACCAGACAGATCCCTCTTCTGGCTTCTGTGGGCACCAAGTATGTACATGGTACACAGACAGACAGACAGGCCCACATTCATAGTAAAATTAAAAACAAAACAAAACAAAAATATCAGCCCCACAAGCAGGTACCTGAGGCCTGGATCCTGGGTAGAGGGGAAGAAATGGCCACCCCAACCCTGTGACTAAGTCCCAGTGGATGCTCTGTCCTTCTCTTGGTCCCTTCAAAGTGCATCGAACCTGGCTCAGTCACCACACTGCTCAGATGAGATACCTGTGTGCTCCAGCTGGGAGAGACTGCCCATCACACAGAATTCAGCGAGGGACCGCCAGAATAGTGCTTTCTAGCACCCAAATGTCCAGGCCATCCTTACGAAGGCTTGCTCAGTCGCCAGAGGCCCTCAGTGTAGGGGGAGCCTCAGGGTGGAGAACCAGAGGATGATCTTGCTCTACTGCGCAGTACTAGAACGGAGGAAGGCGGGTGGGTGGAGTTCTAGGAAGAGCCTTCAGTCTGCTTTAGGGGCTTATAAAGTGAGCAGGTGCCGGAGGGGGAGAGTATAGGTGTGTGGGAGGGCTGCGGCCAAGAGAAGACACTCAATACGTGTCCCTGGTGACAGTGGCCTAGATTACCACCTACTCTGGAGGCTGAGACAGGAGGATTTAAGAGTCCAACGTCAGCCTCAGCAACTTCATCTCAAAATTTAAAACCTGGCGAAGGGTCCAGTAGACGGCTCAGCTTGTGTAGACGGCTCAGCAGGTAAGGGTGCTTGTGTAGACGGCTGGGCAGGTAAGGGTGCTTGTGTAGACGGCTCGGCAGGTGAAGGTGCTTGTGTAGCCGGCTCGGCAGGTGAGGGTGTTTGTGTAGACGGCTCGGCAGGTGAGGGTGCTTGTCAAGCCTGATGACCTGCATTTACCCCGACTAACGCTGTCCTCTCTGCTCCCAGATGTGCACCGTGGCACAACACATCTGCCACACACATGCACTAACAATAGATGGCTTGCCTAATATACGTGAAGTCTTGTGTTCCATCTCCAGTAACACACAGAGAATACACATACCTACAGAGAGACACAACCAAAGAGAGACAGACACATACACACATACCTACAGAGTCACAGACAGACAGATACACACACACACACACACCCCTACAAAGAGACACATACAAACAGACACACACACACCTACAGAGAGACACACATACATACATACATACATACATACAAACACACACACCCCTACAGAGAGACACAGACAGATAAACAGACACACAGACACAGACACACACACACACACACACACACACACACACAGTACAAAGGGGCCCAGAAGTGGATACAGCTAAGAAACTCAAGCTGCACCCCAGTACATACCTGCTTTCCCCTGTACTATATCAATAAGAAACCCCTCCCATAAAAAACCCATGCTCACATTGCAGAACCTGTGATGAGATGTCATTTGCAGAAAGGTTATTTTGCACACATAAAAGTCTGACCACGTTGGGCGTGGTGGCACACACCTTTAATCCCTGCACTTGGGAGGCAGAGGCAGGAGAATTTCTGAGTTCGAGGTCAGCCTGGTCTACAGAGTGAGTTCCAGGACAGCCAAGGTACACAGAGAAACCCTGTCTCAGAAAAACAAACAATCAAACAAAAAGTCTGACCAAGCCTGCCTGACTCTTCCACCCATGGCTGATGACAAATGGCAGGAGAGGGGTCTCTGGCTCATCCTGCAGCGAGAGGCACACATGCAGAAGACCTTGAAGCTGTGCCAAGCCAGAGGCTGGTGAACCCAGGACTGTGAGGCAGGCCCACGTGTACTGACCGCTCAGGGTACAGGGAGCCTGCGGAGGGGACGGAAAATCCTGTGGAGGCAGGAGGAGGAGAGGCTGAGTCAGGTGAGAATGAGAAAAGGGTGAGTTGAGTGTCGCTGTGACACTTGCAGTTCAAATCTTGAAAACTGAGTATTTTCTTCACATCTATAAAACTGATGCCAATGAACAGTAAGAATCCACTAGATCCAAGCAGTATGAACAACACAGAGGTTCGGACCTGGCCTTGGCAGCAGTCCTGCATCCCCTCAGAGAAGCCTGAACCTCCACGTATCGCCCCTTGTATGTAAAGTCGCTTTTCTTTACCCTGGATGTCACTGGGGGGAGGGGGAATTGAGGTCATGAAACCAGAAATGCACCCATCCCAGGAAGGCCCTGAATGAGCCTCCTAAGCCCTCCTCCCTCCCCCTTTTGCCTCATTCTGACACCGAGGCCCACACCTCAGAGAAGCAAGGCCCCACCCTCTTTCCCCACCTCAGAGCTCCATCTATATCCCCAGCAAGAGCTTGCACCTGCAGAAGCAGGAGATGAACCAGAAAACTCCATCCTGTTCTTTGGTTGGACTCTGCAGATCTAAGGATGGGGGATGAGGGGCAGGGGGCGTGCAGATGCAGAGGTTTGGACCAGATGACACCCCCTCCCCTCCCACTGTTCCTGCCTTGACCCTAGCTCTCCCCATTACTCTCCTGGGGCCCAGAATAGACAGTACTTCCAACTGGGTGGGCACTGGGCAATGGGACCCTCTCAGTGTCCACTCACTGGGCACAGTTTCCTCTGTGCCCATCTCTTTGGTGCCCCGTGGTGGTCTGAGCTCCCTGCAGTGTGGGACACAAGGACTCGGTCACCCAGCCATTTCTCCCAGGTTCTAGCTTGATGAAAGTGACAGTTAAGAACTCTCATCCACAATGACACCTGAGGAGCGACAGGTGGTAACTTGAACCAGAGTTTATCTGTCCCCATTTCAACCACAGTGACAAGGAGAGTATCATTGTGTTTGCAGTTCTGAGCGAGTGTCTACTTTGCTTCTGGACGAGGGCTGAAACCCTGGCTCCTGAGTGTCTCTCTGTCTCTCTGTCTCTGTCTCTCTCTTTCTCTCTGCCTCCCTCTCCCCTCCCCTCCCCCCCCCCCCACGAAGCCAAGGGGATTTTTCTTTGGAAGATGTGGTTCAGGGAGTGGGAGACAGATGAGAGGGTGACCAAAATAACACTATACACACCAATGAAACTCTCAAAGAATAACTTCTGTTTTGAGGAAGGGTCTCACTATGCATTCCTGGATGGCTTAACATTGGCTATGCAGACCAGGCCAACCTTGAACTCACAGATCTGTCATCCTATCTCCCAAGTACTGGAAGTGAAGTTGTGTGCCAACATGCCCAAAAACAACAACAACAACATCCACCTGCCTTTAGACTGTGGGTGTGGCTTAGCGACAGAGTGTTTGTTTAGCATGCATAAGGCCCTGGTTTAACCACTACCTACATAAAACTAAAGCCCAGCCCACACAGAGATGGGAGAGACAGCCACTCATGAGAAAAAAAACCCTTAGACTTGGGAAGACCGGAGCTGCAGTAAACCCATTGTCCCATCTGGGCCCTTGTCAGCCTGAGACAGGTGCTGAGTTTGTTACAGAAGTAGGTGGTAGATCTGGGTAACCAGCTGCACCCCCCTTTTCCCCCCACCCCCACCCCGGTGCTCAAGGGGGAACAGAAACTGCGAAGCAGACAGCTGGCAAGGGATCCAACTCACCTGCAGAGCACCCCTGAGGCCTCCTGTTCCTTAGCAACCTGCTGAAGCCAGCCAAGGGCTTCCGGATTCCCTTTCAGAGGATCAGTCACCTCCCTCCCCTCCCCTTCCCTCCCTCCTCACCTCGCCCCCTCCGTCCCCCCAACCCCCACCCCCGGAGAGGCGGAGAGCAGTAGGATCCCTGTACACGCAGAGGGAGTTCAGGGTGAAGGAACCTAAGTTTCTTTTCAACTGGGTCTGCGCAGAGCCAGAGGATGCCAGGGATCCCCCAGCACCCCCGCGCCCTGCCCCGCACCCCCTGCCCTTCCTCACAACACACACACACAAAGGGAAGGTGTCAGGACAGTCTCCGCTGAACCATTTCACTGGCTCTTCTTTCGGAAAGTCTACCTATAAACTTAGAGATTCACGTCGGGACAACAGAACACATAGGACAGTGACACCTCGGAGACCTAAGCGTGGGAGACTGAAACACAGCAGAGACGTCCCTTAAACCGAGCTATTTACTATGCCGGCTCCACACCTCTTGCATCCCAGATCACGAGTTCAGTCTCGGCCTAGATCCAAAGCTGTAAAAACAGATCGCAAGAGTCGGTTGCCCTCTGCTGGGCATCGTAGGATATGCACCCAGCCTCCGTACCAAGAACTGATTTCTGCACTCTATGAGAGGATTCAAGAGCTGGACAGCTGTGGCTGAGTCTTTCCCCCGAATCATCTGGAATAAATTTGATTTGATTTGGAGTCTATAGCCCAGGCTGGCCTCAAAAACATAGCCAAGGCTGACCTTCGACTCCTGATCGTCCTGCCTCTGACTCCTGAGTGCAGGACTACAATCATGTGCCACAAAGCCCAATTTTTTGTTTTTTGTTTTTGTTTTAATAGCACTGGGGAATGGAAACCGGGGGTCTGAGCATACTAGGCAAGCACTCTACAGCCCAGGTTCGAGACTATCTTGGGTATCTAGACCCATCGACTTGCAGAAGAAAAAAAAAGGGTCTTAAAGTGTATGGAGACCTTATAGAGCAGGCATGTCCACTGCATTTCAAGATACAAGACGGGGCATCCTAGCCATCATAATTCTGGTCTGACCGGAACAGGTCTTTTCTTTCTTTTACGTTTTTGTTTATGGGCTGGAGAGATGGCTCAGCAGATGAGAGGACTGCTCTTCCAGAGAACCAGGGTTTGAGCCCCAACACCACACGGTCACTCGGAATCGTCTGGGATCGTTCTGCGGTATTTGATGAGCTCTTCTGTTCTCTACAGGCACCAGGTATGCATGTGGTGCACAGAAACAAAGCACACATGAAATAAAAATGAACAAATCTAAATATGGGCTGGAGAGATGGCTCAGCAGTTAAGAGCACTTGACTGCTCTTCCAGAGGTCCTGAGTTCAATTCCCTGCAACTGCATCGTGGCTCACATCTATAATGGGATCTGATTGCTTTTTCTGGTATATATAAAGACAGATCACTCATTAAATAAAATACATGTTGCCGGAGAGATGGCTGTGCTATCCAGAGGATCGAGAGGCTCTGCTTTCTTGACTTCTAGAGGCTTCCTGCATTTATTCGTTCATCTTCAAAGCCAGAAGTTTCCCTCCTTCATTCCTCAGGCGCGGCTTTGTCTTTTCTACCCCTCTCTGATCTTTGCAACTGATGTCAATTTTTCTCTGATTCTGACCCACTTTCTCCCTTTCATAAAGATACTAGGAGGGCTAAGCCTGGGGCGGGATGTGGTGGTGGTGGGGAGGCACTGGGCTGGGGCTGGGCTGGGGCTGTGTAGGCAGTTGGGTTTATCCCCAGCACTGTGCAAAAGCAGGCATAGAGGAACAAGCCTAGAGTTTCAGCGCTTGGGAGGTAGAGGCAGGAGGATCGGAAGCTCAGTGTCCTCCAAGAGTACAAAAAGAATTCAAGGCCAGGGGCTGGAGAGATGGCTCAGGGGTTAAGAGCACCGACTGCTCTTCTGAAGGTCACAAGTTCAAATCCCAGCAACCACATGGTGGCTCACAACCATCCGTAATGAGATCTGATGCCCTCTTCTGGTGTGTCTGAAGACAGCTACAGTGTACTTACATATAATAAATAAATAAATCTTAAAAAAAAAAAAAAGAATTCAAGGCCAGCCTGGGTTACCTGAGACCCTGTCTCAAAAACAAAATAAACAAATGTGGTGGTGTATACCTTTAAGCACACAGGGGCGTTCAAGGCCAGCTTGGTCTACAGAGCAAGTTTCAGGCTAGATAGAGGCACAAAGTAAGACCCTATTTAAAAGAAAGAAAGAAAGAAAGAAAGAAAGAAAGAAAGAAAGAAAGAAAGAAAGAAAGAAAGAAAGAAAGAAAGAAACAGAGAGGGCGGGAGCGATGGCTCAGCAGATAAGATTACTTGTTGCTTGCAGAGGGCCTGGGGTTCAGTTCCCAGCACCCGCATGGTGGCTCACAGCTATCTCTAACTCCAATTCCAGGGGATCCAATGCCCTCTTCTGATCTATACGGACAGTGAGCACACTTGGTGTACCTACAGACTCATACACATAAACTAAATGTATTTAATAAAAATAAAATTTCAACCTAGGTGGTGGCGCTGCACACCTTTAATCCCAGCACTTGGGAGGCAGAGGCAGGTAGGATCTCTGTAAGTTTAAGGTCAGCCTGGTCTACAGAGTGAGTTCCAGTCAGCCAAGGCTACAGAGAGAAGGCCTGTCTTAAAAAACACAAACAAATAAATCGAATTTCAAAAAGTTTTTTTTTCTTTTTTTTTTTTTTTAAGATTTATTTATTTATTATATGTAAGTACACTGTAGCTGTCTTCAGACACTCCAGAAGAGGGCATCAGATCTTGTTACAGATGGTTGTGAGCCACCATGTGGTTGCTGGGATTTGAACTCCTGACCTTCGGGAGAGCAGTCGGGTGCTCTTACCCACTGAGCCATCTCACCAGCCCAAGTTTTTTTTTTCAAAATAAATAATACATTAAATAAATGTTTTATTTGTATGTATCCATTTGTATGTATGTGAATGTATCCAAAAAATGTGGTCCGGAGACAGAAAAGGGGGTTATTAAAAACAAGGTGGATGACATTTATATGACACCCAGGATTAACCTTTGACCTCTACACACACAAACACACTGGTACACATGTGTGCTCTCTCTCTCTCTGTCATGCGCGCACGCGCGAGCACACACACACACACACACACACACTTAGAAAAGACAAAACAAGAACAATTAGCCAATCAATTCACTAATGAAAGAAACTAAACTGCCCACAAACACAAAACACTTAATCTTACAAGATAATGGAATGAGCCAAATGCCCACTAAGTAGAAGGTTAGCCAGAGCCAAAGGATGTCCTTCCGGCTAAATGACCTCAAACAAACTCCACCCACAAGCACGCTCTTAAGCCTGCACACACCCGCTCAAGTGCACACGGAGCCTGGTACAGACCTAGTACCAACACTGCACAAGAGCAGGCCCAGTGCTGACAGTGTGCACGCACAGTATGGATCTCCATAATGTGAACAGAGACCCTGTGAACGTCTCCCGACACCCCAAGTTTGACAGTTAATTTGTCAACCTGACTGATTAGTAAATGCCCCAGGCCTGTGTTTACTTAGTGAGACACGACTGTGGGTGTCAGTGAAAATGCTTCCTGAGAAGACAAACTGAGTGTGGGCAGGGTAGTCCAACGGCAGGGGGCTAGACAAGATGGAAGGGGAAGGGGAGAAAGCCAGAGTGGGTGAAAGGTTTGCATTGCCTCCTGATCCCGACTGTGAGCAGGCGCGGGCACAGCTGGGAGTGCCTCCCAACCACCAGACGGTGGTCTGTCCCCTAAACCGTGAGCCACAATGAACCTTTGTTCCCTTGAGTTGCTTTTGAGTTATTTGGTCACAGAAATGAGAAATCGGGGCTGGTGAGATGGCTCAGCAGGTAAGAGCACCCGACTGCTCTTCCAAAGGTCCTTAGTTCAAATCCCAGCAACCACATGGTGGCTCACAACCATCTGTAACAAGATCTGATTCCCTCTTCTGGTGTGTCTGAAGACAGCTACAGTGTACTTACATGTAATAAATAAATAAATCTTAAAAAAAAAAAAAAGAAATGAGAAATCAAGAGAAAACACAAACACATCATACACACATAGCTATACACATCATACACACACATCACATAACACACACATCACACATACACACACATTACACATCACACACACACATCTCACACACACACATCACACACATCACACACATACACACACACACACATACACACATACACACACACACACACACACACACACACACACACACTGGGGGTGGCCTGTCTTAATTCCATATGCTCCCGTGCTCCCACTCCATCTGAAATGAGTCACGGAGGGAGACTTGGCTTTCAGCTGGTGTAACAACTGTCCCAGCCGAGCTCGTTCAAATGCAGAACCTGGAGAACTAATCCAATAAAAAAGAAAAAGGCAAAAGGCTGAGAATGTAAACAAAAAAGACTGAAGGTTAAGCGGGGGCTGATTTTCAGGAGGAAATTTCAGGATTTCAGGAGGAAAAAAGAACCTTTGAGGGCTGGTGAGATGGCTCAGTGGGTAAGAGCACCCGACTGCTCTTCCAAAGGTCCTTAGTTCAAATCCCAGCAACCACATGGTGGCTCACAACCATCCGTAACAAGATCTGGCGCCCTCTTCTGTAGTGGCTGAAGACAGCTACAGTGTATTTACATATAATAAATAAATAAACCTTTAAAAAAAAAAAGGACCTTTGAATAGAGACAAACTAGAAACTAAGGGAGAGGCGCAGATGAGCCTTCTAGCTTGCAATCAGTGCTTGAAATTCCCTGGCTCAGTTCACACAGAACTGGGCAGAACCAGTTCTGACGGGAGTATCAGCCCTTCCAGCTCAGGAAAATGGAAGAAGCCAGGCAGACGCCAGCACGCGTGCACAGAGAGGTTTTGTGCCTCTTTGCACCACCTGCAGTGGATCTGAAGAGAAAGCCAGGAGGGCCGGCAGCCAGGACTCCAGCTTAACACACACTTCCTACTGTTAAAACAGTAAGGGCTAGGGGGCGGGAAGCTGGAGAGATGGATGGCTCAGTGCTTAAGAGCACTTGCTGCTCTTCCCAAGTACCTGGGTTCAGTGCCCAGCTCCTAAGGTGAGCTCACACTCCAGTCACAGAGGATCTGATGCGGCCTCCAGACCACAGCAGGTGCTAGATCACACATGCATACAGCCACATGCACAAACTATAACTTTAAAAAATAAACTGAGCCGGGCATGGTGGTGCACACCTTTAATCCCAGCACTCAGGAGGCAGAGGCAGGCAGATTTCTGAGTTCGTGTCCAGCCTGGTCTACAGAGTGAGTTTCAGGACAGTCAGAAACCAAAAAAAAAAAAAAACAAAAACAAAAAAACCCAACAACAACAACAACAACAACAACAACAACAACAAAACCTGTAGGGGCCAATGTGATGGCTCAGTAGATAAAGCTGTCTGCTGCCAAGCTGGAGGACCTAGGGACCCACAGAGCAGGAAAGACCACTTCCTACAGGTTGACCTCTGACCTCCAGACATACACAGTGGCATACACCTTCTACCACACACATAAGTAAGCAAATTATATAGTACTACTGGCTAGGGGTAGTGTTTAGTTTTTTTTTTAAGATTTATTTATTTATTTATTTATTTATTTATTATATGTAAGTACACTGTAGCTGACTTCAGACACACCAGAAGAGGGCGTCAGATCTCATTATGGATAGTTGTGAGCCACCATGTGGTTGCTGGGATTTGAACTTTGGACCTTCAGAAGAGCAGTTGGGTGCTCTTACCCACTGAGCCATCTCACCAGCCCCAATTTTTTTTTTTTTAAAGTCAGCCATAGGCACCAGTGTTAACAATAATATGAATAACAATACACTATTTTGTTTGCTTGTTTGTGTTTGTTTTTCGAGACAGGGTTTCTCTGTATATCCCTAGCTGTCCTGGAACTCACTTTGTAGACCAGGCTGACTCTGTGTTCCGAGTGCTGGGATTAAAGGTGTGTGCCACCATGCCCAGCTCAAAAAGCTATTTAAAAAAATAAAATTAGCCGGGCAGTGGTGGCACATGCCTTAATCCCAGCACTCCGGAGGCAGAGGCAGGCAGATTTCTGAGTTCAAGGTCAGCCTGGTCTACAAAGTGAGTTCCAGGACAGCCAGGGCTACACAGAGAAACCCTGTCTGGAAAAACCAAAAAAACCCAAATAATAATAATTTATTTTATGTACGTGGATACACTGTTGCTGTCTTCAGACACAGACACCAGAAGAGGGCATCAGATCCCATTACAGATGGTTGTGAGCCACCATGTGGTTGCTGGGATTTAAACTCAGGACCTCTGGAAGAGCAGTCAGTGCTCTTAACCTTTGAGTTATCCTGACAGTCCCAAAACACTATTTCTTCCTTCCTTTCTTTCTTCCTTCCTTCCTTCCTTCCTTTCTTTCTTTCTTTCTTTCTTTCTTTCTTTCTTTCTTTCTTTCTTTCTTTCTTTCTTTCTTTCTTTCTTTCTTTGTATGGAACAAAGTTTATTTGGGGACATGGGAAGGGGAGTTGAGAAGGGAGTAGAGGCAGAGAAAGAGAGGGGACAGAGCACAGAGAGAGAGGGAGGGGGTGGGGAAGAGGCGGGACAGGAACATGTGGAGAGGGGGGGAGGAGGAAGAGGAGAGAGGAAGAAAAGGGTCCGAGAGGAAAAAAGAGTCAGAGTCAGAGAGCCAAAACACTATTTCTAAGAGAGATGTTTCAATATTTCTTGTTTTATTTTGTTTTGGAGACAGGTCTCTCTGTGTAGCCCTGGCTATTCTGGAACTCACTCTGTAGACCAGGCTGGCCTTAAACCCAGGTATCTTCCTACCTCTGCCTCCTGAGCGCTGGGATTAAAGGGGATATCCATCATTAAAGGCTGAGGCCTTTTTAAAATACACCAGTGGACACATGAGGTGTGTGGGTTAATGCAAATCCAAGAAATCTCCCTTCCAGGCTTCAGGAGCTATTAAGCTCTGGTTAGTACAGGTTTCCGTACATACCACAGGATTTACTTGATGGTCACGGTCACAACAACATTGACTGACATCCAGAGGAGGGTAAAAAAAAAAAAAAAAAAGGTTGTTAAGAGGGCTAAAGGTGGCTCAAGATAATTAGGCTCTGTACCTGCAACATTCCAACTCCACACGATGACAAAGATTCTCATTGGTTGATCAGTCATGTTCAATGCCAGCCCCAGCAGCTGAGAGCAGCTCCCGGTGCCTGGTCTGGGAGCGCCAACAATAAGTTTATGTGAAACACACACCTGCCTTCCTTCTGGGAATCTGGCAGGTGGCCAGGAGGCAGGCCAAGGCTGTGTGTGTCATCAGAAGCCAGTGAACCCCTGCCATAGAAGGTCTGGCCCGGTGTCCATTCCTTGCAGGCGCGCAATGAAGGTAGCCGTGGAAGTGTGACCCCCGTGTGGCCCTGAAGTGGAGACCCAAATAGATGGACCCACTCATAGCACCTCTAGACTCTGGGTCCTGGTCCCTGCAATGGACATGGATACTTGACACTGGAATATTAGCCTTAGCCGTGAGCATGACCACATGCATTCACAGAGTCACATACATCTTCCCATCAGATGTCCCTTGTCAGGAATGGTCCTTGGGTCTCCTGGGACACAAGCTACTATAGAGTGCTATCCTTGGTCCCAGCAGCTGTGATACCCAAAAGCTGGGTTTATTGAATGTTGACACTCTCACATAGGAGAGGGTGAGAAGGGTGGCTGGACCCTGGCTTGCTCCCTGTTCCTTCTAGACAGCTACACGCACCTCCTCTCTGATCGCACGGGGTCTCACGGATTTGGGAGCAGCTTCAGTGTATGCATGGAAGGGTTACCGAAGGGGGCTCCATCTGTCACAAGGGGAGACGTTTGGGTGGAGCAGTTCCCTTTGAGCTGGCCCTCACCCCTGCTCTGTAACTAAATCCGGTAGGTTCTCTGGCTTTCCAAACCAGGTTTCTTTAACCTAGTCTGCTGTGGTGCCCTATGTGGAATGAGGAGGCACGCAGAGGTCAGAGGGCAACTTTCAGGAGTCAGTTCTCTCCCTCCACCATGTGACTTCCAGGGACTAAACTCAGGTCATCAAGCTTGGTAGCCAGTGCCTTTACATGCCTGAGTCCTGTTGCCAGCCTCCTGTGTTTCTAACACACACACACACACACACACACACACACACACACACACACACACACACTTTTTATGAGTATGGTCCTATATGTATGTCTATGCACCATGTGCATGCCTGGTGCCTTTCCAGGCCAGAAGAGGGTGTCAGATCCCCTGGATTTGGGTTATAGATGATTGTAAGATGCCAAGCGAGTGCTAGAAATGGAATCTGGGTCTTCTGGAAGAATAGTCAATGCTCTTAACTGCCAAGCCATTTCTCTAGCTCCACCACCACCACCACCACCACCATCACCATCATCATCATCATCATCATCATCACCTCCACCACCATCACCACCCCACCACCCGCCTCTCTCTCTCTCTCTCTCTCTCTCACACACACACACACACACACATACACACACACACACACACACACACACACACACACATTATATAATCTCAGCAGGCCTGAATCAATCCTTTTGTCTCAGCTAAAGAACTAAGGGCAACAACAGGGTCAACCAGCTGCTGGGGTTATCTCAGCTTCAAGAAAGCCAGCCAGACCTCAGCCTGGCATGGCGGTGCAAGCCTGTAATCCAGCATTTTGGAAACAGAAGCAGGTGGACCAGGGTTCAAGGTCAAATTCAACTACATAACAAATCTGAAGCTAGTTTTGCCTACCTGAAACCCTGCCTTACAAAACAAACCTTACAACCAGGGAGGACGCCATCGTTCCACACAGGGGACTTCTATAAGGACTGCGGCTGACAGCAGGGCTTTGCGGATTCCTACCCTACCATCAAATACTCAAAAATGCCAGGCATGGTGGTGCGTGTCTGTAATCCCAGCATTCAGAAGGTGGACAGGAGGAGGAGGAATGTGAGGTCAGTCTATGCTACATAGTGAGATGGAGGAGAGCCTAGGCTATACAATAGCCTATCTCAAGAACTGAAGCACGGAGCTAGAGAGAAGGCTCATGGGTTAAGGGTGTGCACTGCTCTTCCAGATGTGAGTGTGGTCAGTTCTTAGCACCCACACTGGGTGGCTCACAGCCACTCTAGCTCCAGGGGATCCCATGCCTCTGCCTTCTGACACTGACACAAGCATACACACCTAATCAATAATAAGAATAAATCTCACCTGCCCCCCACCCCCAAATCATCCAACCAACTACACAATTTCTAGATTCATGGCATGTTTCAGAGTCACAGGTCTGGGTGTGATGGCTATGCCTTTAATTCCAGCACTCAAGAGGGAAGGCAGATCTCTGTGAGTTCAAGACCAGTTTGGTTTAGGCTACTCTGAAGGGGAGTGGGGAGGTTGTAAAGGGGAGGGGAAAGGAGAGAGAGAGAGAGAGAGAGAGAGAGAGAGAGAGAGAGAGAGAGAAACACAAACCCAAACAAACTCCAAAAAACCAACAACCCCAAAGTGATGGAAAACAAGATATGTTTCTCTGAGCTGGACTCACTGTACTGTGGACAGATAAATGTCACGTTTAAAGGGAAGGCTCTGTTCTATGGAATATCCAGCAGGTCCAGACATAGGAAGGTTGTTAGTGCCTGCCACATCTGAGACGGGCTGAGGGCTGAGACAATGCAAGACAGTTCTGCAGTCCTGGGGCTGCAGAGCGGGCTGAGGATTGAGAGCACTTGGGGTTTGTCCTGGCTTGAATGAGAAAGGTCCCCACTGGCTCACACAGCTGAATGCTCCTCCCCCTCCCCCAGTTGGAGGAACTGTTTGGGAAGGATTGGGAGAAGTGTCACTGGAAGTGGGCTGGAGGGGTGGCTCCATGATTAAGAGCAGCAGCTGCTCTCCCAGAGGTTCTGAGTTCAATTTCTAGCATCCACACAGAGGCTCACAACCATCTGTAATGGCAGACCCATGGGAAGTTCTCTTCTGGTGTACATATATGCACACATATATCTATATACATAAGTTACATAAAGACAATTCTCTAAAGCAGAAAGCCATTCCCAGTTAGTTCTCTGCTACCTGCTTGTGGATAAAATGTGAGCTCTTGGCTACTGCTCTAGCCCCAGGCCTGTCCCGCTGTCATGCTTGCCACAATGATGGTCACAGACTTACCCTCTGGAACTTTTAAGTGCCAATAAACCCTTAAGCAAGTTCCCTTGGCTGGGCATTGGTAGTGCACACCTTTTTTTTTTTTTGACTGTGTATCTTTTTTTTTTTTTTTTTTTTTTTTTAAAGATTTATTTATTGATTATATGTAAGTACACTGTAGCTGTCTTCAGACACTCTAGAAGAGGGAGTCAGATCTTGTTGGGGATGGTTGTGAGCCACCATGTGGTTGCTGGGATTTGAACTCTGGACCTTCGGAAGAGCAGTCGGGTGCTCTTACCCACTGAGCCATCTCGCCAGCCCTTGACTGTGTATCTTAATGTAATTTTTCCAAGCAGGCACCAGACTTTTAATACAGAAGAAAAACAAGAAAGCTAGGCGAATACATCCGTCAAGGTACATCGACACAAAACAAAGAAATAGTGGACACTTTAATCCCAGCACTCAACCAGATTCTCCAGCCTCGTGAGTTCAAGGACAGCCAGTGCTACACAGAGAAACCCTGTCTCGAAACAAGTTGCCTTGGTATCTCTTCACAAGAGGAAAGTAACTAAGACACCAGAGAACGCACCCCATATCAGTGGTCTTTAACTGCCTGTAAATGCAGTTCGCAGGGATCCAATCTCCATCTGACTTCTCTGAGTTCTGTAGGCAGAATGTATATACAGACAAGCCACAGGCAAACACATACACTAATAAATAAAATAAAAAAGAATTTAAAAATAAAATATTGTCATTAGATATGGTGGCAGTTATACAACCTTATGCACACACACCACACATACACACTAAGTTGGTGAATTTTAGCCAGAGGTTGTTTGTGGCTTGGAAGAGCACAAGTTGGAGGCCAAGCTGCAGTACATACATGTTAGACCTGATCTAGATGCTTAATTAATTTAATATCTCAATCGTAAGAGTGTCAGTCCTTGTGGGAGACAGTCTGCAGTGCTTACGCACTTTCCCACAGAGGATGGCCGGAGTTTTCTTTATTGTAACGGTCAGGACAACCACAGCATGAGTCCTCCCCCTCCCAGTAAATACTCTTTCCTTCTCTAAATATGCTTTTATTAGTTGACAAATGACACAGTCTTTACCTCATTACACATAACCAGCCCCTTGCTGGGAGTGACAAGGTAAGACTTGTTCAACAAAGCATTTTAGGAGAAGTTGAAGTCTCAGCGGTGTGTGGTAGCATATTCTCACCACCCAGGCATTCTGGAGACAAAGGCAGGAGCATTGCCTGGTATACAAAGTCCAGGCCAGCCAAGGCTGCATATCAAGACCCTAACTCTTAGGATTGGAGCGTTTTAAATCCAGTGTTGGGCAATAACCCCAACACTGGAGGCAGGGGAGGGCTGCAAGTCCAAGACCAGCCTGGGCTACGCAGTGAGATCCTGTCTCAAAACAACGTGTCTCAGCATCCTTGCTGTGTTTCAGAAAGTCATTCCCAGACCCACACATGGAGTGGCATCTGCTTCCTATTTCGAAAGAGTGAGGCATACTCCACAGCCAGCAAGGATCTCGTGACACATGGCGAGCCAGGCTGGATCGTTCCTCGAGAATGAGGATGGAGGAGCCCTGATTGTGAGGAACTGAGGGAGGGGGTGGACGAACATCTCAGAACAGCTGTAACGGATAGAGCGGGATTCCCTTCCTCCGCTAGCGTGTGCCGCTAGGATATGTAAACTTTACTACCAACCCCGCCCGATTTCACAGTCTCCGTTCTCGCTTTAGCGATTATGAGACTGACAGGCCGTCGGATTTAACCAGCTGCCATGTGACCAGCTGTGTTTCTTGGAGACACTTGTTTTCTCATCAAATGCTTCGGTAGTCCGAGCCTCGGGCCACGATGGCAGCAGCGTCCCACTCCACAGCGAAGAAAGAAATGGTTCCAAAAAACCCAAATATCACCATGACCAGGAGCTGCCAGTGGAGGAGGAGGTAGTTGCTGTAGAAAAAGGCCACGGCTGCGCAGATTGACTAGAAGAAACAAGATAAATCACCAAGTGGATGCTGGGGCCTCAGATGCTCCACAGTCAGCCCAAAGGACATCTGCAACTGGCAGTGCCCGTGAAGACAGACTTCACTGGTCCCCAGCTCACAAATGCACCCCAACTTGCCTGACAGCAATAATCCAGTAAGCTGTGGCACTATAATAGTACAATAAAGTGATGAGAAGTCTGAGACTCTCTGGAGAGATGGGGCTGGTACCTAAGGAAGTATTCACTCAAGTGCAGAGACCAGAATTAAAGCCTCTCACCTAAGCAAGCCCACTGTGCCTGGTTCTCCTCACCCCCCTTTACAGGACACCCAGCATTCATTTAAACCCCCAGTGACCGAGGACAACGGGAAGGAAACCGACTGCAGCACAACCCAGTTACCTGAACAAACTTAAAGACCGCGAAGGCCGGCGCGCTGTCTTCCGAGTAGAGAAAACCCAGAATGCTAAGCAGCTGGGTGTTGAAGCAGCTGTCTCCCAGACCCAGCAGAAAACTGCAGAGAATGGCAACTTCTTTGCTGAAGGAAAACAAAAAAGCAAAAAACACATAAGACTGGGAAGATGGCTCAGTGGTCAGACAGAAGCATGCGCTGATTCTGGGAAGGACCTGAGTTTGGTTCCCAGAACCCATGACTCCAGCATCAGAGGACCCAATGCTCTTCTTTGAACTCCACAGGCACCACCTGAACTCAAATATGCCCCCCCCCACATATATGAGTAATTTAAATAAAAATAGCTGGGGGTGGTGGGTACATGCTTTTAATCCCAGCATTCCAAAGGTAGAACCAGATGGACCTCTGTCAGCTCAAGGCCATCCTGGTCTTAGGGAGTTCTAGGACGGCCAGGACTCTGTAGAAAGACCGGTCTCAATGCATACATGCATACATACATACATACATACACCGGTCTCATACATACATACACACATACATACATACATGCATACATACATACATACATACACCAGTCTCAATGCATACATACATGCATACATACATACATACACCAATCTTAATGCATACATACATACATATACCAGTCTCAATGCATACATACACACATACATACATACATACACCAGTCTCAATGCATACATACATGCATACATACATGCATACATACATGCATACATACATACATACATACACCAATCTTAATGCATACATACATACATACATACATCAGTCTCAATGCATACATACATACATACACGGGTCTCATACATACATACACACATACATACATACATACATACATACATAAAACTAAAGTGAATCTCTAGAAAGAAGTTAAATGTGTAGCACCAATATTCACCAAATATAAAACCATGCTCCCAACAAAAGCAGTTTGTTTTGTTTTTATTTGGTGAAGAGGCTGCTGAGGACTGAGCCCAGGGACTCATTAATGCTAGGCAAACCCTGCTACCGTACCACTCCCCAGGCCCAGTACAGACCCCAGGCTGCCCTGGAACTTGTGATCCTGTAGCCTCAGCCTCCTTGGCGAAAAGGTCACAAGTGTGCAACACCCCTGTCCCCAAACAAGAATAAATAAATACTAACATGGCTGAGGTCTTTTCTGTGCTATTGGAGATTGAACCCAAGATCTCCCAAATTCAAGGCAAATTTCTTCTTGTTTGTTTTCGAGACAGGTTTTCTCTGTGTAGCTCTGGCTGACTATCCTAAACTCACTTTGTAGACCAGGCTGACCCTGAACTATAGATCCACCTGCCTTTGCCTCTAGAGCGCTGGGACTAAATGTGTGCACCACCACTCCATCTGACTCCAAGTAAACATTTTACATTCAGGGCTCCAACTCCAGCCTCCCTACTGACTCTGCAGTGAACAATTATGCTTACACACAGAGACCTTCACAGTCTAGCAAATTCTGGTCTACTCTCTTTGGAAAGCAAAGACTGTCTCCTGGGTGAGGCTCCCTTGGGCCTACGGGTTTATCCCCAGACACTGCATCTGTGATGAATTAAAGTCAAATGAAATCGACTGACACCCTCAAACCACGAAGGACTGAACAGCTGCTCGGCCAACAGCTGCCGCCTTGTTCCTCTGTGTCCCCTTCTAACATGGGAATAGTTCACTGTTAAAAAGCCGAGGATAAAATTCTCATCAGATACTTCTGTACCCCTGCACGGATCAAGAGATGATCCAGGAAGGCAGAGGTTAAAAGCAACCATTGCAAAACTACCTCGGTACTCTCCGCTCTCTCAGCTCTTGCCAGGTGACCTCACAAAGCTGACAGATTCTGAGGTTTAAGTGCTCCACTTGGACAGTCAGCGTACCTGGGCCTGATGTATGCAATGCTGTTGGTCCCTTCCACAGGGGCAATGGGCGCGTCTCCGGGCATGTTGAGAAAGATCAAGTAGAAGGCTACGAAGTGCACCAGGGTGCCGAGCAGCACGACCGGGTTCCTGCCAAAGCGACTGTTCTTGCTCAGCAGGCCGAAGAGGCTCCCACCTGTAGGTTAGGACACAGGAACACTTCAGGGGGTTCCACCCACCATAGAACCAGTCACAGGTCATAGTGTGAGCAGAGGATGAATCTCAGATGTCCAGCATCTGCCCAGAAACAGGGACCGTCACAGTGGGAACACAGGATGACCACAGCACTCATAGCCACGGCATCGACGTTAGCTGTACTTCCAGCCAGCGATGCTCTTGCTATTCTTTCTGTGAATTAATACATCAATACACCTCCTATGCTTGCTGCCTAGTTAGAGAAACAAAAGGCCGTGCATAACTCATCAACTACCACTCTTGTAGTGAGACTGGGCCTCAGGTAGCCCAGGCCTGTGCTGACCCTGCCTCCACCTCCCGGGGGTGGGGTGGGGGGTGGGGGGTGGGATTAGACCCGTCACCCACCCCACAGCCTGTCCGCTTCATGACTGGATGAATCACCCTGAAAGTGTAGGGTGGCAACAAAGGCTTTTAGGAAGGTTCACCCATCATAACAGCTTAGTGCCAAGGCCAGTGGCTTGTCCTATGGATCTAGGGACCAGGAGACTGAGGGAAGGAGTTCAAAGCCAGCCTGGGCAACTTTGTGAGATTCTGTCTCATGGTTTTAAAACTGGAGTGTGGTAAGCAGCTAGCTCAGTGGTAGGGTGGCTGGTCTAGTATGTACAAGGCTCCAGGTAATTCCTAGCATCCCCTCTTCCCCAAGGCTAGCAGTTAAAAAACTTCTAACATGAATAGGGCTGTGGCACAAACTTGTAACAAGTTTGAAGCTAGCCTAATTCTATATTGTGAGTTCCAAGTCAGCCAAGAGCTACATAGCAAGGCCATCTCAAAAAAAAAAAAAAAAAAAAAAAAGACAATATTCTATAGCACAGTGTGGTAACTGTGGCTAATGACAATTATCTGTGGGCTACAAGATAGCTAGTAGAAAGGATTTGAAAAGTTCCATAACACAAAGTAATGCTATAGCCCTGAGGTGGTTGATATGCCTATTACGCTGACCTGGGATCGGGTCATCACACAATGCGACGCCACACTGTGCCTGACCTGGGATCGGGTCATCACACAATGCAACGCCACACTGTGCCCTGCTCCCCCGTGCCCACACAGCTGGTGCAGGCCCTCTGAAGAACAATCTTGGAGCGCCTAGCATCCTGCTAGCCTGCATTCTTCTTCTTCTTCTTTTTTTTTTAGATTTATTTATTTATTTATTTATTTATTATATGTAAGTACACTGTAGTTGTCTTCAGACACTCCAGAAGAGGGAGTCAGATCTCGTTACGGATGGTTGTGAGCCATCATGTGGTTGCTGGGATTTGAACTCTGGACCTTTGGAAGAGCAGTCGGGTGCTCTTACCCACTGAACCTTCTCACCAGCCCTGCATTCTTCTTAATAAGCAACAGGGTAGATCTAGAATTTTCCTGAGTTCTGTGAGCTATATCTAACCCTGCTGACTCATTTGTGCCCATGAGGAAACTGAAGGCAGGATGAGGCCTGCCCCCGTACTGAACACCCCACCCCCCACCCCTCCACCCCCCACTTTCCATCAGTCTCTGCTGTCCTGCTCTCTGGGTTACACTCTTAGTTCTGCACACACATTGGCCTCCATGAGAGTCTGTGGAAATTGATGGCATCCAACCTGCCTTAACCAGCTTTGAGGCTGAAAGCAAGCACAAATCTTTGAGTCCTGAGCGCCTTGCTATCAGCTTTTACAATGAGCGTCCTTTTCTAGACCCCCACAAAGGTGTCAGCGGGTTTCTAACCATCCACTTAAATGTACAGGCAGCAGAGCCTCACAGACAGCTCACCCTGTGATGACATCACCCCAAGCGGGAACAATCATTCCAGGAGAACCAGGCTGTTCCCTGAAGCAATAAGGCTCTCTTTGAAGCACCTTGCAGAACCAGATTTGTGACAGCTGACAACAGCTTAACCGCAGCAGACTAGTCGCACGCCTCCTACCTGGGTGCCATCGCCCTAGCCAGGGCTCTGATCCCAGCACCCAAGCCCAGCTGCAAGGAGGGCAGAGAAGACTGCAGGGGCACAAAGACTTCCAGCCTACCCAAGAAATCTCAACTCCAAGTTTAGGGAGGGACCCTGCCTCAAAGAAATGACAGAAAGTGATAGAGGACTTTAGATGCCCTCCACTGTATACACTCGTGCACACACACTCTACTGGCCTTGTGTGCACACACCTGCATACACACACAAATAAGCAAAAGTTAAAAAAAATAGTGATGATGGAAAAATAAAATACACCCATTTGGATAAAAATAAGTAGGGGAGATAGAAACTCAAGGACAGGACAGAGGTGAAGGAGACCTAAAATTTCTATCTTTATGCCAACAAAATGTTTTTGTTTTCCTTTCTTTTCTTTTGAGATAAGGTCTTAAGCAGCCCAGGCTGACCCAAAGTCATTATACAGCCAAGGATGACCTTGAACTCCTCAAGTCACCCTGCTTCCATCTCTCAAGACTCAGGAGTGTAGTCAGGAGCCATCATGCCTGGCTCTTCTTCCTTTTTAAAATTGAAGCAGGGTCTCCTTTTATTGCCCAGGCTAGCCTTGAACTCCTACAGAGCCAGCTTTCCAACCTGACTCTGAATGAAAGGTTTTTAAACTAAAAAAACCCAACCTACCTAAAATCTCTCCAATGCCGATGAAAATTCCAGAAAGTCCAATGAGGCTTTTCTCTTCTGTCCCAAATTTGTTTACGGCCCCAATACAGGTACCGTACACCCCAGAGAAGAAGGTCAGCTCCAGACCTTAGGAGGGGAAAACCAGGGTTAGTTTAACTGTCCATCCAGGCTTTTTCCTATTTTTGGTTTGTGTCTAATAGCAGCTGAGCTTGCCCTACCTGAGGACACACTGACAAAATTCAGAGACACTTCCACTCCCCAACACAGAGGCTCTGCAGGGCTGCCTTCAGATGACTACATCATGTGACAGCTCCCTCACGAGACCAGAACTCTGGCAGGAGACACCAGGGTGGCTTGCTTCCTGCTTTTTCTGCCAGCCCTGTGATTGCTGACACAGGCTCTCTGACTTCTGAGCCCCAGAACTCAGGGGACACAGTGTGACTGGCAGCTGTTGGTGATTTTTGAGACAAGGTCTCGCTTGTGCAGCTAAGGCCGGCCTCAAACTTGCATCTTTCTGACAGGCTCAGGCTGGTTTTCATTTTTGTTCATTTAGGTTTTTTGTTTTTTTTTTTCTTCAAAGGCTGGTTTGCTTGCTTATTTATTTATTGAGAGGGTTTCTCTGTGTAGCCTTGGCTGTCCTGGGACTCATTCTGTAGACCAGACTAGCCTCAAACTCAGAGACCCTCCTGTGCCACCACCGCCCAGCTGATTTATTTTTATTATGGTGCATATGGTGTTTGGCTGCAGGTATGTATGTCTCTGTACCATATGCATACAGTGCCCGCAGAGGTCAGAAGAGGCCTTTGGATCCCAGAATTAGAGCTACATATGAGCCACCATGTGAGTACTGAGAACCAAACCTGAGCCCCTGGGAAGAGCACAAAACCTTCTTTCTTTTCTTAAAGATTTATTTATTTACTTATTATATGTAAGTACACTGTAGCTGTCTTCAGACACACCAGAAGAGGTCATTGGATCTCATTACAGATGGTTGTGAGCCACCATGTGGTTGCTGGGGATTGAACTCAGGTCCTTCGGAAGAGCAGTCAGTGCTCTTAACCGCTGAGCTATCGCTCCAGTCTGTGGTTTTGGGTTGCCCCTGACTCTTACTCCAAGACTGGCACTCCAACCTATGGCTCTGCTTTTGCTAGGCAAACGCTGACACTCAAGTATGCAACTGCACCCTCAGTCCAACCACAGCAGGTTTTTTTGGACACAAGGTCTTGCTCATCTGAAAGTCAAACTGAGATTACAGGTGTAATCTCACACTGGGTCAGAGCACTGATGTTTGAATTACGTTAAAAACAAAATCATTAAATGGTAATCCCAGCACTTGGGAGACAGAGAGGGTCAAGAGGTTGAGATTACTTTCAGCTTCACAGTGAGCTCTAGACCACCCTGTGCTCGATCAGAGATCAGGTCTCAAAAACAAAAGCAAGTAAACAAACAAGCACCACCAAACAAAAAACAAAACAAAAATCAGCCCTGGCTGTCCTGGAACTCACTCTAGACCAGGCTGGCCTCAAAGTCAGAGATCCGCCTGCCTCTGTCTCCCGAGTGCTGAGATTAAGGGTGTGGTCACCATAGCCTCAGCTTTGTATACCTGCTTACCTATATTTTATATACTAACATAGAATTACATAAAAATTTCTTGGGTAAAGCACATGCCTTTCATCCCAGCACTTGGGAGGCAGAGGCAGGCGGATTTCTGAGTTTGAGGCCAGCCTGGTCTACAAAGTGAGTTCAGGACAGCCAGGGCTACACAGAGAAACCCTGTCTCGAGAAAAAAAAAAAAGAAAAAGAAAAGATCAACGGTGGAAAAAGTTCTAAAAGCCCCAATTTAAACCCCATTCTATGGTAAGTTTTCCAGAGCCTCAAACTAAGACAGCTTAAGGGGGAAGTTCCCACGTCTTTGGTAAAAACCCAACTTAAACGGGCATGCTTCTGTACAGCTGGCTCGCAGGCAGGAGAAGGCAAGGGTATAATATCAGCAGACAGAAACAGCACGCATTGAAGGCTCATCAGCCCATAAGAAAGCCGCCCTGAAGGGCTAGGACACCATCAGCTGTTCTTATGGACACAGTGATGTTTACAGACTCTTTCCAACGTGCACAGAAAGTTCCATGTTTATCCCACCTTCCCTAGAAGAAGAGACCAAGGGCTGCAGCTGTTCTCACAGAGCCCTAGTTCCCTACATGATGTCAGTCATGTGACCCCTCCTGGGTACATCTTGAGTGCTCCCTGCTGCTTTGACCAGGCTGGTCCAGGCTACCTCTGGTAATAGGCTCCTCCCACACCGAACCTGGGTTGGCCCTGTGACTGGCTGTCACCGAGGCTAGGTCCAGGACGTGCCTTCAGGAGAGCTTGGTCAGCTTTTCCTGCTGTCTTTTTGGGGCCTTTGGCCACTCTGAGGTCTGGCTTCTCCTGTCACTCACATGAAGAGCTCACGGAGGGAGGAGGTTATTTATTCACAGAGCAGGGCGGAGCCCTGACGACGGGCTATGACACTCAGAAAGGTACTAGACATGTGTAGGAAACTGTTTTAGAGGCTGTGGCAGCAGCTGCTCTGAAAGCAGCCTCAGGAGGTGACAGGACAGCACTGTGCAGTCGAGCAGATCGTAAGAAGTCCAGCCATCAGCACGCAGCCGCAGGGCAGGAGGGGTAGCTGTACCTGTGTAGGGACAGGAGGGACAGAAGCTGTACCTGTGTAGGCAGTCGTGACGCTCAGGAGCAGCATCTCCCTGGTGACACACAGCCTCAGAGACTTTTCTGTAAGGAGAACAATTGGACAGACTTAGCTGGATTTTAATCGGCAACCATTCCCTTCAGCCAGAACACTCCTCTTACCACTGAAGCCAGGAAACAGAGAGCCTAAACCTTCAGAGTAGAGTGCACGGGACATGAATGCTCATTTCAAGTGTTCACGTTGGTGCTAGAGACACACTGTCCTCCCTGTGTCTTTAGATCTTAATGACAACAGAGGAGGGGAAAGGAACCAGAATTACTCAAGACAATGAAAAGCTGAGCGCACGCTCCTGAGAGGCTACTGAGGAGCCAGTCGACAGAGATTTAGGTCAGAGACTGATTGCAGGCTGGGCGGTGGTGTCCATGCTCTGCTGTTTGCAGACACCTCGACCTCTGCCTCAGCACCTGGAGGTGTAGATGAGATCCACAGTGGAGATCGTATTGCTAAAGACGTGCCCACTCCCTACTAAGACAGGTCTCACTCTGGCCCAGGGTATACTGGGAGTTACTATGTAGTCCAAGATAACTTGGAACAAGTCAATCTCCCTGTCACTGTCCCGAGTGTTAGGATTACAGACACAGACCACCATATATGCAAAGCTGCATCTCAATTATTAATTATTATTATTTTTGGAGAATCTCCTGTACCCCAGGCTAGCCTCAAAGTCCTCGGTATACAGATGATGGCTAGCCCTCTTGCCCCTCAAGTACTGGAATTACAGGGCAGAAGTGGGAGAATCCACAAGCTTCAGGGGAGCCTGAGCTACACTCTGCAAATCAGTCTTTACAAAGTTGCTAACCTGCTGGTTCTGTGAGCTTTAACCTCGACTCTCTGGCCATGAGTGGATCATCTGGTAGACAGGTTCCTAGACTATAAATTGGAAAGCCAGACCTCCAGTGACCTCATTTTGGCAGGGAACCCAACTATACCCTACCTGCTAATACATAAAACCCCAGTTTATAATTTATAACTATGACTGCATCCCTCAAACACAGGCAGTGTATAAAAGCTGAGTTAAACAGCTCTAATAACAGAGCATACATGTCCCACGTCCTAGGTTCTTTCTAAGAGGAGGCCTTGTGACCTGTGAGCCAGGCGTCAGCTGATAAGATCAAGAATTTCCGCTCTGGCAGAAGGGACCTCATATCCCCAAGGGCCACAGGCACAGTGAAGTCCTAAGAGCTGATGGCCTGCAGCGGGTTGCTCCAGGAGTAACCGCCTTAGCAAGGGCGTCTCCTAGGAAAGCAAGGAAGCTGAGAGGCTGGAGTTGGAGCCTGCCCGGGTCTGAGGGAATGACTGTCTCCCGTGTGAATCAGTCTGGGCTCAAATCCATCTCAGCCACCTACTGACTGGCTGGTTGACCTTGGGTAGACCTTCCCGACAGCCGGTTTTCCCATCAGTAAGATAGATGGCGCTTGTTTGTAAAAGTTACAGTGGACACTGATAATCACATGCCCCACCTGTCATCCACTGAGCCACCCAATCCCAACCTCATTCCCCATCTCCACCTCACTGATAACATTTCCTCCATGCGCCCAGTACTGTTCGGTTACTTGTAAACAGCTCTGAGAGGGCTCAGTACGGACCCTGGAAACCTCAGCTTTCTTCTCTGGGATGAAAATGTCGCCCGCTGCCCATTACAGAATCCTTAGAACCACTGTGCAAAGGCAGCGAGAAACCTTACTTATAGAATGCTTGCTCTCAGGAGCAGCTTGGGTTTTCCCACCTCCCTGAGTTAGAGTCCCCACACCTGAGGCCTCCTCCCAGCCCTCACACATTCCTTAGGCGGGCAGAGCTACCGTTCACTCCTGACAGCCCCATGCTAGAGACACTGGTGGAGAAACTGGCGTACCTGGAAGACTGAAAACCCTGGGGACCGTCAATCCAGAGTTACCAGGGAAAGGGGGAGGCAAATGCTGAAGGTGTTCCCCAATAGCTCTTGCATTTCAGACCCAGAGAATACTTACTAAACGCATCGACTGCCTTTGTCACGTTGTTCTGGGCAGACCTGGGAAAATAAAACAGACTGGTTTCTCCCTCGGAAACTCTCAAGGGAAAAAGGCAGCCCATGACCAGTGACCGCCCCATTTCTACTGAGGTCTGTGGAATCTCAGGCCACACTCCTTTAATTTCACCATGTCAGAGGCCCGGGCAGGTGGCTCTTGGGGAGTTCCAAGCCAGACAGATTTACAAAATGAGACCCTGTCTCAAACACAGACAGGTGTACACACAAAAAGACCAATGTGTCTAGAGCTCCGACTTAGTGGCTAAGAGCAGCTGCTCTTCCAGAGGACCCAGGCTCGATTCCCTGCACCCACTTAGCGACCCACAACCATCTGTAACTCCAATTCCAGGAGCTCCGATGCCCTCTTCCATCCCCTAAGGGCACCAGGCACACACACAGTACACAGATTACACATGCAAGGTGAAACATCCACACATATTAAATACAAGGTTTTTTTTTTAATTTAAAAATAAAATCAAGCCAGGTGGTGGTGGCGGCGGCGCACGCCTTTAATCCCAGCACTTGGGAGGCAGAGGCAGGTGGATTTCTGAGTTTGAGGACAGCCTGTTCTACAAAGTGAGTTCCAGGACAGCCAGGGCTACACAGAGAAACCTGTCTCAAAAAATCATAAATAAATAAGTAAATAAATAAATAAATAAATAATAAATCTTCTGATATAAGGACAACAATATGACTGGCTGGAGGCACAGTTAGGGTGCTCTGAGATTTTCTTACAGGCATATTAATTCTGCCGCCTCTAAAACTCAAGTCTATTAAGAACATGTCACTGCCGGGTGTTAGTGAAACAAAGACGCAGAAGTTGTGCACGTAGGTGACAGTTCAGGACGAGAGAATATTCACTAGGCTGACATCATTCCTAAGAACCACACTTTTCCATGGGCACACGATCCTTCTCCAATTCCTGCTGACTACTGCTCTAACACAAAGCTGAGAAACAAACCTCACATACTACTTAATGCGTACACCAAGTCTGCTGAGCCAGGCTAGGTGACATCATCTTATGGGTCAGCTGTCATCTAGCAGTCTGTCACTAAAGGCAACTCGTCACACGATGCGATGCGATGTGTGACTGTATCATGTTAGCATATCCTCAGCCCAAAGACCACCGCCTTCATTTTAAACACTGGTGCCAATTTCCAACGGGAGAGTTTTATGAGTTCTTTGTTTGTTAATTACAAAGGCAACACAGTAGCCAGGCATAGTGGCCCACACCTTAAATCCCAGCACTCAGGAGGCTGAGTCAGGTAAATCTTTGTGAGTTTGAGGCCAGCCTGGTCTATGCCATGAGAGTCTGTCTCCCAGACAAATAAACAGGTAAGTAAGTAAATGGCAAAACTTTTAACAATGGATGGAAAGTTGTAAGGAAAAAACCTTCATAGTTTGACAACTCAAAAACAAAATAAGCCTCTCGTTTTTCTTTTTTTCTCCCTCTCAAACCTAACTAGACAAATCACCTATAATTTTTGGTTATGTAAGGTTTTGGTTTGAAACAGGTCTTATGTAGCCTAGACTGGCCTTGAACTTGCTATGAGCTTCAATTTCTAATCCTCCTGCCTCCACTTCCCAAGTACTGGGACTACAGGTATGTGCCACTATGCCTGGTGACCAGATAACTGAAACAATGTCACTCCTGAAATGTGCTCAGGTAACCGAGTATGCTGGCACTCACTTGGGATTCCAGCAGCAGGGGCTGACGCAGGAGGGTCTCCTGCCCAAGCCTGCCTAAGATATGTAGTGACAGCATCGGAAACCTCATGTACAGATGACTGTGAGGGCCAGGGGCTCAGGCCCTGAGAACTGCAGGGCCCGACACTCATCCACACCACAGCACTAGGAAGCTTGAACGCTGGGCCACAGGCACAGGACTAAAGGCAGAGCATCTGCTCCTCTCCTATCAGCCCAGCCTCCACAGGGAGATGGGGTAGAAGGCTGCTGCTCACCAGAGCAGGTAATTGAGGCCTCGGGACATGATGGGATAGGGGTTTTGTACTGTAGGGTCATCTGACAGCTGGGGAAGGAAGGAAGTCCCCGGGGATCTTTCACAGCCTCCCTTCTAGGCCCTCCCCTTCTGTTCCCCGGGACTCTCCTTCACCTTTGCTGGAAAGTTCTCCCCATGCCTGTCTGTCTGAGAGTAGCTGGGATAGACCAGCTTAGTAATCCCTAGACCAGGGCTATTCAAAATCTACACTAACACGAAGAAGAGTGTTCCGGGCGTCTTACTCGGTGGCTTCCATGTCCTGGTCATCGCAAGACTCTTCTTCTCCAAGGACATTCTCAGGATCTGGTTTCCGAATGAGAAAGAACAGAACGGTCCCCACGAGGCTTATCACTGTCAGAGCAATAAACACTGTCCTTCGGTCATGCTCTAGGGACAAAGCAGAGAGTGGAAGAGCCTGTGAGACAATGCCCGTGAGTGTCACCCCCACTGGCTGTCCCCAGGCAGTGAAACATTTCCTCAGTACATTTTTAAGGTATCCATAAAAACTTAGGAGAAGGAAACAGCCACTTTCATCTTCATCTCTCAGCTAGAGAATACTAAGAGCAAAAGAAACAGTCCGAGAACGGAACTTTCGCTTCTAACCTGGGGAGGGCACGGATCCAACAAGGGAGCGCACACAGACCCTTGGGAGCCTGGCTAAGCAAAGCCCAGCCACTTGGGAGAAGGCAGGCGTTCCCAGGAGTGAGTGCTGCTTAGAGCAGACGGGCCATTCTGTAGAACTGCTGCTCACTTTCATAACCATCTGAATAAAGCAACGTGAACAAGACCAACCTGAGATCTGGGTCTTCCCTTGCCATGCAAAATATATGTAGAGATTCCCAAAGAACAAGCTGTGGGGGGAGAAAGGGAGAAGATGCTGGGGCATCACTGGAGTCCTCTGGTTAAGTCATTTATTTACTTGAAACAGGGTCTCACTATGTACTCCGGGCTGGCCTGGAACTCAAGAGAGCCACCTCCCTCAGCCTCCTGCATGCTGGAACAAAAGGCCTTGAGTCACTGTGTTAAGCTCACATTTGGGGCTTTTAAAACCACTCCCATTATTTGGAAAGAGGAAAGAAGCTAGTGAGAAAAATGGGAGGTGATTTTGTAAAGAACCTACCTGCCCTAGGTTCCTTAGCAGGGCCACCTGACTTTCTAAGAAAGTTAAGTGACCCATAAGCATGTGACAGTAACCTGACTTGGCACCGCTCGGCAGGACCTGATTCACTTGGGCACATGTGACTTCCTGGGAAACAGACTTATGCTATCTTTAAGTTGTAAAATTTAAAGAGTCTGTGAACAAACTGTGCAATTTATGTATCCACACCTCCAACCATTGGCATACTTCTCTCACTAGCTCTCCTCTGTCTCAATCTCTAACTCTTTAAATCGAAACTTCTGTATCAGGCCTGGTGGAGTACACCTGTACTCTCAGCTCCTTGGGAGGCTTGAAGCAAAATAGTCACACTGAATCAAGGCCAGCCGAGGGAGACTCCCAACCAAACAGAAAATAAAACACACACATACAACCCCTCCCACCACCACCAACTAAACATTCAAAATTAAGTCTTACGAAAACCCAAAAAACTTTTTTGTTGTTGCATTTAGTTGTTTGTACAGGAGAGGTGAGCCGGGGCTACAGGGCACAAGCGGAGGTCAGGGGACAACAACCTGTTGAGGGAGTTGTTCTCTCCTTCTACCACGTGAGTCTAGGGACAGAACTCAGGCCATCAGGTCTGGTGGCAAGAGCTTTTATCCATGAGCTATCTTGCTGGCTCCAGGCTGGCCTGGAACTCACTGCAATCTTCCTATCTCTACCTCTTGAATGCTGGAATTACAGGTGCATCCCACTATACCCAGCTCTTCAGGATAGACTCCTGAAACCAACAGGCATAAGAATGAGAATGACCGCTGTGGCTTTTCTCAGAAAGCAGCTCCCGTGCCATATGGTTCAGACTTGGCGCCGCCATCCTCCCTTCTGAATCCAAGCACACTTGTTCACAGCTATCAGGCAGCGCAGCTTGGGGAAAGGATGCTGCTCCTGGACCCCAGAGAGCCATATTTCCATGGGTTAACTTTTAGTCTCCATTTTCTCATCTGTGGACTACAGATAATGCCTCCCACCTCCTGAGCTTGCATGAAGATAATTAAACAAATAACCCAAAAGCCCTAAACTATAGAGGATGCTAGGTTGACATTTTCTATTTGCTAATTTTAACATAAATCATTGAGGGAATCTGTACCACATGGTAAAGATCTAATAAGTGACGTCACAAGGCAACCCAAGGGGGGAATGAGCTCTAAAGATATTATTACCTAGACTGTAAGAGTGCCCAGAAAATTCCGCTGTTTCTCCCGATTGTGTGCTCATCAGAATTTATCGTCAGGCAATTTCCTTGTGCTGTCCAAAGGACTAAAATTCAAAGCAAAAGTTCATTAAAAGTCTGACATCAGGTAGCTCCCTGCACTAACCGGTACACCGCACCTGCGCCCCAGCCCCAGGGAAGTGTGCTTGCCGGGTGCTCACTCACCAGCAGCGGCAATTCCGATGAAGACAGATGCTGTGTAGAAGGACCATGGGAAAGGCTGGATAAAAACGGCAATGTACATGCTAAAATACAACAGGTCAGCGCATTACAGTCAAACAGTATGTGAGACAGAGCTAAGCATGCCGCCCCAGGGCCAGTACAGAGGATCGCTTCCTCAGCTTCACCTGGAAAGCGCTTTCGTATGAAAGAAGCAGAAATGTGAGTTGGTTTGGGCCTTTTTCTTTTCTTTTCTTTTTTTTTTTTTTGCCCTTGGAAAAGAGATGAGGCCTCTGAGTGTGACAGGGCAGTGGTCTGCCACTGAGCCTTCCCCAGGTCAAGCTGCTTGCTGTTTACCACATTGGGATGTTAATGGACATTTTGAAGGTTTACAGCAACTGCCAGGAGCTCAGTGCAGGATGAAGCTCCGCCCAGAAACATCTCCTAATTTCATATAAATCTGCTTGCCAACATAAGAGAAAGATAATGTAAATCCAACAGGTTTTTGGATTCTGATTATTAATAAGACAAACGCTGATATCCACTAGACAGGTTGGAACCTGATGAGAGTATGAAGAATTCTAAAGGCTGATCCAGTTTGGGGACAGCCTGGGTCTGGGCTATCGTGAGACCTGGTCTCAAACATAAAAACCAACTTGATACACTCGTTGGTTAAAACTTCAGTGTTCCTGAGCAACAACCCAAGAGTCAGACCCCTGAAGTAACTACTTTCTACGTGCTTGAGAGATGATCTGAAGTGCTCTCCATTTAACAAGCGATAGGGGAAAAAAAGAGCCACTCACCTGTAAAACAAACCACTGACAAACATAGAGATCTGAGGTCCAACAATGGCGACCACGGACGGAGTGATCAAATTTGAAGCAGAGAACACGCCATAAATAATTGCCAAGCTGCTCAATACACAGAAGGGAAAAAAAAGAACAAAAACCTTAAGTAACGCATCCCAAAATTTCATGTTTAAAATTCTGCTTAGGCGGCCAGATGGCCAAGTGGGCAGAGGCACCTGTGCAAGCCTGGAGACCAAGTTCTATCCCCAGAACCCACCACAAGAGAACCAACTCCTAAACTGCCCTTTGACCTCCACTCATGCACTGCGGTATGTGGCTACTCATATATACATATATAAAATAAGATAATGTAAAACTCCATTCATAGCCGGGCGTGGTGGCGCACGCCTTTAATCCCAGCACTCGGGAGGCAGAGGCAGGCGGATTTCTGAGTTCGAGGCCAGTCTGGTCTACAAAGTGAGTTCCAGGACAGCCAGGGCTACACAGAGAAACCCTGTCTCGAAAAACAAAAACAAAAACAAAAATTCTATTCATAATATGTAAATTTTATAAGTTCACAAAAAAAGTCACAGACTTTAGTCAGAATATATATTTATATCCTTAGAATAAAGTTCTCATTTATGTAACATACAAAAATATACATTTACTTCATGAGTATATTAGTTATTGATTGGTAGAAAAAGGTTTTGTTGAGACGGGGCCTACTATGTAGCTCTGGCTGGGTCTGAACTCATGGCATTCCTGACTCAGCCTAAAGATTATGGGCATGCAAACAATAAAAACTGGCTGTTTTTATTTGTTGGTTATGACAGGGTCTCTAAATCTTGCCCTGGCTGGCCTCAAACTTGCAGCCACGCTCCTGTCTGTCCATCCCAGAGGAGTGTTGAGATTATAAACAACGTGCCACATCTGGCTTGTATCATGCTTCTTTCAGCTGGCTTGCCTGTAACATGATTCCAAGTACTGCTTTTAACGAAGTGAGTGGCGAGAAGTACTGTGCTGAGCACTTCACAAAGATTTCCTCTTTTAAGTCTCGATGCTATGGAAGGAAGGTGTCACTACCCAACCTCACTTTATAGGAGACAGAGCTGCTGTGAGTGAGTTGCCTGAGTTCAGTCAGTCCTTAAGGAGTGGTGAGTCAGCCCCCAGCCCGGGAGAATTTGCTCCAGGGGCCTGCAAGTGATCTGCTCCACTGCAGCTTCTGGGAGCTGCATGGCATTTCTCTGCTACAGATAACAAGCCGAGTTATAGCGGGCTTCGCTAGAATTTATCTTACTTGCCTGAACATTTCTCAATCACTCCTCAGCCGTTACATAGACGCTGCTCAGTTACACGTATAGGTCATATAAATATACAAGTTATTTATCTAGGCAGTTGATTTTGAGACAAGATTATCACTATGTAGCCAGGGCTGGCCTTGAACCCACAATTCTCCTGCCCGAGCCTCCCACATACCAGGATTACAAGCATCCACACAATGTCTAACCCTACACGTATCTTTTTTCCCCTTGCTAGTATACATATCTTTTGTTGTTGTTTTGGGATAGGGTCTCTTACGTAGCTCTGGATGTACGACAACTCTCTCTGTAGACCAGCTGACCTTGAACTCACAAATATCCCCTAGCCTCTGCCTCCCAAGTGCTGGGATTAACCCACTTTACTATACATTCCTTGAACTCAAGCTACCTTGAGGATCCTCATTTCATTTATTAGGCAGTGTTTATCTGCCTAGTTCATTCCAATTTGTAAATTCGTATTTCTCTGGCTTCCATAAGCCGCTCACAAATTGAATGTATTCTTTCATTTGTTCTTTAAAATACACAGAAAACACAGTACTACAAAGTTGTAACGGTTTTAACTATCTAAAAAAGCGGACACTAAAATCCACATATATTTTGGGTAATTAAGAACCAAATTAGGAGAGTTTTGAAATTGGGAGGATAAACCTACAAACAAACCTATAAACAGAGAAATTACGGAAAAGGACCCAGGCATAGCAAGGCCTGCCTACCATCCCAGTACTCAGCAGGTTAAGCATGGCTGGGTTCCAGGTCAGAGGAGACCACAAGGTAGGATTTTCTTCTCAAATAAATGTAAAGAGTGTGTGTATAGCTTAACTTCATAACTCTACAATGTATACATACATTGTACATAGAGATAAACATGTGCGACTCTTGTCAATTCAAAGTTTTGGTTTTCTCCTATAAGAGAACCCAGAGTTAGATGAGGTACACTTGGTTAATCCCAGCACTCAGGAGGCAGAAGCAAGAGGATCTCTGTGACTTTAAGACCAGTCATTTTGAGGTCAGCCTGGTTTATGGAGTGAGTTTCAGGACAGCCAAGGGTACACGAGAAACCCTGTGTCGAAAAACCAAAGTAAGTAAGTAAATCAATCAATCAATCAATAAATAAGACAAGCCAGGGTTACAGAGTGGGACCCTGCTAACCACAAAACAACCGCCCCCTGCCTAGTTTGTCCAGTATCTCAGCAGGGGGTAATGCCAGGTTGACAGAGGCCTCATTGTCACCTTCCTGGCAACAGAGTCTTGGAGAGCCTCTGAGAGAATGCTGAATTCTTTGATGTAAGTTATTGGAAAGAGGAGGAAAGAGAAAAAAGGAAACCCTGAAGCCAGGCCTGATGCTACAGGTTTCTAAGTTTATCACTAGGGAGGTGTAGATACCTGAAGTTCAAGGTTATCTTGTATTATGCTACAAGCTCCACGCCAGACAAGAGAGGAGGCAATTGGAGGGAGAGAGGTTGTATATGTGCATGTATTTAGTACATTTCCAGCTACAAATCCAAAGTACTACAGACCTGTGAAGTTTTCATTTTCTATGTCTAAACAGCATAAAAATCTTTTTTTGTTTTGTTTTGTTTTTTTGAGACAGGGTTTCTCTGTATAGCCCTGGCTGTCCTGGAACTTACTCTGTAGACCAGGCTGGCCTTGAACTCAGAAATTCACCTGCCTCTGCCTCCCAAGTGCTGGAATTAAAGACGTGCGTCACTACTGCTCAGCTTCAGCATAAAAATCTTTGTTTTTTTTTTTTTTTTTTTTCTTTTTGTTGTTTTTCGAGAAAGGGTTTCTCTGTATAGCCTTGGCTGTCCTGGAACTCACTTTGTAGACCAGGCTGGCCTCAAACTCAGAAATCCGCCGCCTCTGCCTCCGAGTGCTGGCATTAAAGGCGTGCGCCACCACGCCCAGCTTCAGCATAAAAATCTTAAAGCTTCTGATGAAATTATAAATTGAGAATGAGATTACAAAGCCTCAAAAATCCAATGTTTCAACAACTACAGCACTGTTCAGGATTAGAACATGATTTTGACAAGACTTGCATGCATATTGAGCCAGAAGCACTATACTGCCTGCATAGCCATGATCTTAGTAAAGAACCTGGGGTCACAGAGCTAACTTGCTGAACGTAGCAAAGCATCCCAGTTCTGAAGCCAGGCTTTCAATCCCAAAGCCTCCTAATTCTACAGAAGACCTTTAGTCATCATCGTAAAAGAATTTACCATCACGCTTATTTATTTTGGGATTCACGGCATGCACCCCCATGCCTGCTCTGTAACTTTATTACTACATTTTAAAATTTATGTTTGTATGGTAGGAGAGTGTTCTCCTGCGTGGAAGACACATGAAAACCTGCAGGAGCTGGTTCTCTTCTTCCACCACGTAGGTTCTGAGGATTAATCCACGTACTCTGGGAGGTATGGGTCTGTATCTACTGATCTACCTGGGTGGCTCAAACCTCAGAAAAAGAGAGACAGATTTGACACAATCATGGCTACTCTTCAGTTACAACATGTTATTGCTGGTTTTCCTGAGATGGATGGAACTATGACATGCAAAATAAAGTCATGCACACAGTACAATACCTGGTATATCCACTGCCATGAAAATCTGTGCTATTTAAGCTCCTGATGACAGTTTGCTGTGTGGAAGATAAAACTAATCAACAAAAATGTCTTGCCATCTCCCTCCCCGCAGGAAAGTCTAAATACTCAAAAAAAATGTTATGATCCACACCTCTCACCCAAGCCCACCATGAGAGGAGAAAAAAACCGACTCAATTGCCGCAGAAGATATACTCGAGATGGGGAAACAGATAATCAACTGTACCCACAAGCCACCCAAGCACTAAATACAGAGTTTAACATTCACAAAAATTAAAGTAACTATGGTCCATACTCAAATTGCAAGCCGCATCTGAGTATTAAACGAAAGTGTTTAACACCACGTAAACGCGAAATATCTGATACACAAAATTAAGAAAACGAGAAAGGGTAGGCTGAAAAACAGGAGGTGCAATCTTGGCGTGGTAGCGGACATAAACGTTTATTGTCACAGCTGGAATGCATTCAGACGGGCATTCAAAGGAAGGAGTACAGATTCCAACTCACCGCCACATTTCCACAAGTCTGAAAGGCGGTGAACATAAACATAAAGGCAACTCCTAAAATAACGATGTTGAAAAGCTTTTTAGACTCCGGGGACATTTTGGCTCCGCTTGCTCAGAGGCCAGCAGCGGCCCAGGACAGTCACCTCTTCTCCTCCAGTCGAACCCCCTGACAGCCCTGAGGGAAGAAACCAGATGAGAGAACCACGAAGCCAGACTGCCGATTTCCAATCTTGGGATGGGAATCGTGGGTTTAAGGGAAATCTCTCCCCACCGGTACAGTCGGGACCCTCCGGGGACGCGACCGAGTGCAGAGGAGACCCGGGGTCTACCCGCCGCAACTCCAGTTGCAGGGAACGGGATCCGGGGCAAGGACGAGCAGTAGCAGCTGCTGGGGCCCGCCCTCCCGGCCTGACTCACAGCAGATCACGAGACCGGTCAGCTGACCAGAGTCTGGTCGCAGCGCCCGCCGGGAAATGTAGTCCCGGCGCCCCGTGGGGGGAGGGGAGGGTACGGCCGCACGCTGTGGCTAGCGCGTACTTTAGGTCTACACTACCCGTCCCTTCGTAGAGAGCAAAGGCCCCGAGAAGTGAAACCAAGGCAGCGAGCCTCAGTCAGGAGCGGCGGGAGAGGGGAACGTGAGGTGGCCCCGGGACACAGAGAGGCAAAAGAGAGCGCAAGAACCGGCTCTGACAGGCGGGACTGAAGGCTGGGCGGAACGGCGCGTGGAGCCCGGGCATTGGCGTGGGGAAGGGGCGGGGCTCTGGTGGGGCGCGCTTCCTCTTTCTCCCTCCATAGAGCCTCGTTCTTCCCCTTCCCCGCGCTCTCGCGGACGCACCCACGGTAGAGCATTTGGCGGGCTTTCTAACTGCCTTCTCTGGCTGCTCCCCCGCCCCACCGCAGTGACTGCGCGCTTTCCGCCCGCCCGCCGCGCGGTGCGCAGGCGCACCTGGGAGGGGCGGGGCGCGCGGCGGCGACGTTACGCAACACGGCCGAATGGGCCAATCAGGAGATTCATTTCCGGGTGGCGCGGGCGCCATTTTGTAAGGGTGGGTATAAATGCGCGCTGGGGCCCGCCCGCTCGCTTAGTTGCTGCTCAGGCGTCCGTCAGGTTCGGGTGCTCTGCGGCGGCCTTGCGGCTCCCTCCCTACCCACGAGGACTGTAGCTACCGAGCGCCTGACGGAGCTGCGTTTCCGGAGAGCGAGGGCCTGTCCGGGGCGTTAGGGTCTCGGCGCCGCTTCGCAGCCATGAGCTACGGCCGCCCGCCTCCCGATGTGGAGGGCATGACCTCCCTCAAGGTGGACAACCTGACCTACCGCACCTCGCCCGACACCCTGAGGCGCGTCTTCGAGAAATACGGGCGCGTCGGCGACGTGTACATTCCGCGGGACCGCTACACCAAGGAGTCCCGGGGCTTCGCCTTCGTCCGGTTCCACGACAAGCGCGACGCCGAAGACGCCATGGACGCCATGGACGGGGCGGTGCTCGACGGCCGCGAGCTGCGGGTGCAGATGGCGCGCTACGGCCGCCCGCCCGACTCGCACCACAGCCGCCGGGGCCCGCCACCCCGTCGGTACGGCGGCGGCGGCTACGGGCGGCGGAGCCGCAGGTGAGCGGGGCCCGGGGCGGAGCGGGAGGCGGACGGGCACAAAGGTACGCGGAGCACGTGGAGCCAGCCCCTCCCTCGCGGCCGGGGTGGCAGCAGGGCCGGGCCACTCCGTGCGAGACCCCGCCTCGCGGCAAGGGAAATGGCGCCTGGCAGCCAGATAATGGCGGCGGGGCGGGCGGGGCGGGACCGGCGGCCTGCAAGCTCACCCTGTCGCTTCGTTCACGTCCCACTCGCAGCCCTCGGCGACGCCGGCGCAGCCGATCTCGAAGCCGGAGTCGGTCCAGGTCGCGAAGCCGCTCCCGCTACAGCCGCTCCAAGTCTCGGTCCCGCACTCGCTCGCGCTCCAGATCAACCTCCAAGTCCAGATCTGCCCGAAGATCCAAGTCCAAGTCCTCCTCCGTCTCCAGATCCCGCTCGAGGTCAAGGTCCAGGTCGCGATCGAGAAGCCCTCCGCCCGTGTCGAAGCGAGAGTCCAAGTCTAGGTCGCGGTCCAAGAGCCCACCCAAGTCTCCAGAAGAAGAGGGAGCAGTTTCTTCCTAAGAAAATGGTAATGTCTGCGGGAATCTGAGACACGCCCTAACTCCCGTGGGGTATGGAGTAGGTTTTTTGAGCCTTGTTAGCATAAAGACTCCTGGTGTTAAGAGTACTACTGCTCTGAAGTTACTCAGCTTTGGGAGTGATGCTGAAGAGGGGTCTGCAGAGAGGATTGTGTAAAGCTTAGATAGTAATGGCTGTTTCATGCTGTTTGAGACCTATTAATGAAAATGACTATTTCTTGCTGTTTTTATCCAACGTCTGCATTTTCCCCCTTTAAAGCTGCGGTCTCCTGTTTTATCAAAGAATATTGGCCAGTATTGCAGATTTTAACTGATTTGGCTGATCCTCCAGGGACCAGTTTCTGTGGGCGTGTATTGGAGCAGGTTTGTCTTTAAATGTTAAAGATGCACTATCCTCATAGAGAAAAACATTCAGTGCAACTGTTGTTGTGCTGACTGGGACTTCTTACTCTAATGGATGTGGCAAAGGAATTGCAATTAAGAAGCAATGAACTTTTGGAACCCCAAAAGAAAGTTACAGGTATTGATCCGCACCGGGTGGGGAAAGGATAGTGTGTCTTTAACTCTAAATTGTTTGGTCCTATTTTTCTTTTTAAAGGAAAGGGCCCTAAGTAGCTGATTAAGAACATCCTCAACTGCCAAACGTTTCATTTTCAAACATCTTACAAAGTGTAGACTAATTTCTGATAGCAAGTTTTTGTTTGGAAACAGCCCCACCCTGCCCCCCTACCTTTTTTTTCTTTTAACCCTCCCTTGCCTCCTTTTTTTTCCCCCTTTTTTCTTTCTTTCTTTTTTTTTTTTTTTTTTTTTTTTTTTTGGTCTTGGTTATTTGGCCAAGAATCACATATATCCGAACATGCTGGTGGTACCCTTTGGAAAAACTCCCATTTGGGCCTTTAAAAAAACTGATAATGGCCAGGTGGAACCTTCTGTAACCTACTTGTTTCACCAGAGCCTTAGTAAGTACATGCCTGATAATGAAACCATGTGCACTTTGGAACCTTTTTAGTAGTGGAAAGTAAGCTGAACCTCTTTCTTTTCAAACCTAGATGAATCGGCAAGCGGCTTAACAGAGGACATTGGGGGAAAGGACCACAAACTCAGTCCATCGGTCCATGGAAGAGTCCTTGGAACAAGCAACTGGCTATTAAAAAGGTTATTTTGTAACATTTGTCTAACTTTTTACTTGTTTTAATCTGCCTCAGGTGGCAAACTTCATTTTATGTGCCATTTTGTTGCTGTTATTCAAATTTCTTGTAATTTAGTGAGGTGAGCGACTTCAGATTTCATTATTGGATTGGATATTTGAGGTAAAATTTCATTTTTGTTTATAGTGCTGACTTTTTTGTTTGAAATTAAACAGATTGGTAACCTAATTTGTGGCCTCCTGACTTAATAAGGAAACATGTACAGCCATTACATACAGCCTAAAGCTGTCAGCAGAATGACTCAACATTGCCTTCACTTCTTAATAATTAAAAACCTATGAAAGTTGGTGTAATTTGTTCATATATGTTATTTACCTTCAGGTCTATATGATAATCTGAACCCAAATTTGTATAAAGACTTTTCAGGTGAAAAGACTTAATTTTTTTTTTAAAGGATTGTTTACCCAACACAATTCTAATCTCTTCTCTTATGTATTTTTGTGCACTAGGCGCAGTTGTGTAGCAGTTGAGTAATGCTGGTTAGCTGTTAAGGTGGCGTGTTGCAGTGCAGAGTGCTTGGCTGTTTCCTGTTTTCTCCTGATTGCTCCTGTGTAAAGATGCCTTGTCGTGCAGAAACAAATGGCTGTCCAGTTTATTAAAATGCCTGACAACTGCACTTCCAGTCACCCGGGCCTTGCATATAAATAATGGAGCATACAGTGAGCACATCTAGCTGATGATAAATATACCCCCCTTCCCTCAAAAAATGCAAAATGGTAAATCTGATCATCCTTGTGTTGTGAACTTTTAAAAAAAAAATCAAAATGTTAAGGAAGCAAATGGTTTGTAACTTTGTAAGTACTTAAAACATGGTGTATCTTTTGCTTATGGATATTCTGTACTATAACCATTGTTTCTGTAGTTTGATTAAAGTGTTTTCTTGGTGTTAGCTTTTTTGAGAATGTGTCCTGGTCTTTTGTTTCCCTCATTTTAATCCAAGACCTATACAATTATTTACTTTGAATGTTAACAGCCTTAAGGTATAAAATGTGGGTTGGACTGCTTTTTACTGGTAGGTACTTCAGTGTCAGTGTGGTCCTACTTTAATGATTGGGAGTAGTCTAAGCCTTTTTGAATGTTTAATTTTGTTAAAGTTATGTTGAATGCTATCCTAGGCATGACAGCACAGCCACAAGGCTTACAGAATTGATCATCTTCATACCCATTGAGTTTCCTCAGATAATTCAGCTTTATGCCAGGTTATTCCATTTTGACACTGTCCCAGAACATATTGAGGTACAATTCATTCAGAAACTGTCCTTTGCAAAGGAGATGATCAGCATTTCAACAGTATGTCTTCCTGGAAGGGTAGACTCTGCTATGTCTTCCTTGTCGGCATCAAAAGACTCCAGAGGAATATGCACACATTTCATATCCCACTTGTAGAGCAAGCCTTCAAGTGACCAGTCAGCACTTAAAAAAAGAAATTGTCTTTATAATTTTAAGCTTTTTCTGTTTTACTGTATTGATATAAAAGCAGCTAGTAAATTGTCCATACTCACCTTCGGACCTGGTATGTAGACCAAAATTGAACTTTTGGATTCTTCTGCATCAGGAAGTATACTGTGGCTAAAATGCTTTCAAAGTCTGGGGAGGGGTGGCATGGTTTTTTAAGTGAGTTTTCTAAGATACATCCAGCCAAGTTTGCTATAAATTATACTTACCTTCTGGTTCAAAGAACACATCAGATCCAAGAATGATGTCTTGTGGTGGCAAAGACAGAATGTCCTTTGATATGTGGCCCCATGTCAGTCCTACAACTTCGACCTGTGGCAGGTTATTCATCTGGCAACTTTGCCTGCAGATATCCAGACAGTGAGGAAACTCTGAGCTGTCAGATAGTATTACTTTAGCACCACATTTGGCAGCCAAAATCCCAGGAAGGCTCACTCCAGCGCCAACCTAAATGAAGATGGCATTTAAGAATAATTTAGTTTTCCCATCCCAAATGAGATAGTTTGCATATTCTAGCTAGGCTGGCTTTGAACATCTGCCTGTTTTCATCTGAAGGCTGGGACTAAAGGCATAACACTACCCCTGGCAATAAGCAGTCTGGGTTTAGAAGTTAATGGTTAACTAAATTGCTAAGGAGTAAGTACTTAGGCCGGGCATGGTGGTGCTCGCCTTATAATCCCAGCACTTGGGAGGCAGAGGCAGGCAGATTTCTGAGTAAAAATACTTCAAATTTAAAGGACTACTTCAGGCTTACAGGTTCTGGAATAGAAAATAACCTGACTGTAGTGCCAGAAAACGTGACTTGGATTAGCCACTTAGACCTCTGCTGCTAAACTGGTATTCCATTTACAGCTAAAATTTCCAGACTTGCCACTTTAATTTAAAAACATACTTTTCCCAGTTCAGAATTTCAAACTTTGCCGAACCGATTAATTTAAATGCATGAAGGTACAGCAAATATAACCCAGTATTTTGGTAACTCTGGTTACCTCTAAGACAGCTTTGCCTGGTAGAGATCTTCTGTGAAACCACAGGTATTGGGCCAGGACTACAGCACAGGGCCAAACATACATTCCATACTGGACATGCAGGACCTGCAAAGAAAGTTCATCATTAACATACATTATTACCATGACACTCCTGGCCTGCTCTAGTTCACACCTGGCAGGTTCTGAAACCAGTCCTTTTATTACAATGTAGCCCAGACTGGTCTTGATCCTGCCTTTTTCTCTTGAATGCTGGAATTATAGGCATATTTACCTAGATTGAACCCAGGTTTTATGTATGGGTTTTGTCTGTACATATGTACATGCATGAGTATGCCTGGTGATTCTGAAACTAGCTCAGATCTCTGCAAGAGCAGCATCTAAGCCATCTCTCTAGCACCTCTGCAAGCATTTAAAATGAGAAGGGACAGTATGACTTTTTGGACTAGCGCATACACTGTACATATTACATACTGGACAGTCATGTGCAGTATCTTGTTGGAAATAAAGGCTACAACAGTAAAGCAAGATTTGAGGTTATAGCAGCAGGAGATGGTTGCCCAAACAAGTGCCTTTAGTCTGGCTACAGCCCACAGGCATAGCAGATCGGAGTTTTATTGGCCCACAGAAGTTTTGAATTCTAAGTACAAGATGGTACTAGAAGGTAAAACCAAAAATGGCTATCTTTCAAAAAAAAATTGCATATGTGGAAGCCAGAGGACAACTTGTCAGTTATCTTCACCTTGTGGGATGAAGTTCAGGTCAGGCTGTTCAGCTTGTAGGCAAGTGTCTTTACCAAAGCCATCTTTTCAGCCTTATTTTTTTTCCAAGACAGGGTTTCTCTGTGTAGCTCTGATTGTTTTAAGGCAGTGGTCTCCTGTAGCTCAGGCTGGTCTCACTGTGTAGCTTAGGATGACCATAAGCTTTTCATCTTCTTGGCTCTACTTGCTAAGTACTAGGACTGCAGCTAAGTGCCAACACCCAATTTTATGAAGTGCTGGGAATCAAACCCAGACCTACATATGTGCTAGAGAAACCCTGTTCCATCTGACCCATGTCCCTATCCTATCTCATTCCTAAATCTTGGAAGTCTTTCAACTCATGCCTGACTGCATGTCCCTCAGGAGGGGGCATGTGTGGGGCTGAATTTTAAAAAACAAAAAGAGAAGCCGGGCGTGATGGCGCACGGCTTTAATCCCAGCACTCAGAAATCTGCCAGGCAGAGGCAAGCGGATTTCTGAGTTCTGAGGCCAGCCTGGTCTACAGAGTGAGTTCCAGGACAGCCAGGGCTATACAGAGAAACCCTATCTCGAAAAACAAAACCAAAAAAAAAAAAAAAAAACTTTCAGAATGTGGTTCCCACTTCTAATCTTATCATATAGGAGGAAGGAGCATTGTCAGAAGTTCAAGGCCAACCTTGACTACATACAAATCAAAGGCCAGCCAGAACTAGACTTCTAGATTCTGTGTAAAAACAAACAATTAGAATCTGGGGAGCATTTAGAGGAAAAATATGCTTCCACAATGAGCCTCCCCCACCAACTACTCCAGATCCAGATGTGTAATGTCACATGACCTACTTGTCAGGGCTTCAGTCTCTCAACTACAGACACTGTCTCCCTAGGGTAGTTAATATGCAATGCCAGGCACAAAGCACTGAATATTAGCAACAGAAATATAAGCCTTCTGCCTGTCTTCTGGAAGAAGGGGTGCCCTGATAGACTAGCTTTGGCAAAGCTTATCAAAGCTGTAAAAGAAAGAGAGGGCCAAATTTACTCTAGGGACTGAGTTTACTCATCAGTCCACTAACGGCACATGGATGGGTATAGTGGTAAACACTGGTCACTCCAGCACTGGAAGGAAGGGGGGCAGACAGGAGGGCCCCAAACTCAAGGCCAGTCAGGCCAAAATGTCATAACCCTACTTAAAAATAACAATAATAGGGATTGGAAAGAGCTCTGCTTTTCCAGAGGATCAGGGTTCAATTTCCATCACCCTTATGGCAGCCAGCGAACATCTGGATCTTCTGTTCCAAGTGACCTAATAGCCCTTTTTGGCCTCTGAGGACACACATAGGTGGTGCTCAGACATACATACATACAGGCAAAATACCTATAAGCATAAAAAGCCTATGCAGTGATACTCCCCTTTAATCTCAACACTTGAGAGGCTGAGCTAGGTAGATCTCCATGAGTTCAGTCAGCCAGGATTGCATAGACTTTGATTCAAAAAAGAACAAGAAACATAAAAATAAACTTTATTTGGGGAGCAGAGAGGGAACGTAATACTGAGGGGTGGAGGCAAGAAGAATGAAGAACACTAGAAAATGAATGATGGAAAAAGCCAGAGAAACATTGTTTTGTTTACTGTACTTATGCACTTGATGTAAATGAAGTCCCGGGGCAAAAATACAGACCAGATGGAAGATTCAGCAGTTCAAAGCTTCCCACTCTTCATTTTCGAGAGGAAGTCACTGTGTTGTGACTGTGCAGACTATGTTGGCCTCAAACTCCAGTGATCCTCTTGCCTCTGCCTTTTGAATGCTGGGATTAAAGGAGGGATTAAGGGCATGGGCCATCAATTCCAGCAAAAAATTAATCTGTAAATAAAAAAATAAAGCAGGGGATGGTGGTGCATGGCTTTAATACACTTGAAAGGCACAAGTGGGCAGGCCAGCCAGAACTCCATAATGAAATCCAGTCTCAAAAAACAAATATCAGTACCTAAGCATGAGACCCTGACTTAACATATGTCTATAACACAATGGATTAGGCTTTGAGTACAATAAAGGCCCAGAGAAGGATGTTTCTAGAAGAAATGCAGATTTGTGTATAAAAACCCCGGGGTTCTTTACTCATATTGAGTGTCTTTACTCCCTAAATTTGGAAGGAAATTCAAGAGTTTTTGACATGAAGACATTTGGAAGCTACAGAAACAAGTTGTTTTGGTCTGCCTCTTATGTGTTTTCCCCTGTAACACTGACCTGCTGAGAAAGGACAAACTAAAAACAAGGAGGACATGGGAAAGTCAAGATCTCATCCCTAAGACTAGTCTCTCACCAAGTGAGGATCAAATTTTAGTACAACTAACAAAATTCACCGTGACATTTGTCTACAGAGGAGCAGAGTTCTTTATATTGACATATTTCAAACCAGAATGTTCTATGGTTTTATTTACTAAAACAAGTTTCTTAGAAATTCCTGAAACAGCCGGGCGTGGTGGCGCACGCCTTTAATCCCAGCACTCGGGAGGCAGAGGCAGAGGCAGGTGGATTTCTGAGTTCGAGGCCAGCCTGGTCTACAAAGTGAGTTCCAGGACAGCCAGGACTATACAGAGAAACCCTGTCTCGAAAAACAAAACAAGACAAACAAACAAAAAAATTCCTTAAACAATTTAACTCCAGATGTTACCAAATCATTCATATGGCTATTAAGACACTCAAGTGCAGTATTCTGACTTATGAAGTCTGTACCCCATGCCTTCTTGTCCTTTTCCTAGTTGTCTATTAATGCCCAAACTTAAAAAGATCCAGGTTATTAGTATCTTCCAACTCTGCTTCACGCTTATTTGTCCTGAAATATTTCTCTGTAGTACACAGCCAAGAATCTCTTCTCTAATGTTAGAGGCTGCTGGGAGGGCGGAGGAATACACCTTTAATCCCAACACTCCAAAGGCAGAGGCACGGTGAACCCTGAGTCCAGACTGGTTCACAGAATGTGTTCCACAATAACCAGGGATACATAGAGAGACCCTGTCTCAAAACAAAATCTCTGCTTCACTTGTGTAGAAGTCTGGGAAAAAAAACAAACAAACGAGGACTGCTACAGGTGGCAGCATTGTATAGCAGAAGGCTATACCTTCTGCTCCCCTTACTATTGCCAGGGACACCTACCTACCTATGGTCCAGCTGCCTACATTACAACACGAAAATCCTTTGTAAAACCCGACTACCTGGGAAGAGTTAGTCAGTTTTAGAGTAGCTATGAGCTCGGAGGGAACAAGCCAGTGCCGATGTATAAAATTTTATTGGGGTGTTGGAGACAGGAATCCCTGGTCCCAAAATTTAAACAGCAAAGATTACGGGGTTTGGGATAAACTCAAAAGCACAACTATCATCTATCGTGTATGGATCTTGGATTCGAGCCCCGGCACTGTTTAAGCCAGCATGGTGGCGCACACTCCTAACCCTAAGAAGCGGGAAACGGGGGTTCAAATTCAAAGCCTGCCTGAGCTCAGAAATAAAACAGAGAGTTAGGGCTACCACTCAGTGGCGGAGCACTTGCCTAACAGGCAGAGGTTCAATCAAGAGTACCCGGAGGTTTGGTGGGGAGGGGGGCAGGCCGTGTTAGATATACTGACAGATGCTTTCAAAAGAGTACAAAGTTAGCATCACAGGACAAGACAGCCACTTTCCTGGTGGAATTCAGTGAACTTCCTGGCACTGTCCCTAAATGTGTCACTGGAGCGCACTTAACCCCTCACCGGGCTTCACACCAGACCTGGTGCTAATGAACGAAGCCGAGAACTGAAGGACAACCCACTCCCGCTCCAAACAGGGGGCTCCCACGTGGGTGCCGCCGCACGCACCTGCGGGACGCGGACCTCCAGCACCGCCCGATTGCCTCCGGGAACTGGCTCCTCCCGGAACCGAAAGAGCTGGGTCCCGGCCATGAGGCCGGGCTCGCACGTAGGGGAGTCCAGGGACGCCGGGTCAGGAGGCGGTGCCCAAGGAGCGCGGGGCCGGACACTGTCCATGGCAAACACAGGAAGCCGGAGGCCGCAGCGGGCCCGGCCGGAAGGAGACCGCAGGGAAGCGACGCGCAGACGGAAGTGTTGCGTAGGCCAAAGCAGGGAGGGGCAGGGCGTCGGCGACGCGACCTTCCCAACATGGCGCCCAATTGGCGTGCATGAAGGCGGGTCTGGCAGGTCGCTGAGGCCAATGGCGGACCGCATGAGGCGGTGGGGCGGGGAGGAAGGCCGCTGTTCGCCCAACCCAAAGCTCCGGTGGCGGCTGAGGAGTGAATCTTCTGGAAGGCGACTTTAAAGGCGCCGGGCCGGAGCGAAGGGCGTCTCGGGGCCGCGCCAGCCAGGGAGGGAGGGCGCGTTTGGTGGCAGGAAACGCGAGCCGCGTCGGGGTCGGGGCGGAACCGGACGGCGAGCGGCTCACGATGAACCACAAGAGCAAGAAGCGCATCCGCGAGGCCAAGCGAAGTGCGCGGCCGGAGCTCAAGGACTCGCTCGACTGGACCCGGCACAACTACTACGAGAGCTACCCGCTGAACCCCGCGGCCGTGCCGGTGAGCGGGGCGCGGGACCCCACACGACGGCTGCCCGCCTTCCGAGGGCCGCTGGTCCCCCGATGGGGCCCCGCAGCCCGGCTGTCAAAACTCGCTCGGTCGTGGGAGCTTCGGGCCCCTCCCTCCCGTGAAGGGGTGGCTCCGGGTGCGACGTGCTCGCCCGCACGCACGTGGGCCTCCTTCCGTCCCTCCGGCCCCCTGGAGGAGCAGAGGCTCGCTCGTTCCTTGCTCGTGTGTGCCATTGCTCACGGGTGTCTTTGCTAATTGGCCCTGTGGGACACCTTTATCCGCCACTGGACTTGTTCCAGTGTCCTAACGGGACAGGTCTTTTGTTGTTCCCGCAGGATAACGTGGAGAGAGCTGATGCCTTACAGCTGTCGGTGAAAGAGTTCGTGGAGCGCTACGAGAGGCCTTACAAGCCCGTGGTTCTGCTCAATGCACAAGAGGGCTGGTCCGCACAGGAGAAATGGACTCTGGAGCGCCTCAAAAGGAAATACCGGAACCAGAAGTTCAAGTGCGGCGAGGATAATGACGGCTACTCGGTTAAGATGAAGATGAAGTACTACATCGAGTACATGGAGAGCACCCGCGATGACAGTCCCCTTTACATCTTCGATAGCAGCTATGGCGAACACCCCAAAAGAAGGAAACTTTTGGAAGACTACAAGGTGCCCAAGTTTTTCACAGATGATCTTTTCCAATACGCGGGGGAGAAACGCAGACCCCCTTACAGGTAAATTATTTCACGTTAAGTTTTCAAAAACCATGGACAGTGACAGGCAGTGGTATTTTTGTAAGGCCAGCCTGGGCTACAGAATGAGTTCCAGGACAGCAAGGGCTACACAAAGAAACCCTGTCTCTGGATAAACACACACAAATCCGCAAGCCTGTTAGCAGAACTCTGTCTAACCTTGTAAAAGCAATGAAAGTCTTCCCTACACATTGACCTGTTTATAGTCCTACTTCGGAAGAAGGATTCCATGGGGGTGGGGGGGTGGGGAGGCATCTGGATTCCTCCAGGGCATTTTTTTTTTTTTAAATAAAACTTCATGCATGTATATGTTTTACCAGTCTCTGCCTGTTGGTTGAGGTCAGAACCTCAGGAGCTGCAATTATGGATAGTTGTGAGCCATTGGGATCATGTGAGGTGCTAAGAATTGAACCTTGGTGCTTTGAGGAATTGAGTGCTTCTAACCTGAGCCGTCTCTGCCCAGCCCCAGGTCATTTTAGTGCAACCATTGCTTTATCAAGGAAGTTTTATTTCTATTTTTACAAGTGTGGTTTCTTATACTGACTCTTTGTAACTCACTGTGTTACCAGGTTGACCTTAAACTCACAGAGATCTGCCTTCTAAGTGCTAGACATTAAAGATGTTCAATATTGCACCAGGCTTGGTTTGGGTGTTTTGAGATAGGGGTCTCTGTGTAGCACTGGTAGGCTTTGAAATTAAGATCCATCTGTGTCTGTCTCCAGGATGTTGGTATTAAGAGCTTGGGCTACCACACCTAGTGGATCAATAAAAGTCCAGCAGTAATTTGCATCAGTCCATTATTTTTTCTGTTAGACGTCAGTTCATATATAGTTCACTTAATATTGTATATCAGAATGTAGAGTCTCTGAAGACAGCATGCATGATTGTGTATTATAGAGACTTCTATGTCACACGCATTTCAGATTACCTCTCATGGCTTCATGCTTGCATCCTGTAGGTGGTTTGTGATGGGGCCACCGCGTTCTGGAACTGGGATTCACATCGACCCTCTGGGGACCAGTGCCTGGAATGCCTTAGTTCAGGGTCACAAGCGGTGGTGCCTCTTCCCAACAAACACACCCAGAGAACTCATCAAGGTGACCCGAGAAGAAGGAGGGAACCAACAGGATGAAGCAATTACCTGGTTTAATGTCATCTATCCCCGGACACAGCTTCCAACCTGGCCACCTGAATTCAAACCCCTGGAGATATTACAGAAACCAGGAGAAACTGTCTTTGTACCAGGTATAGATGAGCTAGAAGAAACTATACCTGTTCGTCCCAGCTCCGACTGGTCCGGACTTGTCCTGTATTGCCATTTTGGAGTAGAATCATAGAATGAGACAGAAGGGCCCTTTTTATCTGTTGGGTGTGTGCACTCCCTCCTGTGGCGACAGAGTTAGGGACTCAAGTCCAAAGGGAGAGAGAGCACCTCCATGTCCCACATGCCTGTGTCCAGTAGTAGGCCAGGTTCTGCCTGCTTTCCCTGGCTTTTTGCTGGAGTGAGTGCAGAACTGGATAGATGCAGTTTCAGCAGTGAGAGTTTCAAGGCTAGGGGTCCTCCTAGAACCTTTGCTTTTGCAGTGTTGGTCACAGCTGGCTTCCCAGGAGGCAGACAGTCTGTGTCACCATTGCTCGCTCGGCTCTGCCTTCCAGGGCCCATTCCCAGTGGAGAGAGAGCACAGGCCGGCCTGTGCTGAGTTGGCCCCCAGGGTGTCTGCATCTGCAGGGCTGATCGTCACTGAATTCTTCATTTGTTGGATTTCAGGGGGCTGGTGGCATGTTGTCCTCAACCTTGACACCACCATTGCCATCACCCAGAACTTTGCCAGCAGCACCAACTTCCCTGTTGTGTGGCACAAGACGGTAAGAGGGAGACCAAAGTTATCAAGGAAGTGGTATAGGTGAGAAACCGTTTATTCCCTCTGCTTTGTTCCAGCTTTTTCCCCAAAGAGGAAAAGGGAAGCGGTCCCTGCTGCCATGTTGTGTGTGGGGACAGCCGGGCCTTACCGACCTGTGGGTAGAAAGGGCCCAGGTCAGAGCTAGTCGGCAGGGGGTCTGCTAGCCTCCAGGTGGCATCGTGCTTGGGTACGTGCGGCTGGCTCTGCATGTGTGGCCAACATCACAGTCAAGACATGGTCACGATTGGGATTGTTTCTTATTTTGTTTTCGTGCTGTTTTCTTCTTTTTTCTTATTCTTTTTATTCTTATTCGTTTGTTTGTTATTTTTAAACATAAAAGCTAGCACTAGCCAAAACAACAACAACAACAAAAGCCTTTGTTGAGGTTTTTATTTTCCCTGGAAGCATTCATTTGAACTTAGTACCTTCAGTTCATGTGAGGCAACTGGCCTGGAGACTTAGCTCCTCTGTTTATCCACAGAACAGATACAGCACGGGCAGCGGCAGTGCAAGCCACCCCCAGCCACCCCGTGCCACTGTGTCCCAACCCTGACCTGGAGGGACCAGCTCTCGGGGTAAGAGAGGGATTCTGGCTTGCTCAGTGCGCTGCCTCCCTGCTGAGAGGCCAGCAAGGGTGGTGGCTGCTATTCCCCTGACTCTCGGGCATGAGGTCTACTTACTCTGCCCTGTAGGCCACTGTGCTGCAGAGAGGCCACTCCAAGGCCACAGCATACAGCAGGTCCTTTGTCGCTGGTCACAGTGGATGCCAGGTTAGGTTGCTGCTGGGGAGGGCTACTGCTATTAGTCAGCTCAGTTTCTCTTCTGAGTGAAGGGGTGGTCTCTTTGTGTGACAGCTTATTTCTTATGACTCTAATTATCTCTGCTCTTACTAGTATAATCTAACCAGCTCCCAACCCCCCTCACTAGCACTGTGCTTTGGGAAGGAAAGGCTTTTTTCAAAAAAAAAAAAAGGAAAAGGAAAATGAGCCAGAAAAGGTTTAGGGAGAAAAGTAGGAAAGGGGCTGTTTGTCTCAAGGCAAGAACCTTAAGGACCTCGGCCTCCAGAGGTGTGTGGCTGGTGCTCACAGGCGCGTGGCTCTAGAATGTTGTTTTCCTTCAGCGAGTGTGGACAGCCTGTGTGGTCTGTCCCAGCCCAGTGGTGCCACCTGGAGCCACTTCCAGGTGCTGTAAGCAATGGAGGCCTTCTCTCTGAGTCCATGTCACCGTGAGCGGGTGCTGCCAGCAGCTGTCACAGCCCTGAGAACATTGCCTCTTGCCCTTCAGGATCTTGAAACAGGAGCACCCTGAGCTGGCAGTCCTGGCCGACGCAGTTGACCTCCAGGAGTCCACAGGCATTGCCTCTGACAGCTCCAGCGACTCTTCTAGCTCCTCTAGTTCCAGCTCGTCAGACTCGGACTCAGAGGTGAGGCCCTCGCCTGCCTAGGCCCCTGAGTTCAAGGGCAGCGGAGCGAGCGCAGTGTCCTCACTCAGGACAGGTGCCGCCCTTCCCATGATGGCACCCATTTACAGCGGCTCACACATGTGAGCTTGTCTGCTGCAGAGGTGCCCCGGTGTGTGAAGGTTTGTGACACGGTGGCCTTGGGATCACAGGGATTAGAGTCTATTCTGACCACGCACGAAGCCCCGGGTACAAATTTCCCTGTGGATGGTAATACGTAAGTCTAGAAACAGGCAAACCCGGTGACCTGCTTTAGTTAACAGCAGCTCAAGGTGGTCTGCCATGACAGAGGGATTGCTGCTAGCACCACTTGCTAATGTGCTAGCCTAGGAAAGCCCTGTGCTCGACGTTCCATAATTTAGAAAAAAGGGAAGAAAGTCTTGTCCACACATGGAATTCTTGTTTTGTGATTTCAGTTTTGAGGGTTTTTTGTTTCTGTTTTTTTTCCAAAACAGGGTTTCTCTGTGTCGCCCCGGCTTTCCTGGACCCCAGTCTGTAGACCAGGCTGGCCTCGAATGCTGGATTAAAGGCATGGAACACCACGTCTGGCCTTTTTTTTTTCTTTTTTCCTTTTTTTTTTTGTTTTTGAGTCAGGGTCTCTGTACATACCCTGGCTGTCGTGGAACTCGCCATTCAGGCCAGGCTGGCCTTAGACCAGCAGACATTCACCTGAAGCTGCCTCCCAGGTGCTGGCAGTAAAGGGCTTTTGGTTTTGGTTTGTGTTTTTGAGAGTCTCACATCCTGGCTGTGGCTGTCCTGGAACTCTGTAAACCAGGCTGCTCTTGAACCCACCGAGATCTGCCTGCCTCTGCTTCCAGAGCGCTGGGATTACAGGTGTGCATCACCACACCCTGCTAGGTCTTTTCTATCTTAACATTTTGGTTTGCAGTATCTCTATAAAGAACATTGTTCCTCTGTAGACAAACTTGACAGTGAATTTTGTTGTTTAGAAGAGAGGAAGTGCTCTTGGCTACCGTGCTCTCTCTCCAGATGTTTCTGGATGTTCCGTTGACTTATTACGTGTGTGCCTGTACATCTGAGTATTTACTGTAGCACACGCGGAGGCAGAAAGTGACTTGAGGGAGTTGGTTCTCTCCTACCAAGTGAGCCCCAGGGATTGAGCGGAGGTCCTGAAGTTTAGTGTCAAGTCCTTGTCCCGGCCCTGAATTGTTTTTCCTCCCTGTGTCCAGTGTGAATCTGGGTCAGAAGGTGATGGGACGACACACCGCAGGAAGAAGAGGAGAACCTGCAGCATGGTGGGAAATGGGGACACTACCTCCCAGGATGACTGTGTGAGCAAAGAGCGCAGCTCCTCCAGGTGACCACATGTGGCCGCTGTCTGTGCCAGGATATGCTCGCAGCCAGGCTTGGGGGGCTGACACCCAGAGAACAAGGACACTCAGATGGGAGTTGGTAGTACGTGGTACAGTGGCTTTTCTCTGTGGTCATGTCTTAGGGGCAAAGGCGTGTGGATGGTGCCAATGAAACCCTTTACCTATTTAATAAAAACGGATACATTTTATACTGTGGACAGCTTTCTTTGGGGCATACCATAGTCTCCCTAAGCTCCTTTCCTGGGGTGTGTGTACGAGGGGGTGCCTGCTGCTGTGTATTCTGTTGGGCGTGACTAGGGCAGTCGGGAATTACTGGAGCAGTTGTCCTCTCTGAGAGCCATTTCCAGGTGCCGTAAGCAATGGAGGCCTTCTCTCTGAGTCCGTGTCACCGTGAGCGGGTGCTGCCAGCAGCTGTCACAGCCCTGAGAACATTGCCTCATTTTTCCCCTTGGTTTTTCGAGACAGGGTCTGTATAGCCCTGGCTGTCCTGGAACTCACTGTAGACCAGGCTGGCCTCGAACTCAGAAATCCGCCTGCTTCTGCCTCTTGAGTGCTGGGATTAAAGGCATGCGCCACCACGCCTGACCCTGTATAACATCTTAATCATTCCTCTAGACTTGTTTCTGTTTCTCTTTTTAAACAAGATTAGTTCTAAGTAAGCCAGGTGTGGGCGCTGGGTGTGTTTAATCGAAGCATGCTGAAGGCAGAGGACAGCCAGATCTACACAGAAGAAACCTGTTCCAAAAAAGACATAGAGAATTGGACTTAAGTTAACTTCAAAACCAAAAAGCATTTGCTGGCTCCTGCTCCTGTGTGGATAGTGACGGGCCCACAGAGAAATGTGGACTCACAGGGTGTGTGCTGGACACGGTGTGTGCTGGTTGGATTGTGGGACATGTGGCATTCTGAAGTGCTTGACTGCTGCAGGTAAGGGGCATTCCTTTGCCTTGCCTCGGAGCAATCTAGAACTGCATAATGACAGTCCAGGATCCTGGTTTTTTCTACGTTCCCTGGTGTGATTGGAATTGAATGGGGACAATCAGGTTGTCTCCTCAGTTGAATCTATGGGACTGGCCGTCCTTTCCACTGCTGTGTTCACATGTGCTCTCTGTCTTGTGAGTCATGTTATACACCCCCAGCTGTGCTTGGGAAGTGACAGTAGGCTGTAATGTGAGGTCTGAGGTTTTGCTCATTTCAGGGAGGGACAGTTGAGATGGTATCTGATTACATAATCCTGCTGGCTTTGAACTAAGGATCTTCCTGCCTCAACCTCTTCAGTGCTAGGATCTTGCACCACCAAATTGTTTGCCGTTTCATTTTCAAGACAGGGTTTTTCTCTGTAGCTAGCCCTGACTGTCCTAGAACTCTGTAGACTAGCCTGGCCTTGAACTCAGAGATCTGCCTGCCTCTGCCTCCCGAGTGCTGGGACTAAAGGCGTGTGCCATCTTGCCTGGTGGGGTTCTGTCTTACTGTTGCCATTTAGCTTTGGCCCAGCTATGCTGTCTACCTGCCGGCTACAGGCAATTGTGCTTTCCTTGGCAGGAGTAGGAGGAACCCTTGTGGAGGCTGTACTCATCCCAGAGCCGATAGAGTCTCTGTAAGGATCTATTGTGTAAGCTGTTGGTTGTCACCCATCTCAGTTTTCAGTCTTCTGCTCCTACCTTCTAGCCTCTGTCTTTGACTGTGGCTCTTCTTTCTCTGGCCCAAGTTCCTTCTTTGGGCAGATGCTGTCTTACGGCTCCCATAGAGTCGCCAGGAATGCGTAAGCTCCACTAGCACAGAGCCACGCTGGGACTAATACAGCGGGGGAGAAGGCTCTATGCTGTTGTAGTTGAGCATGCTGGAGCTCAGTAATTCAAGTGCTGCTCAGGGCAGTGACCTGCCGCAGGCTCTGCAGCCATTGCTGAGCACTCTGCTGTATTAGAGTCGTTCTGAGCAGGGGAAGCTGAAGTCTCAGTGTGGTATATTTTGGGGAACAGTAGAAGACGTGCTTGGACCTCAGGGCTGGTGGTGTTGGAGTTGTCATCTCAGAACTTGAGGTGTAACTGGGCCAGGGTCTGATAGGTGGGTTCCCACGGGTGTGTAATGAGTAAGGAATGCTGTCTACTCCAGAGTGACCTTCCTGACCTGCGTCCCCTATACATGTCATCAGGATGCATCAACAATGGCTTGTACATCCAGGAAAGAAATCTCTGGGTGGAACTGGCACATTTCAGGATCTGTGGGTCCTTCTGAATAGCTCTGGTGGGACTGGGTGTTGCAGGATATTTGATCACACTGTGAACCCCAAGGTTGTGTTGTTTACTGAAAAACCCTGTTTCTAGTTGTGGTGTGTCTCAGTCCTTCGTACACACCTTTAATCCCAAACAATGAAGGAAACAGTTAGTTTGTAGGAGGAAGCACCCATGTTTGAAAGTGATGTCTAAGTAAATGGCAGACAAAGTGGTGAATCAGATAAGAGAGAGGAAAGGGAAGCTACTTGACAAGAAGAAAAAGATGGAGGTGAGAGAGAGAAAGGAGAACAAGCTAGACATAGGTGAAGACAGAACAAGCCAGGGAACAAGAAGGAGCCAGAAGATTAGAACAAATTGCCAGAGTTAGTTTGAGGCCAGGAAGCAGAAAGTCAGACCAAGAGAGGAAAAGCCAGACTAGGTCCAGCTTGGAGAGGAGTTTGAGCCAGAACAGCTGAACCAGCCAACAGAGTTCAGAAAGAGCTAGAAAGAGTGAGCTTATTCAGCAGCGAGTCTCAGAGGCTGAAAACATCTAGGCCTAGATTACATTGTACGGATGCTATACGCTTTTAGGCCTGGGTTAGCCAACCGAGGCGGTGAGCCTCTGAGCCGACAATTACTACAGGAGAATAAACGTTCCATTTACAACGGGCTGGCTGGTAAGATCCTTTCTTACCCGTTACACTCACCTGTTTGCCTTAATCTGTCCTATAGCCAAGGACATTCTGATGAGTAGAGGGGACTTGTCCCCAGTCAGACTGTGACCTAGAAAGCTGTAGATTCATTGGAACAGTGGCACTGCCTGTCAGAGCGCCCGAGACACGGGAACTTAAGGTTCAGGCTGGTATGTATGGAGTTCTTGATCCAACTATGTGGCCGGCTGGATAGGAAGATGTGCATCCTTCTGCAGAGGTGGTGTCTGCCTCAGCTGGAATTGTCCTCTGGAACACCATCTCTAGCAGAAGAAAGACCTGGGTTTGCTTCCTAGCGCCCACATGGTGGCTCACAACCCTCTACTCCAGTTCCAGCAGACCCAGCACTCTCTTCTGACCTCTGCAGGCCCAGGCATGCACACGGTACACAGATACACGTGCAGACTAAACACTCATGCCCATACAATAGATCCCCCTCCCCAAGACTGAGTTTCTTTTGCCCAGGCTGGCCTAGAACTCATTCTATAGACCAGGCTGGCCTTGAACTTACACAGAAATCTACCTGCCTCTTCCTCTGCCTCCCAAAATGCAGACATTAGTGATCTGTGTCACCACTGCCCAACAACAATCTTAAAAAAACAAAAATAGCTGGCATGGTGGCAAAGCTTTAACCCCAGCATTAGGGAGCCGAGGCAGGTGGATCTCCGAGTTGAAGGCCAGCCCGGTCTACAGAGTGAATCTTAGTCTTCCAAGGAACAAAGTGGAGCTTGTCTGGGAAAACAGCAACAACAGAATGTTTTTAAGAATCTAGGAAAACAAGAAGCTGAGTAAGGTGGTGTATTCTGGTAGTACAGCAGCCATTGGCAAGCCGAAGTGGGAGGATCAATTCAAGACTATCCTGGACCATAGAACAGGGGAGGTTAAGCAAAGGGATCAGGAGTTCAAGGTCAGCCTCAGCTACACACCAAGTTCAGGCCCAGCCTGGGCTAACTGAGATCCTGTTTCAAAACAAAATTTGAAATAAAGTAAGCAACCAAAGGAGAAATCTCTTTGCTACCATTGGACCTGATGGGACATAATGCCAGTGGCCTGAGAAGTACAGAAATCTCAAATGGAGAAATCAGCAGCTGCCAGAGGTGCCTTTCAGTCACCAAACACCAGCAGAACCAGCATCTGACCGTGCCACAGATAAAGTGTGGTTTAGTCCACCCAGGCCAGAGGTTTCGTATCCCTGGCTCCGCTTACTGACCTGATGCACACATCAAATACACTCCACTGGGGAAGGAGAGGAGAGGTGAGGTAGAGGGGCAGAGGAGTGGCCAAGTGCTCTGGACAGGAAGTGGAGCCTCCCGCCTGTTCCCATTCTCTCAGCATGAGCTAGAACAGTAACAGAAAGAGTAGAGAACTCAGCAACACTAGGCAGCTGCTGACCCACAGCAGCAGGGTTAAACTGAAGAGCTGGGTTCTGGGCAAAGGGAGCTCGGGCTGATGAGAAAGGACAGAAAGACCCCCAAGACTTTGGCAACATAGTTCATCAGTCTGGTGAAAGACTGCCTAGGGTCACATCCTGACAGAGAAAGCCACCGCACAGGAGCACCATTCTTGCTGTGATTGCAAATGCCCAGTTCCCAGATATTCAAGCCTTGAGTGCCTGCAAGTACATCCTACCCAGGTCCTGACCTGCCTGTGCAGCTCAGTGGGCCATGGTCACTGCTGTCCACAAGAAGGTAGTGGAGTCAAAGGCTTAAACATGTGCATTTCAAGCCAGGAGTCAAGGGCAGCTCTCATCAAATGTAAGTGTTAGTTCTAAGGACAGAATATGAGCACTGTCCTAGCTGTGTGCTTAAATGAGCACATGGCATCTGAAGAAAAGCTGAAGTCCTTTCACTAAAGAGCGGGGCAGTTGCTTGTGCCCGTGCGTTACACAGAGGCCTTGAACTTGAGGCAAGAGAAGGATGGAAATGCAGAAATGCAGCAGATGTAAAAGCTGCTGTGTAGGAAGCAGGTGCGAGGACTCCTTAGCTTGTGTGTGGTGTGGTTTGTGTGTGTGTGTTCTGATGAGTTCAAGGTGGGGTTTGGCTCCACTTAACATCCCCCTGCCCTTGTCAAGATAGTACACTGACTTCAGTGTACAGGGTCACCATCTCAGCCGTGGGGTCTTTCCCTGGTGCCTCTCAACTGTGTCTCATTGTTTAGTTCAAGAACGCAAACCACTTATCCCCCAGAAATCTCCCCAGGGAGAACCTGCCCAAGCCTGCTGTCTCCATGGTAACTGGATGCCTCCTAGAAGCCAGACTTCCCTAAGCACCAGTCTCTTCTTGTCAGGTGGCCCTCTCACTGTGGGTTCTGCCCTAGTGTTTTAAGTCTTGTATAAAACTTGTTCATTTTGAATAAAGCATGTTGGTTTGAGATTGTGGTTTTTTTTTTTTTTTTTTTGGTTTTTTTTTTCTCGATTTTTTTTTTTTTTTTTTTTTTTTTTTTGAGACAGGGTTTCTCTGTGTAGTCCTGGCTGTCCTGGAACTCACTTTGTAGACCAAGCTGGCCTCCAACTCAGAAATCCGCCTGCCTGTGCCTCCCAAATGCTGGGATTAAAGGCGTGCGCCACCACACCCGGCTGAGATTGTGGTTTTGTAGTGTTTCCTCCTGTGTCTTCTCATCATTTCTAATTCTAAGACCATGGTCATTAGGACGTGCTCTGATAGCAGAACTGACTTTGTGTTGTGTTTTGTTATTTGAGACAAGGTCTTTTTCTGTAGCCCTGGCTGTCCTGAAACCTGCTATGTAGACCAGACTGACCTCGAACTCACAGAGGATCTGCCTGTGTCTGCCTCAGGAATGCTGAGCCTAAAGGCCTGTACCACCAGGCCTGGCTCCAAAATAGCCCTCTGAAAAATACAATTTATGGCTAAACCTGGTTGACAACCAGGACTACCAAGACTCTGTCTCAAAAAAAAACTTTAAAATACATTGTATACTTTTTTTGGGAAACAGGATGGCCCTTGACTTTGGACCCTCCCACCTCAGCCTCCTGGATGCTAGAACTATGCTAGGCTAAAGGTACACTAAAAATAAACAGGGCTAGGGAACTGGAGACATGGCTCGCTAGTTAAGAGCACTTCTGCAGAGGAACCAAGGTTTGGTCTGGTAGCTCACAGCTTGAACCTCAATGTGGGGCACATGGAATCGTGCTACCACACAAAAACTGGGAAGGTTGAGCGGATTCCAAAACCCCATTGTTTCTCGTATCTGAGAACGGTAAGAGCTTCATCTACTCCTGACTCAGATCCTGTCCCAGAGCATCCACCTCCTGAACCACGACATCCCACATGAGGATGGTGACCACCAGTCCCATAGCACAGAGTTCTCCATGTTAATGAGGTATCTAAACAGGCCTAAAGGCTTAGCCAATAAGCTTCCCTTCCTGGACATTCCTTCCTGCAAACGGTATTTAATCTCTGGTCCACCCTGAGTAAGTTGTATGCACCCATTTTCCACAATTAACCGTGAATAAACAGCTTGGGCAAGCAAGAACTGTCTCATCAAGAAGTGCCATAGAAGCTGGGCGTGGTGGCACATGCCCTTAATCCCAGCACTCGGGAGGCAGAGGCAGGCAGTTCTCTGAGTTCGAGGCCAGCCTGAGTTCCAGGGCAGCCAGGGCTACACAGAGAAACCATGTCTTGTAAAAAAAAAAGAAAAAGAAAAAGAAAAAAAGCGCCATAGAGGGAAGCTGCCTTCTTATGGAGCCACACTGCCTGAATATCCCACAGAAGGCCCCTCTGAGTTCCAGGACACTCAACCCTGAGCTAAGCCAGAGATCCCCCACTCCCACCCCCAGCTCATCACTGTAGTAGTACCCAGTACCCAATTAATTACTTTTTTTTGGGGGGGGGGGGCTTGAGACAAGGTTTCTCTGTGTAGCCCTAGCTGTGGAACTCACTCTGTAGACCAGGCTAGCCTTGAACTCAGAAATCCGCCTGCCTCTGCCTCCCAAGTGCTGGGATTAAAGGCGTGCGCCACCACTGCCCAGCCCCAATTAATTACTTAAATTGAACCCAGCGGCAGTGCTTCTCACTATCCTTCCCAAAGTTCAGGGTTCATGAGCAGGAGAGTGTGGTAGCTCACATCTGTAATCCCAGCACTGGAAGGGCTCAGGGTCTTAGACTAAAATAAGGCTCATATACGTTGCATGGCCTGTAGGGGTCAGAAGCCAGGAGCCTAGAGACAAAGCCTTTTTTGTATAGTTGAGTTTTTCTCATCAACTACCACTAAGAGGACACACACTCAGCCTTTATATTTTGATGTGCCTAAAACAGATCAATGGCTGGGCCACTTCCTAACCTCCACCTCTCTCCGATAATCTCAAGTTATTACTGACTAAATCCTATATTCCATCTTCGCTGCCCTGGACCCAGACTTGCAGCCCTCTTGGGCCGCTACCCCCCACATACTTCATGGTGGCTGTGCTCTCTGTCCCATGTGTCCTCCTCCTCTGGGTGTCAGAGAGTTTGAGAACTGTTGCGGCCGACCAGCAGCTCACAATGAACGGTTCAACTAAGATGGCAACTCGGGCTGAAAGAGAGGAACTAGACGGACGGAAGAAAGAACGGAGCCAAGTCAAGGTCACTCTGAACAAAGCTCAATTTTACTGTTCCGACACTCAGTTATGAAGGAAGGGGGAGGGGGCCCGATTCCCGCCAAATAATCTCGGAATCCAGTAGCAGGATGAGCACTGTGGCTCCAAACAGCAAAGCGGCACGTTCCAGCAGTATGGCAGAAAGATTGAGCAGGCAAGCTCCATCCAGGTGTAAACAGTGGGGAACCCTAAGGCTGGGGGAGGGGAGGCTACAGAGAACCCCCTGGCCCAAGGCTCATCACCAGCCATGTGGTCCCCTAGTTCCCAGAGGTGACTGGATTCTGGGGAGTTTGAAAACCCCTGACTCCTTGGCCTCAGCCTGCATCACTACTCACCCGGCTGGGGCCCCCATCTTGGACTGTGTCCCACCAGCCCTGCACTCTGATGTCAGTAAGGATGGATGAAATGTAGACTAGTGCTCGAGCGGAGTTCACACACTCCAGCCGCAAGATGGAACAGAACACAGAACCGTACGTACCTCAACTCCAGTTCTAGGGAATGCAGTGTTCTCTTTAGGCACCAGGATTGCATGTGTTGCACAGACATAAATGAAAGCAAAACACTCAAAAGTAAATAAAACTAAGAAACAGAACCTGGGAGCAGGAGAGTGTGGTAGCTCACATCTGTAATCCCAGCACTGGAAGGGCTCAGGGTCTTAGACTAAAATAAGGCTCATATACGTTGCATGGCCTGTAGGGGTCAGAAGCCAGGAGCCTAGAGACAAAGCCTTTTTTGTATAGTTGAGTTTTTCTCATCAACTACCACTAAGAGGAGACACATCCCCCCTTAAGCCCAGAGGCTGTGGTTATAGGATTGGGCCCTTCCCGCTGCTGACAGGGGATCCTCCTGTCATGGCTGGAGCTCACAAGTGAGATGGTGCTGTTTCTTCCCAGTAAGATAGTCACTCTCCCTGGTAGGATGTGGCTCCTACCGTGGTAGAGCACTTACCATTGTATGTGTAAGTATGTTGGTAGGCTTAGGATTCCTTCCCCTCTGCCACATGTCAAGAACAAAACAACTCTGGTCTAGCATCTAGCCAAAGCTGGAGCCCCGTTTTGTTGTGTGAGCTGAGACTGCTCAGGTTGGTCTACTGGGCTTTCTAAATAGCTGGGAAGCCCAACCCCTTTCTGTTCTTTTGAGACAGGGTCTCATGTAGCTCAGGCTGAAACGGGACTCACTATGTAACCCTGACAGGCTTTGAATGAATTCTACCTCCACCTCCTGAATGCTGGGGTTACAGGCACCTGTTAAGCCCAGTTGCTTTCTGTTGTTCTTTGTTTCTGACAAACTTTGCCCTGTATTTATTCAAAGTAACTAAAAGGCGGATGGGGTGTGCTAGGGAGGTAGACAGTTGCTACAGTGTGTTTTACACTTTAACCAATAGAGAGAGCAGTGGGAAAGATACAGAAAAACAAAACCAGCCTTCTTAACACCATCTTCACAGCTGTGAGCTCCAGCCAGCAGCAGGAAGAGCCCAATCCTATCCCCACAGCCTCTGGGCTGGAGGGGATGTGTCTCTTCTCAGTGGTGGTTAACGGAAACTTGTGAATGCTGCAACTGCGGGCCATGCTGCCAACCTCTCATCTCTTTCCGCCATGTCTCATAGGCAGTCTAGACAGCCTGGGGCTTGCTTGTGTAAAGCAGGCTGTATTTGAACGCACATAGACCCATCCGTCTCTGCCTCTGGAGTTCTGGGATTTGTTATCAAAGGCAAGAGCCACCATGTCCCTAGTAGAAACTTAAGAGTTCTTTGGAAGGGCTGGTGAGATGGCTCAGCGGTTAAGAGCGCTTCCATAGGTCCTGAGTTCCAATCCCAGCAACCACATGGTGGCTCACAACCATCCGTAACGAAATCTGATGCTCTCTTCTGTTTGCACTACCATCTCTAAATGAACTTCTGTAGGGCAGAAATGCACTGAAGCCTGAGCTGAGATGGTGCCCCAGAGCGAGCTTTTCAGCGCCTCCCAAGGTCCGAACTCCGAATCACTCCAGGGCGCGAGGGGCGTGGGCTTGACGAAACTCCGCCCCTGGGCGTGGCCTGGCGGCGGGGCGCGGCGGGTTCCCTCGGGGTCCGGGCTGGCGGCCACTCGGCGGCCACGGCGCGATGGAGTCGCCGGTCGAGCTGCTGGCCGCGCTACCCGCGCTGGTCACGGCGCTGGCGCTGCTGCTCGCCTGGCTGCTGCTGCGGCGTGGGGCGGCCCGGGTCCCGGCCCCGGAGAGCACCGCCTCGGACGAGGCCCCCGGGGCTCCTGCGCCGCCTGAACCTCCAGAGTCTTGCGCCCCGGAGCCTGCACCGGAGGGACCGAGCCAGTCCGAGCGCGTGGCGGAGCCGGAGGAGTCCGAGGCGGAGGAGCCAGCGGCCGAGGGGAGGCAGGTACGCTCCGAGATCGCCGTGGGGTCCCCGGGAGGGCGCCTACGAGCCTGCTGGCTGGACCTGCCCAGGAAGGGCCGAGCTAGTGGCCGGCAGGAAAGGAGGGTTCCTGGGGCTGGGACGCTCCATCCTCCCCCAAAGTGCCTCCAAGTGCCTTGCTTTGGAGCTGTCCTCCCTTCCTCCCCGTCCTGGCCGTCCCGGGCCTTTCAAGGCCCTTGACACTCTGCCCTGCAGCACCCTCCTCTTGCCTGGCTTCTGCCCACCCTTGCCTAAATCCACAAACACGTGTCCTACTTCAAGGTCTGAATTAAAGTGAGCTCTCTCTTGACAACACAGTACTTTGGGGTGGGATGTGCAAGAAGAGAAGTTGCCTGTCTTTTAGGTCAACTCGAATCCAGATTCCAGAGTCAGTGTGGGCGTTTTGTGAGGCTGGAAGGACGGGACTGAGGAAGGCACTTACTGGGACCATGGTATTGTAGCTTTCAAACTGCTTGTAGGCGTTGACACCTCCTCACCCCCCCACCCCCTGCGTTGGGATGAGCCCAGCTTATATGAAACAAAAGGTGCAAGAGGAGGCCCTGACCATCGCAGTTGATACCCCCAAACTACCTTGCCCACCTCCTAGGAGCTATCAGCTGACCAGTCTTCAGGGTACCCCTCACGCGTTCAGTCTCTGAGATGCATCTTTGCAGATTGGATCCGTGCTTGCCCGGGATACTGGGATGTCACAGTGCCAGGCCAGGCCACATGCTCTGGTCTCTGGTCAGATTTCAATACTTTGTTCTTGGGTGGCAGGATGGTTAGGAAGCCGTGGGCTAGCATAGTGGAAGCTGTGGGCAAGCCGTGGGCTAGCCGCCGTGGGCAAGCTGTTGGCTCTCTGCAGCCGCCTCCTTCCCTTGCTGGATACAATGGTTTACCCTGGAGTGAAGCTCTTGGGACAGGAGAGGCGGCAATGAGACTGGGCTCAGGCCTTTCTCTGCTGAGTCTGCCAGACTCCCTACTAGCAGGCTCTTTGCTTGACAAGTGGGTGACTAATTGTGTCATTAGAGTGGCTTCTAACTAGCCCTGAATAGGAGAACTATTGTGTTCAGCCCAGAGAGAATGGAAGGCTGCTGGGAGCTCACAGTCCTGGAGTGAGGGCCAGGTGGATTTGGGATTTCTCTCAGGCTCTCCCTGGTTGTCCCCATCAGCCCTGTTTCAAATGGTTCGCCTATTTCCTATTTCGCAGCAGCAGATTCAAGATCAAAGTCCAAGGTGTCTTTAAGCAGGGCACAGTCCTGACTTTATCCTCTGGAGTAGAGCAGTTTCCTACTGGATTTTCTCCGAGGTGTTCTTCACACGCATCCTCCAACGGGTCCTTTTCTGGTTTTGGTTGGTTGCTTGACTGAGACAGATTCTTGACTTCTTGACATGTAGCTTAGGCTGACCTGGAACCCACTATGTATTCAAGGCTGACCTCCAACTCAGAATCCTCCTGCCTCAGCTTCCCAAAGCCTGTGGTTTAAGCTGAGTGAGCCTGGAGATTCTGCCTTTATTCTAAGCACTCGGGAGACAGAGAGGAACGGATCTCTGTGAGTTCCAGTCCAGCTTGGTCTACATAATGAGACACGCCCCCCCCCCCATCCCCAAAGAACAAAACCAAACCCTAGGATTACAGGATGCTTTGAAGGACAAGGTACCACACAGGGAGTTCAAGATGGCAGCCAGGCTGTAGTGAGGGAATCCACCCAACAGGATGGCAGTTTCAACATTTGGAAATCAGGAGCATCTCTTATGGGCATGCGTCAACTCCCTCTACTCCAGTACCGGGTGAGGGCCCGAGACTTACAGGTGCCTTTGTGTCTCCCCCACTCTTTCCGTAGTGGGTTCAGTGCTAGAAGTCGCTGCTTAGAAATTGTCTAGAAATAGACTCAGGCATTTTCAAGTGTTCCCAGCGCTTTCTTCCGATGATGATCCTACTGCCCGGGGAGAGGAAGGAAGACTGCTCCCCGGGGGGGAAGATAACTGCAGTTGGGACAGGAAGCTGCAACTGGACGATGCCCTCAGAGAAGGCCTGCTTTGTGGTCCCCAAGTGAAAGATCAAGGACCACCCTACCTGCTGTTAGTTTAGAAGCCTGAGAGGCTTCACCACCCCCCCACCCCCCAACCCCAGTCTCCTTTTCATTTTCTGTCAGCTTCCTTCCGAACCCAGTCTGCTCCTGTCCCAGTGAGGGCTGGCCAGTCTGGGGCAGCTGCAGCCTCTGACTCACAAAGCTGATTATTAAAAAGGGTCAGGGAGGCAGCCTTCAGCTGCCGCTGGAGATCGCTTGGGCAGCATCAGCTCCTGCAGGCTGGGTGCCCTGAAGGCTGGGGCCAGGTGGTGGGCAGAGGCAGTTACAGACTGAGGCCTGAATGGAGACAAAAAGCTTGGTGGGTGGGTGGGTGTGTGTGTGTGTGTGTGTGTGTGTGTGTGTGTGTGTGTGTGTGAGCCAACCTGAAGTCGGGCAAGGCCGCCTTCCTCCTCCCTCCCCAGCAGGTTACAGCCTGGGCAGGGAGATCCTGAGCGGGCAGAAGATTATTGTTACAGTGTGCTTTCATCTCTCTGGGGGCAGGGGGATGACTTGAGGCCAGCAGTTCAGGAAGTATGGTGAACACACCTAGGTCCCAGAGAGTGCTATGAGGCAGCAGGGTCCAGACAAAAGCTGGACCTTCTTAAAGCCAGGGAGCAGAGCTTTTTTCCTATTTATTTATTTATTTATTTTAGTTAGTTAGTTAGTTTGTTTGTATTTCTAGACAGGGTTTCTCTGTGTATCCCTGGCTGTCCTGGGACTCACTCTGTAAACCAGGCTAGCTTCATAGAGATTGGCCTGCCTCAGCCTCCTAGATGCTGGGATTAAAGACGTATGCCACCACCACCTACCTGGCACGGGACCTTGAATTTTTAATCCCCCTGATTCCAACTCCCACGTGTTAGGATTAAAGACATGTACTACCACAGGCACTATACTAAATAGTGTGTGTGTGGGTGGGTGGGGGGGTATTGTTGTTGTTGTTTTTATTTGTTTGGTTTTTCCAGCCAGGGTTTCTCTGTGTAGCCTTGGCTGCCTGGAACTTTACAGAGTTATAGACCAGGCTGGCCCTGGACTCACAGAGATCTGCTCTACCTCTGCCTCCCGTGTGCTAGAATTATAGCTATAAATAGCACCACCACCACCCCAAAAGTGTATTTTTGTTTGTTTGTTTGTTTTCTGAGACAGGGTTTCTCTGTGTAGCCCTGGCTGTCCTGGAACTCACTTTGTAGACCAGGCTGGCCTCAAACTCAGAAATCTGCCTGCCTCTGCCTCCTGAGTGCTGGAATTAAAGACATGCACTACCACCGCCTGGCCAGATAGTGTATTTTTTAAAAATATTTATTTATTTATTCATTTATTTATTATATGTAAATACACTGTAGCTGTCTTCAGACACTCCAGAAGAGGGCATCAGATTTCGTTAGGGATGGTTGTGAAGCCACCATGTGGTTGCTGGGATTTGAACTCAGGACCTTTGGAAGAGCAGTCGGCGCTCTTAACCGCTGAGCCATCTCACCAGCCCCCAGATAGTGTATTTTTTAAAATTATTTTTGTGTGTGTGTTTTGCCTGTATGTATGTGCAGCACAGAAGCCAGAAGGCGGCGTCAGATTCTCACCCACCTCCTCCAACTGGAATTTCAGAGGGCTGTGAGCCACCCTATGGGTGTTGGGAACGGAACTCTACAAAAGCAGCAAGTGCCGGTACTACTGAGCTGTCTCTTCAACCCTAGAAATGATTTTCTTAAATTTGCTACACCACGCCTGGCTGATTTATAGCCGGGCAGTGGTGGTGCATGCCTTTAATCCCAGCACTTGGGAGGCAGAGGCAGGCGGATCTTTGAGTTTGAGGCCAAGCCTGGTCTACAAAGTGAGTTCCAGGATAGCCAGGGCTATACAGAGGAACCCTGTCTCAGAAAAACCAAAAAAAAAAAAAAAATTATGTGTATGTGTGCCTGAATATATGTATGTGGGCCATGTGCATGTGAGGGGCTTCCAGAGGTCAAGAGAGGGTCAGATGCCCTGGAACTAAAGTTCCAGAGGGTTTGAGCTGCCACATGTGGACTGAGAATTGAACCTTTCTCTGGAATAGTCAGTGCTCTTAATCACCAGACAGACCATCTCTCCAGCACCATAGAGACTAGGGGCATCTGCCACCATACCCTCCCTAAGCACTCACCCTTTGCTTTACAGTGGGTAGCAGAGACTACAAAAGTGGGCCAGCAGCATGGTACAGTGGGCAAAGGTGTGTGCCACCAAGCCTGATGACCCAGGGTCTAACCAATTCTCACAAGTTGTCCTCTGACCTCCACTTGTGTGACATGGTGCGCGCACACACACATACACACACTAAAAATTTTAAATTTTTTTTACATTTAAAAGTCTTATTTTAAATGTATGAGAGCTTTGCATGAAAGGATCTGGTACCCATGTACCATCTATACCTGGTGCCCTTGGAGGTCTGAAGAGGGCACTGGAGCTCTGGAACTGGAGTTTAGGGTAGGTTGTGAGCCATCATGTGGGTGCTGAAAACTGAACCCAGGTTCTCTGCAAGAGCAGCCAGTGCTCTTCACCTCTGAGCCATCTCTCCAGGCTCTAAAATTTTCTTAATAATAATAATAATAATTAATAATAAGCAGAGACTGAAGAACCACAGACATTCGGGAGCTCCCGGGATAGTTTTCTTCTGTGTAGATTCTTAGTTTTTGAGAACCCAGAGTAGGAGATAAATTGCACAGCATAGACATACCTCCTCCAGCGCTGTTGGCTGCTGGTCTGCAGCAAGCCTCGCTCTGGGCCAAACCGCCCACATCTCCCACTCCTGAAGAATCCAAAACTGGCCTACCCTCTAGATGAAGCCTTAAAGAGATTTTAGAAGCCACCACCCACCCGTCGCTCCTGTGTGGGAGCGTGTGTCAGCAAGTGCTCTAGATCCAACCTTTTGTTATAGTCCGTTTATCGACACTCTCCAGTCTGGGTTTCCCAAATGAATGACAACATTCTCCAACCTTCTCAGGTCTGTCTTCCTCAGTCCCTTCTTAACTTTCTTCTCTGTCTTAAATCTGTTTATTCTGAAACCTGGCGGCTGGACTTCAGCCCAGCATCTGCCCCGGGAGTTGGGCGGAGTGCTGTCGGCTGCCCACGGGGCTTTTGTGTATTTGTTTCTCTCTGGTTTTATGAAGCTGGTCTCTTCTAAACCCTGTCATGAGAGCACTGCCCAAAACTTAATCTGATGGGATTGAGTCTGTCATGCCTGTTCTCATTTGAACGAGTTTGCTTAAGGCCGGCAATGTGCCCTTGCCTGGGCTATGCACTTAGAGCCTGCAATGGAATTTTTGGACTGGATGTCTGAAGAGGGTAGGGGTCAGGGTGTGAGAGCTAGCCGTAAAATCGATTAGTTGGTCCATCTCTAGCTCATTCCTCTCTGGCCCCCTGTATATGCTAGCCCCTTACCCAGTGCATATGTGCGTGTAAGCGTGCTCTTGTGCTAAGATTCTGGCCTTTCACATGTTCTTCTCCTTCTCCCTCCCCCTACTGGAAGGTTCATGTCTATAATATCAACTGAAGGGCATAAGGGTTCTCTCCACCATTGCTGTCCTGTAGAGCACTTGGGCCACCACTGTCCTGACGATAGTGACGGATAGCCACGTCCACTCATGCAGCCCTCTCCCATCTCCTGTGGGCACCCATCTTCCTCAGGCGTCTGTCATAGCCAGTCCTCCTCCCCCGATCTCTCCTCCTCCTCCTCCTCCTCCTCCTCCTCTCCTTCCTCTTCCTCCTCCTCCTCCTCCTCCTCACTGCTCCTTACCAAAGCCCAGGCCTGTCTTGCCATCCTCTTTTCTCTGTCCCCCAAGCCTTCTTGCCTGTCTCCCAAAGGACCAGCTCCCCGGTTCCCCTGTAGTCTTGCTGGCTGCTGTTCCATGCTGGGCTCTTGCAGGCCGCCTGAGAGCCTTTCCCAAGGCTCCTGCTGTCCTAGGCATCCCAGCTCCAACACCTTCCCGGCTCGCTTTTCATAACCCAGAAGTCGCATCCCAGCATCCTTGCTTGAAGCCCTCTGCAGCTTCTGCAGGAGGGTAGACTCCGTGATGGACCTTGATCACAATTCTCACTGTTCCCGCTGAGCCCACTAGTGTGTTCCCGGTGCTCAGGCCCATGTCCAGCAGCCGTGTGTTGACTGCCTGTCTGCCCAGCCTGCATCTTTATAAAAGCCCTGTTTGCATCCTGTCATCATGCCCTTGACCATGTTAGCAGACGTTAATATCTCTCTCTCTCTCTCTCTCTCTCTCTCTCTCTCTCTCTCTCTTGTCTTTCTCTCTTGTCTGCATCATCCTGTTTGGCTTTCCTCAGAGCACTTAATCAGCATGAGGTCATCTTTTATTTTTGAGCACATTGTGTGTGCAGAGGAATGTCTACACACAGGAATGAGAAAAGGCCTTTGCCCACGGTGTTCACTGCCCCGTCCCCACTCCCATGACAGGCCCACCACACAGCAGCCACCCATGAGGTCTTGAAGATAAAGAGCATGCAAAAACCACAAAAAAAAGCAAAACAAAAACTCGCTGCTGGTTCTTCTCTGAAGGCAGGCTCAGTCTCCTTGTCTCTAACCTCAGGGGTTGAAAGGCATCTCCCTTCTCCCCCTGCCTGTGGCCTGGCTGGCATCCTCCTGCTGCAGAACTTTACTCCCACACTATGTTTTATGTCCCCCACCCCCAGCCCCCAGGTAGACTGCTCAGTAAGGGAGTGAGCTCCCCAACTTGAGAGTTGTTCAACCAGAAACTGGCACCATGTTTTAATTGGGTTCTGTCCGTGTGATCTGTGGTTTCTGGTACTAAGCACTTCTCTCCCTCTTTGGCCTGACATAGGTAGAGCTCACTGCACAAAGCCAAAGAGAGCTGCCCCATTCAGGGATGTCCTCTTACTGTCCTGGAGTTCAGGGTCCAAAATAGCTCTAAGCTGTCAGACCCTGTCATCTGGGAGACCTCTGGCCAAACTGAGGAAGTCAGGGGACCCAGGAGTGAGTGACAAAGAACAGATCACAGACCCTAAAGATGGGTGTCCCTAGATGGTGCCACATGCCTGTAATCCAAGCACTTGGGAGGCAGAGGCAGGAGGATGGAAGTTTAGTGTCAGCCTCAGCAAGTTCGAGGCCATCCTGGGCTGAGACTCTGTCTCAAAAATAAACTAGCTAAAAAACTTGTTTTTGGTTTTTTAAAAGATGGCTCCTTGCCTAAGGGCACTGGCTGCTCTTCCAGACCTGGGTTTGATTCTCAGCACCCACATGGCAGCTGACAGCTGTGGGATCCAATGTTTTCCTCTGACCTCTGTGGCACTGGGGATGCCTGTGGTGCCAGCCATCCACACACACAAAACAGAGAATACAGACTGTAGTCCAAAGGATTGCCTAACGTGTTCTCAAAGTAGGAGGAATTAGAAGAGAATCGGCCCAGGGCCTCAGGAAGGCCTGCATGGGCCAGCAGAAAATGGAGAATGTGGTGACTCTTGGGGAGTGACAGGGAACATGGGAGTCTGGCTGGAGTCTTGTCTGAGGCTGGGATGCAAGTGTTGGGCAGTTGCCCAGAAGAGCTGGATGGGCGTAGAGGGCTGGCTTGGGACAGAACGGCTGCTTCTGTTTCCTTGTCCTAAGGAGCATATCTTCTCATCAATGGCAAGAGTAGACTTAGTGAGTGGGGTCCAAGTGTCCCCCCAGAAGCATTGTTTGGGGACAGGGAGGTGGCCAAAGTCATCTGCTGGAAGCTTTGAGGAGAAGGGCTCCAGGTTTGAACTGGCTGGCACCGGTTAGCTCTGCTTTCCAACTCTACTGCCACCCCTGTCACCATGCAAAGATGGAAACTGAGCCTTCTGTTAGGGGGAGAGAACTGCAGGCAGCCTCCTCCACCCCCACCTGCCTTGCTTTTTCTCCAGGAATTAGCCACTGAAGAATTGGGACCAGCTAGCTGGGCATGGTGGCGTACACCTTTCATTCTAGCACTTAGTAGGCAGAGGCAGGTCAGCGTCTGAGTTCGAGGCCAGCCTGGTTTAGAGAGCTAGTTCCAGGACAGCCAAGGCTGCCCAGAAAGGCCCTGTCTACTCTCTGCCCCACACCACCCCAAACACACACACAAAGAGTTGGGATCAGTCCACCTGCCTGGTAGAGCTGTTATAATCTAGAGTCAGTCCAGATGTGCATCACATCTGGCTTAGCTTTGCTGGCTACCACACAGTTCCTGCTGGTCATTTGATAGGGTCCATCTTCTGGGGCAGCAGATGTATACATACACGCACACAGATACACACACACACACACACACAGATACACCCAGACACACACAGATATACATGGACACACACACATACACACAGAAACACACATGGACACACACAGACACACACACACATGCACACACATACACACACTTTGCATTCTTCTAATCAGCCAGAAGTCTGCCTGTTCCATTTCCTGCAGCACTGTCTGGGTCTTTGGGGATGCTAACTGGAGACTTTCTGTCTCTCACTGCCTCTGGAAGAAGCTAACCTGGAACATTATCTCAGAACATGAGCAGTTAAAACAGAGTGTGTCCATCCAGTTATACCGCACTGAGACTCCACGGGATGATTGGTGTTTGCTTAGTTTTGTTTAGAAAGCATGCAGGTTTATTTAGTACACTGCAGAGAGCAGCAGGCGGGGCAGCAACAGAACCACCTGTGAGGTGATTGGCTTTGAGCCTCAGTCAGGCCTGCTGGGGGATCGGCCAGGATGACATCAGCCTGTGTTACAGCGTCTAGTTTGCACCAGGTTGGTTTACTGTCACCGGGAGCCTGATGTATGGCCCTGCCAGGGCTGCTGCAGTAAAATGCCGTGAGCCTGGGGCCTAAGCAACAGCAATTTCTTTTCTCATAGCTCTGGGGTCCAAAGTCCAAGACCAAGGTGTTGGCAATGCATCTCTTCCCGGAGCTTCTCCTTGGTGTGCATGGGGTCTTTTGTGTGCTGTGTTTCTCTGTGTGTGTCTGATAAGGACAGTGGACCTTGGATTAAGACACATCCTAGAGACTGGGCAGATAGCTCAGTGGGTAAGAGCCTTTCTGAACATGCTTCAGGGCCTGAGTTTGAATCCCCAACACCCACGTAAAAACAACTCATGCGCATATACCTGTAACTCCAAAACTGAAGGGGTCAGAGGCAGGAGGATCACTGGGGTGTAATGGCTGCCAGCCTAGCTCCAGGTTCAGTAGAGACTCTGTCTGAGGGAACAAAGCAAAAAAGTGATGCAGCATAACACCTGACATGCTTCATTGGCCTCTACACACACATGTGTACAAACGCACACGCGCGCGCGTGCACACACACATGCACACAGGCACACACATACACACGCACACAGGCACACATGTGCATAGACATACATATACACACATACATGCATGCATACATACATACACACACACACATGAGCACACATTTCATAGACACATGTGCATAGACATACACACAGAGGTACACATGTGCATAGACACATATATGTGCACACACACATACACAAACACCTTTATACCTGTCCTGATGGCTTTATTTTATTTTATTTTATTTTATTTTATTTTATTTTTTGAGACAGTCTTGCTGTGTAGCTCTGGTTGACTGACCTGGAGCTCACTAAGTAGATCAGGCTGGCCAAGAGAACTCATAGCAGTCCTCCTGCTTCTGTCTTTCTGGTGCTGGGATTAAAGGCTGTGACTGCATGCCCAGCTCCCTCTTTTCCTTTGAGACAGGATCTCTCACTGAATCCAGAGTTCCCAAGTTGCCCAGGCTGGCTAGCTGGCCAGCCCTAAGGATCTGCGTCTGTCCAGCCCCCACAAACCCCAGCAATAGAGTTACCACATGCACAACCGCGTCCTTCCTTTTCATGGCTGTTGGGGATCCAAACCCAGTTCCTCAGGCTTGTGTGCTTTGCCCATCTGCCCAAGCCCCTTATAATTTCTCCTGACCCCTCTGCACAGTCAGCATGTGCCCACGCGCTCCTGTATCCCTACATGGTATACATGCCTGGTGACTTTAGACAGGTTAGTATTTTGGAGATCATGTTAGCTAACTGAATCTAGCTGAGGGGTGCTGATATCTCAACCAGTCTCTAGCACTGTTGTATAGAAGTCCCAGATAGGTGTTTCCAGTTTAGACAACAGAGCCTTAGGAATGACTCCCCTGAACCAACAGGGCTATCTCCTTTATCAACCCACTCACGTCCCTTAGGCACAAAGATACTTTGCTGTGCAAAACAGGGGAGGTGTCTGGTCCCCCATGACACAGCCTTGCCAGTCCTGGGGCAGTATGTTTCTATATAGCTGGGCACCGAGTCTACAGGCTGCTAAGTAGTGGGTACTGGCCCCATGTCCTGAGCAGCTCAAGACCCCAGAATCCGCTGCTTGGGACCCACTACCATGGGGCTAGTGAAAGCTTTATTTCCAGGCTCAGCTGGCTGTTCTGTTATAGGGCCTCCCCCTGTAGAGGTTGGCTGCTTCTTGGGGTATTTGGGATACCCCAGATCCACACCAGTGTTCGCCTCCCCTGCAGGCAGTTCACTTCCACCCACGCCCTCCCCATCAAACCTCAAGTTTCCACACTGGCCCGCTAGGCTTCCAAGCCAGATCCTCCGGCCTCTCTTCCCCTGCCCACACCCTCTAGTCCCACATAGCTAGCCAGTCACATGTCTCTCTCATCCTCAAACATTCCTGAAGTTGAAGTCACTCCTTCCTTCCACCAAGGCCATCCCAGGACGGGATGCCTCTCTCCAGCCATCTGTTTATTGAATCCATGTGTGGGAGAGACCAGGAGAAAGGGGGCAGAGTTCCAGTTTGGGGTAAATGGTCACTAAGCTGACTGGAGACAGAAAATGATGTTGGAAGAAACAAGGAAAGGCTGCCATATTGGAATAGCTGGCCTTGGCTCTGGGTAGTGTATCCGGTGTTCTCAGTGCCTCAGTATCTGGTGTTCTCAGTGCCTCAGTTTACTTACTTAGGTGAGAGCGGGGGTACCAGGCCACTTACCAAAATGGTACCTGGGGCTAGAGAGATGTCTTCCTGATTAAGAGCACTGGCTGCTCTTCCAGAGGACCTGCGCTCAATTCTCAGCAACCTCATTGTGGCCCACAACTTCTATACTCTGATTCCAGGGGATCCAACACCCTCACACAGACATATATGCAGGCAAAACACCAATGCACATGAAATAAAAATAAATACATCATTTTTTAAAAGGTACCTAAATTTGTGGACAGGCTCTACCTGGGAACAACTAGACTTGAGGGTACCCAGAGTCCCCCGTCGCCGCCTCCTCACCCCTGAGTTGGCCCTGACACCCAGGTTCCTCCATGGCAGCTGGACATGCCCACCTTGGACCTCAGAGATGGTCCGTCTGGTTAAGCAGCACTGACCCCTGCCATTGTCCTTCAGGATGAAGACTCAGACAGTGAGATGGGGCCACCCACTGAAGAACCTGAGGAAGAAGACGGTGAGCAGCACCCTCTCCCTCTCCTGCCTGGGCTGCAGTCTTTGTCTCCCCCTGAGCCAGTCTTAGGGCAGTGGGATCTGAGAACTGGGGGACCAAGTGGGTGAGAGGGGCAATGGGATCATGAGACCAAGGCTCTATTCCCCCTCCTCCTCCCTTCCCCTCCCTTCTCTTCCCCTCCTCTCCCCTCCCTGCCCACCCTCTCCTCCCCTCCCTCTGCCCTCCCTCTCCCCTCCTTGCCCACCCTTACCTCCCTGCCCATCCTCACCTCCTTCCCACCTTCCCCTCCCCTTCATCCTCCCCTCCGATTCCCCATTCCCCCCTCCTTCCCCTCCCCCTTTCCCTCTCCTTCCCCTCCCCTTCTCCCTCCCCTCCCCCTCATCCTCCCCTCCCTCCATTCCTTGTTTGAACTCTTGTTCCTGGCTTTTCTGTCTGTGGTATAAGCATCTTTGGGTGCAGGAGGACACCCCGTAGAGGTAAAAGCTTCTGGGCTTTTCCTGGCTGCTGGGTATCTTCTCCCTTCTCCCATCCATACCTGCCTTTCCTCTTTCTCTGGTACATTTGATTGAGGGGCCCTCCAGGAGACGGGGGCTGCTTCTCCAGAGCCTGGGGTGGCTCAGATGGGGAACCACAGGAACACATGGAACCAAGAGGCCCCAGTGTGTTCTAGACAGACAGACAGACAGGCTGGCTGGTTGGCAGGCTGGCTGATCTGTCATATTTTATTTCCTTCAAAGAGAAACCGGAGCAAAACAAAACAAAACAAACAAAAAAGAAAAAAAAACAGTAAAAATGTTAATATTTATTAGATCAGTACAGCTAGTGCCTGGCGATACTTTTTTCCTTTTTTCTTTTCTTTTCTTTTCTTTCTTTTTTTTTTTTTTTTTAAAGCAGAACTGGCTGCAGCTTTAAGCCAACGGCTGGCTGGCTGGCAGGCTCCATGGGAAGCAGTGGGTTCAGGAATGTGGTAACTGAGCTAGCTACAGAGCCCAGAAAGTCCCCAGGCCCTCTCGAGGAGAACAGGGCTGTGGGTTTCTGTTGGCATAGCCCCTTAGGCACGGGCAGAGGTAGGTGGGGATATCAACACCTGGCCAGCCAGGCCCTTGCTCTCTGCTCCTGAATCATGGAGATAGGAGTTAACAGCAGTCCCATGAGTCTGTCTGTCTGTCTGTCCCTGCTGGCGTGGCTACCAAAGTCCTACTGGTGACTGGAGCATGCAGAAGGGAGGTTAAAACTGGGGCAAACCAAGCAGGCACACCTACAGGCTACCATCCCTAACTCCGCTGACAGTCTCACATACGTCAAGCCCTCTGCCCGCCTGGCCACATGTCTGCTCCGGAGTCCTCCCACTCGTCTGAGCCTCTGTCCTTGGACAGCCCCCAACATTCATGGCCTCCCATCTATAACCAGGCAGAGGGGAGAAAGGCCAGCGGTCTCAGCTGTTAGAAGGAAGTGAGACTGCCCGCCAGCCCCCCTGCTGGAAGCAGCTCAGCCTCCCAGGCTAATTGATTAGTGTTGCTAAAATGACGTCCCCAAGCGGCCTGATGCCTGGAAGAGGAAGCCCCCATCCTGCACGCACTCCCTGGGGACTCTCACACCCGGCCCTCTGGCTCTAACTAAATTGGATTGGGCCCACCGAGTGTGATTGAGTTAAGGCCTGCGTTAGGGCAGCTGTCCTGGCAGGCTGGAAAAGCATCAGGCTAATCAGACTTGTCCCATAAACCAGAACCCAGGCGCGCACCAAGCTGGCAGAGCCGTTTGTGTTTATTTTTCTAGAACAGCAACACAGCTGCCCAGATGTCGGGGTTCTTTGGTTTTGTCAGTACTGCTTCTGGGCCCAGCGAGGGGGCAGCTTGCAAGCTGAAGCCCCGGTTGTTGTCCCTGGCATGCAGGATATTCAGGGATCTGGGATAAACAAAGGCCTTCTCAGTAGGAGCTGCAGCCCTGGGCAGCAGACTGCAGTTGCTCGGGGAAGTTCCTCAGTCTCCGGCCACACCCTGGACTTGAAAAGCTCTTGGTTCCTATGAACTAGACCAGATGGAGTGGGCCGTCCTGGGCTATGCTTATTAGCCTGGTGAGGCTTCAGACCAGTGTGCTGGGGAGCTGCAGAGGAGAGCGGAGGGTTTCTGAGAAGGCAAAGAACTTCAGACTCTCAGAGCTGCAGCCTCATCGCAGCAAGGGCCCCGACAGCCAGGCAAACCCCAATTGACCAATATGCCTCTGTCCCCCTCACCCATAGTCAGCATGCCACCCTGTACCCTCTGTATAGTTGGCCTGAAACTTGATGTGGACCAGACTGGCCTGGAACTCACAGAGACCTACCTCTTCCCACCCCGATGTGCTGGGACTAAAGATGGACGAACGCTACCACAGCCGCCCCATCGGCGCTCTTTCAGCCCCCTACCCACTCCGCCCACTCCACCACCCTTGCCAGGGAACGGCTGCTGATTCGAGTCTTCATTAGCTGCACACTTGTCGTCTGGTCACCAGAGCACCTAGAACTGTGTTCTCTAAATGTAGAGCGATTCAGGAGCAAAGCAGGTCCTTGTAAGAAGTAGATTGGTTCCGGAGGAAAGCCTCGGGCCCTGGGCAGCTGGCTAGGTAGGACCCCAGTCCTCCTAAGTGAGGCTTGATGAGGCACAGCATGGCTCTGTGGAACGTTTGGGCTCTGAGTTCATCTTCAGAACCTCCTTCCTTTCGGCGAGGTGAGAGTCCTAACCCCAGTGGCTTTTCTTCCTTCTTGGCAGCATCTGTATATCTGAAGACGTGTGCGAGTGGCGGGGGCCTGACCTACAGTGGAGGTGTCTCAGACTCTCCGGGAGGCAGTAGAAAGTTCTAGGATAGCAGCTGGAAGAGGGGACACCAGCGTCACCGGCTATAGCCACCCTCAGCCGGTCTACCTTAACAGACATTAGCTAGAAGCTGGCCAGCCTGCCCGCCATCTTGTCTCAGATACAGGTTGGATTAAGGGACACAGAAGGCTTTGCTTCCAAGCAGATTATTACATCAGGACACCCCGCCTCTCCATGCTTCCCTGCTTCCCTCTGCTGGGACGCCGTGTCTCATGCATGCATGCCCTGGCCTTCCTCTGCTCCCCCTCCTCCTGCCAGACCTGCAGATCTGCCTTTCTAATAGTCTGCAGGACTGGAGGCTACTCTCAGATGCTGGCAGTCCGCCAAGCCTGTGCATTTGTGCATCCCACCACGGCCCCGATGTCTGTCCCAAGCCTAGGAGAAGAAAAGGAAGGTCCGAGTCCCTGAGTCCCTGGGGCCCAGCATGTGAATGGTATCCGCTTTTGCTCTGATCAGCACACACTGGGGTGGGGGGAGGCCACAGTGGCGCAGAGGAAGCCCTCCCAGGCAAACAGCTGGACTGTTGACGCAGACAGGCAGACAGCTCTGGGCTGGCTTAACCTGGCCTGCAGAGGGAATGTCATCTGGAAGATGGAAGGGCATGGCAGAGGGATTAGTTTCTCTCTGGCTGTCTCAGTTCCATCTGTGCCCACCCCCCCCATTAAAGACCAAGGCGTAAGAAACCACAGGAGTTCATAGAAAGTATAAGATGTGCTGGGGTGAGAACATGACGTCACTGCGTGGGGGTGCCTCCAGGATGCACTCAGGCCACTACAAGAACATTGTAGCTTGTTGGCCTCTCTGACAGCAGGTCTTTTTCTTTTTCCATTTCTTTCTTTCTTTCTGTTTTGTGTTTGGTTTGGTTTGGTTGTTTTGGGGGGTTGGATTTTTGTTGTTGTTATTGTTGTTGTTATTGTTGTTGTTGTTTTGAGACAGGGTTGCTTTGTGTATTTCTGGCTGTCCCGGAACTCTCTTGGTAAACCTGGCTGGCCTCAAACTCACCTACCTCTGCCTCCTGAGTGCTGGGACTCCAGAGGCACGTGACACTACCTTCTGGCTTTTTTTATTTTATTTTATTTTTTCATCTACCGATTGAGCTTTGTTGAAAATTAATGGAGAGCTGAGGATGCAGTTCTAGGACGAATGCTTGCCTGCCATGTACAAGGCCCTGAGTTCAATCCCCAGCTACACACACACACACACACACACACATACACACAGAGGAAAGGGGGTACTGCTAAGCACTTGAGAGGGACTGCCCCCCCCCCCCCCCCCCCCCCCCCCCGGTCATCAATAAACAGTATTCACTGTCCCCACAGGAGCAGCCTTCTCCTTTAAATACAGCCCTGGGCAGCTGAGGGGAAGCCAGTACAAGAAGATGATGACCAAAGAAGAACTGGAGGAGGAACACAGGTAGGTCGGCTTCTGCAGCACTAATGTAAGGGTCAAGCAGGGGTGGGCCTCCTGCAAGCCCCGCAGCCCCGCCCACTACTCCCTCTTCCCTTTTTTCTGGGGGTGGGGGGCGGGGCGTCCTTTCTCGTCCTGGGAATATTCAGCCAGCTTCAACCAAAAGAAGAAGCTACCCCGGGAGGCAGGCAGCACGGAGGGAGGGAGGGAGGGCGCGAGAGGAGAGGAGAGTCCATTTCTTGTATTCTCTCTGCCCGAAGCCTCCCCAACTTGGAAAACAATGAGTGAGATGCCAGGAAAGGGCCCGGAGCAGCCTCACTGCTCACTTATGCGTAGAGTCCCTGACAAAACCAATTTGTCACTTGAGGACAGAGCGGGATTCTTGGTGCTCATCCATCTGGCAGCCTCCCTCCTCCGGCCCCCACCCTCCCTCACCCACGGTGTCATTCTCTATCTGTTCCGCTCGCTCTGCGCAGCGCTGCTCAGCTCTCTGCGCAGCTCCGGTCTGCGCAGCTCTGCACAGCTCCACTCTGCGCCGCTCTGCACAGCTCTAGGAAGCTGTATGGCTTCTGGAATCAGGACATCTCCCCTCAACCGCCAGAGCCCCCAGGACTTCCCCCTCAACGTTTTACCCGGACTGCACGGGTGGCTGAAGGGTGCTCAGAAGCAGTAGGATGGCCAAGGTGGCCATAACCCACTGTACCCCCAACCCCATGTGCACCTGCTGTCCCGCCCCGCCCCCCAGCAGTGTGAGCAGAGCCCTTGCGTTATAGAGAAGCCCTTCTCAGAGGGTCTGGTGGGGACTAGACCGATTCATGAGCTGACCCACAGCTCAGCCCACCTCCCTAGGCTGCTTCCAGGGCCACCAGTATCCCTCCAGTATCACAACAACCCTGTGTGCAAGATCCTGTCTCCCTATCAAGATGCTGAGTGTAACCTCTGGGTGCAGAGGGATGTCGGTGTACACAGACGGGAAGAAGCCCTTGCTATGGGAGCCCCTGACTCTTTGTATGAGGACATTGCCTCTCGTTGTGACCCCGTTTGCCACCTTTATATTTCAGGATTGAGCTGACCTCTGACCTCACCTCCCTGTAGCGAGTCCCCTAGTCCCGGGCCACAAATGTTCTTGCAAACCCTTGTGGTAAGGAGGTTGGTTTCGTAGACTAGCAGTGCTTTCCTTACATTGTCTGCTGTGTGTCCCCCAGCGCCACTGACGTGGTCTAAACCCCTCCTCCAACGCCTCCATAACCAATGAATGCATTTCGTCTCCTCTGAACCCATCTTGTTCTTCCTGTGCACGAGGACTCCCAGACACATAAAGAACCTTTCCCAGGGTTCCCCAAGGTCTGCTGGTATAGGTGCTAGTATGATTAAGTGGGGACCATCCTCCCTGAGCCCCGGGCTGCTATGGGGATGTGCATACATCTTGTGAGGTGCCCGATGTGGCTTTGTCTCACCCAGAGGAGAGGCAGTTGGCTGTACAATGCAGGACAGAAACCCCGAGAAGGCCTGCACTCCCTCCCATGGTGCAGGGCTGTTGATCTTCAGAGCTGGGCCTGCAGACCAAGGCTAGGGCCTCCTGTGGTCCACCCCATGCTGGTGTTAATCCAGAGGGCAGACAGGGTCATTTTTCTGAGGCTGTTTTGGAACTCCAGCGTCAGAGCTGAGGTGTTGCCACAGATCCAGCCCTGGCTGGAGAGGAGAGAGAGGGCAGGACACCCTGCCATCCTAAAGACCCCTGGGGATGGGAGCTTGGCAGCACCATGGCCCCATTCTATCCACTCAGGTTAATGCACTGTAGGCCTTGAGGGGCTGTCATACAGGAAAGCAGTTAGATCTCGAGTTTGGGGTCTGCCACTGTCCCCTGTCAGAGCTGAGGCCAAGAAATGAAAAGGCAAAGTCGCTTCTATGTCATTTACAAAGACAGCAGACTCCCCACTGCCTGAGGACCTTCTTCTCCAAGTCTTTGGGAGTCTCTAGACCACCCATGACTCGCTCTGCTGTTGACACTCAAGGCTGTTCTGTGAGCTGCAGAGTGTGCCAAGGAGCTGCTCCGAGTGAAGAAGGAGTCCCTGACTCGCCCTCTGCACAGAGAAGTCCTCACTGTGTGCAGGAGGGACTGGTTGAGGTCCCAGCAGGGCCTGAGTTCATTTCATTCCATTGCCCCAACCCAGCATGCTTCCTGTGGCTCTCCCACGCCCATCTCACCTGACATCTGCTTGCTCCCTCCCAGCCCTGCACGCAGGCCCAGCCGGAGGGGCATCCCCTGACCACACCTCTGTGCCACATCTGATGCTGGGGGTTGCAGAGGCTGCTCAGGTTGGCTTCACCCTTCTGTCTCTGGCTTTTAGAAAAACGATAGCTACATGACAGATCTGGACCCAACGGGATTTGGGGAACGGCTCTAGAACTGTCCCCTGAAAAATAGCACCAGTGTATTTGCTAGCTCAGAGAACAAAGGTGCCTGCTGCCAACCCTGCTCAGGCCTGCCGCCCTGAGTCTGAGCCTCAGACTAGTTCGATAAAAGGGGAGAACCAAGTGGTATGGATTGTCCCCCAAGTTCCACATGCACACAAAACAAATACAAATGTAATTGATAATAATAATAATAATGAAACCGTTCATCTACATTACCATCAAACTAATGAACCACTCTCTCAAGCTGGCAGGCTGCCCGTCAGACCTGTCCCTACCAGCACAATGCCTCTTTCTGCTTCTAGGCTGATAAACAGGCAAGCAAGCACCTTGTTAGCAGGTAAATGGTGCACTCTCTCCCTCTCACTTTGAATCATTAGCTGGGCCACCGCAGCTGCGCCTAGGGCCCAGCTCTGCGGCAGCGCTCTGCTCTGTTCTCCTCAGGCTTGATCACACTCCTCAGGGAGCAGCACTGAGCAAGCTGGATGCCCCAAATGGGTTCTCCTACCATCCCAACTGAGACTTTCTGCCCCTGGATCTGCTCAGACAAAACTCCTGTCCAGAGCCTGGGAAGTGAGAAGGCAGTAACCGCTTAAATCTCTGCTGCTCTGCACGCTAACCTTTTTAAATTCCCTCTGGGTGGGCACGCACACTCCTCCCCTGCTCCCCACATTGGCTCTGACCCTGCCGCTCTCCGAAGCTTCCCTCAGTGTGCCTGGGCTCATTGGATGGCAGACTTTTGCTCTCCCAGGCCAAGAAGCCTGGCTGGCTTTGCTTTTTAGCAGGATATCCCACCTGCTGGTCCCAGAGAGAGAGAGGAACCCAGCTTGTACACTAAGCTTGTGCTGCCAGCCCGGGCCAGGCCCCTCACTGCTGTGCCTGACTGTCTGTAGGTCTGTTATCTTTTCACTCATGGAAATAGACAGGACCCAAGAAGAGGGTTTTGTATGACATGTTAGGGCAGTTAGAAAAGTGGGGACCCCCACCCCCAGCCTTACCTTAAGAGTTCAGGCTCTTCCTGCATAACGGCTGAAAGCATGCAATAACTCCAGCTTCCAGGAGAGGGCGCCAAAGGCACACAATCAGACCTCGGGCCTTCAGAGAGTCAGAGAGTTGGCCAGGCTTTTGGCCCTTCTGGGGAACCTGCAGGGTTAGGTTCAGAGCCCTCACAGCAGACGAAGACCCAGGCAGCAGGAAGCAAAAAAAAAAAAAAAAAAAAAAAAATTATCTAAGGCAATAGGAATTCCATCAGTGTGACCACACAGCCAAGGCTTAGCAAGCTCACTGAACATCGTCTCTGTTTCTCAGAAGCTGAAAGTGGCAGAGGGACAGCTGGCTTTGGCTGTGGGGGGGGACTAACAGAGCTGTGTCCCTGCAACATATGAGGAGCAAACTGCTGGTCTAAGAAAGCAGCAGAGCCTACCATGGCCTCTGCAATTCCAAACATCTTCCTTCTCGTCCCTGTGCCCACCCTCCTGTCCTGTGCTGCTTCTGAAATCGACTGAACAAAATACATGATCTCTCTCTCCCTGTTTCTCTTTACAGAACTGAAGAATAATGAAGGTGTCCTTAGCCTCTTCCTGAAAGCTTTCCTTCCTTTTGACATCCTAAAAGCTTGAGAGATTTAAAAAAAAAACAAAAACACCCCCCCCCCCCCGAGGAGCCAATGCAGGCTGGGGTGCGTCCCTGGGCTAGCAAGATCCTGGGCATGGCCTTGTCTCTGTCCTCCTCAGAGGAGGAAGCTTGCCAGCAGTATGGGCTCAGGCTTTGAGCTTTTCTTACCAGCCATGTTTGCTCCCCACAGCCTTTGTGCCCCCCCCCCACACCCTGTTCCCACAATCCCTCTGTGTTTTTGTTCTCACTGAAGCCAAACCACCAGATTTGAGAAGTAATAGACAAAGGAAGTGAAGTCCACTGGTACTCACGGGTGGTCACCCACACTCACACACACACACACACACACACACACACACACACTCACACACACACACACACACACACACACACACACACACACACTCACACACACTCACACACACACACACACTCACACACACACACTCACACACACACACTCACACACACACACACACACACACACACACACACACATGTGGGGCTGGGGCACTTTCCTCTCAGGCCGGAATGACTCATGTCAGGCATTAGCTTTAATAGGGCCTCCGTTTTGTGCTCCCACCCCCACCACAGGAGTCTCGGGTCCAACCCTCTCAATACTAAGAAGCCTTCCCAGTAGTGTTCTTACCGGCTCAGCCCAGTCTCCACTTCTGCGTGCAGAAGCAATGACAGTATTAGCCTCCAGGAGACTTCTGGGCCGTGCATTTTCTAAGTTTTTTTTTTTTCTAGATGGCTTAGAACCTCAGCAGATACTCACTCACCGTTCCCAGGTTAGGTTTTTTTAGAATTTTATATTTGATAGTATTTATACCAAATGACTTGGAAGTCATAGACTTGTTGGTGAAAACGTTTTTTTCTAAAGCACTAGTTTTTTTTTGTTTTTTTTTGTTTTTTTTTTAAGAAGACTTCCTATTTAACAGAAGCCTGGAAAATGTCCAGCATCAACTCCTAAGCCGTGTATTCCCGACGGTCTCCTCCCTGATAACTCGGGTTCCGGGCTTAGGGCTGAACAGACGACAAAGCAGCTGTACACACACAAACTGTGCACACACACACACTGCCTTAGCTAGACACAGAGCCACATGACCAACAGTCACACTCAACTGTCCCTAAACAGCAATAGCCAAGTCCCTGCCTATGCTGGGATCTCCTCCACATAGAATAGCGATTTCCTCTGGATATGGTTAGCTAGGCTTGTGTGGAACCTGAGCATGGCTTGTGGGCAGCAAGGCCCTGGCACTGCTGGCGGCTTGGCTCCCTGTGTTCAGCCTGTGTTCAGGCCAATAAACATCGAGTAGAGAACCTTGGTTACCGTGTGTTTCTTCAGTTTGCTTTTTTTCTTTCTTTTCTTTTTTTTTTTTAAATCTTTAGAAACAATGGGCATAAGTTTAAGCCTTCCCTCATTTTGATGTCTTGGACAATCCCAGCAGAGTATGGAGCCCTATGCACACCTGATTGAAAATACACATCCCAGGGCTGGAGACATGGCTCTTGGGCCCAGAGCATTTGTTCTTGCAGAGGAGATGGGCTCAGTTCCCAGCATCCAGATGATGATTCACAGCCATCCGTAATTCTAGCCTCAGGGGATCCAGTTCCCTCTTCTGACCTCCGAGGGCCCCAGGCAAACACATGATACATATACATGCGTGTAGGTGAAACTCCCATACACATAAAAATAAGGATAAATAAATAAATGCCATGGCCCTATAAGTAGGGGGTACTGGTAGCATCAGCTGTGATCGCAGTATCTGCAGGCAGATTTTACGTAGCGAATTCCAGGCTAGCAAAGTCTACATAGTTAGACCCTGTCTCAACAACCCTGCCTCCAAAATGAACTCTAAAAATTAATAATGGTAATAATAATAATAATAACAATTATTATTATTATTATAAATACACAGCCATCATGGCTGCCAAAACCTTACGGACATTCATTAAGGGACTGTGCTAACCATGCACCTGACAGTGATTTCATCCACGGCTCTGGGGGGGCATCCTCTCTGTTCACCATACCCATTCTTCACATAGTAGGGTTCAGAGTGCAGCCTACATGGCCCCTCTTCCGTTTACAGCAGAACTGATGACAGACCTAGTTTGTCCAGAGAAAGGAGGGTAGGAATCGGGACATCTGTTAATCCAACTGCTAGAAGCCACTGTGGACAGAAAACCATTGATTGAGTGGAGGGTGGAGGGTGGAGGTGAGAACTCACAGCAGAAGGAATGTCATTGAAAGCACAAGAGCCTGGCACACTAGCATGCTGGCACCTGCCTTTGATCCCGGCACTCCAGAGGCAGAAGCAGAGGCAGAGGCAGGTGATCTCTGCAAGTTTGAGGCCAGCCTGGTCTGCAAAGCAAGTTCTAGGATAGCCAGGATTTTACAAAGTGAAAACCATAGCCTAAGACCTGACACATCAGGACCACCCCTCCAGATAATCCAGTTGGCAAAAGCTTTGTGGAGACATGCTCAGTTATGACGGACCTAAGGCACAGCTAGAGATCTGAGCTGTACTGTGGCTCCATGGCTTCAGTTCTCTCTAGGTCCCAAAGCAATAGTATGTCATGAATGGGGGCAGGAACTGCAGAATCTATGCTGCTCACAGGGCACATTGTCCCTGGCTTCAGCTGCTCAGCCCACCCTTGATATTAGCGATGGGAGTCCTTCTGCGCTGGTCAGATGGTGTGGCCAGAGTCTCACAAACCACAAAGCAGCCATGGAAACCATGGGGCCAACACGGAGGCATCTGCATCCACACTTGCTTTGAGCACATGAGGAAATGTTCCTCTCTCTAGGCAGCAGAACCCAGGGGCTAGATTTCAACCTACCCTCCCCACTGCCCTGCACTCTGGCCTGCACATCTGTATGTGCACATCTGTATGCCTCCATTTCCTTCCCTTCTGGTTCATTCCTCTTTCTCAGCACCTCAAGCTACTTTAAGGACATAGTGGTGGTGGTGGTGGTAGGGTGTCCTTCTTCCTTGCTCCACTGTGACATGCAGATCAGCTATAATAGGCCCAAGCAGAAAGTGACAAGGGTTTCAGGACTGAGTGTATTAGTGCCAACTGCCTCCTGCGTTTTAAGTGGAGCTTACACAGAAAAGCACAAGTCGTTAGAAAAGAGGAGAGTCTGCACCTGGCCATTAGCACAGGCCGGCTCTGCTCCGCCCCGCCCCGCCCCTGCCCTGGGTCAGGAGCACCCTCTTCCTCTCATCCTCTCTTCTCAACAGAGTTCAGAAAGAACAGCTGGCTGCCATCTTCAAGCTCATGAAGGACAACAAGGACACCTTTGGCGAGATGTCAGACGGGGACATGCAGGAGCAACTCCGACTCTATGACATGTAGGCCTGTCACCCGGCAAGATGTGACCCAGGACATCATGACAACTCTGAGGGACTCGGCCCAGGCAGTTAGTTGTGACTCCCAGACCTTTGTTTGAAAGACTGTCTTATAAAAACAGAGAGACCTATGTTATGTAAGGATCTGCAATTTATATATCACATCAGAGGAACCTACATCATTTCTTCAGGGAGGAAACCCCAGATCGCCCTGGCTTCAGCTTGCTGGTGTGGGTTCAGCTGGGCCGTGTTCTACAGACTCAGAGTGGGTGGGCCAGGGGAGATGATGAGACTCGGTGTTTGGCACCTAAGTATTTAGTGTAGACAAAATACGGGGCGCTATGGGGGGAGGATATAGGTGTGATCTAGTAACACCACACTCTTCATTCTGCCCTAGGGTTATTTCTGGAAGCATCTGGGGTGGTAGTTGAAGCAAGCAGTAGAGGAGCAATATTTTAGTAAATGTCTGATTGAAAGGTCCAGCCATCACCCTGGGGCAGAACCGTGGGGTCACTGCTGAAGCTTGTCCTCAGTACAGTCACGCCTTGAGTGTGTTTGTCACACAGAAGATTATGCCAGATACATAGCAGGAGCCCTGGGTAGAGCATGTGTGTGCTAAGATCAAGGCCCCTGAGTTCCACCCCCAGCACCAGACACCTTCTTCCCCACACCCTACCGCAGCTCAAAAAAGACAACATAATCAGTCCCTTTGGTGAGACCAATGGCCTTTAGAGAATGAGAAACTACCAGAAAGCATCCCGGTGTCCTCTAGAATAAGTGCCAAGGGAGATCACTCAGCAACGATGGGGGTGGGGGTCACAGCAGCTCCTTTATACCCACATCTTGTTCTACTTCTTATCACCCCACTGGCCAGAAAGTTCATAGGCTGAGCAGACTTGAGTCAAGGTTATCCTAAGGAAAGAAGAAGGAAGGTTTTTTGTTTTTCTTTTTCCAGACAGGGTTTCTCTGTGTAGCCCCGGCTGTCCTGGAGCTCGCTCTGTAGACCAGGCTGGTCTGGAACTCAGAGATCCACCTGCCTCTGCCTCCGAGTGCTGGGATTAAAGCCTTGCGCCACCACTGCCTGGCCAGTGGGAAAGCTCTTAAGGTCCGTTTTTATTTGCTAAAATAAAGCTAAATTGATATAGAGACGTAGCTCGAAATATGGAGACCGGAGTTAACTATGCGCGTGTGTGTGTGGTGCATGTGAGTGCGTGCGTGTGTGTGTGTGCGTGTGTGTGTGTGTGTGTGTGTGTGGTGCATGTGAGTGCAGGTGCCTGGAGAGAGGGCTCTGCAGTAGAGGGTGCTTGCTGCTCTTCCACAGGACCTCAGTGCGGTTCCCACAGCCATGGCAGGCAGCGCACAGCTTCCTGTGACTCCAGGTCCAGAGCACAGGTGCCTCCTCCTCTTCTTGCCTCCCCGGGTCTCATGCTTATGTCCACACTCGCACGTGCACACAGATGATGAAATAAATGTATCTGCAGACTCAGAAGCCGTTCTTAAACGTTCCTGGCATCACTGGTGAGATTGAACACAGAGCGTTCACCAGAGCTGAAACCAAGAGGAAACCCTATTTACTCACAGATGTCAAAAGGAAGAAAACTCAGTTCCACCAGGGCTGCTGACAAGCCAAGGCAGGTGTGATGGTTAGCACTGAGTGTCAACTTGGCAAGACATAAAATCATCCAGGAGGCATGCCCCTGGACATGCCTGGGAGGCTGTTTCTGGGAGGTTTAACTGAAGAGGGGAGGCCCATGCTGAAGGAGGAGAGCAAAGCTCCATAGGCTGCCATCTTGACTGGATAGGGAAGGGAACATGAGCTGAGCCCCAGTGTCCATCCCTCTCTGCTTCCTAGCTGTGAATACACTGTGGCTAGCAGTGCCATACTCCTGCTGGGACCTCCTCACCATAACTGATTCTGCCCTAACCCTGTGGGCAGAATTAGCCCTCCTCCCTTAATTTGTATCTTGTCAGACACCTGGTCATAGCAGTGAGAAGTGTTACAGATGTTACAGATGCAGGACCTGGGCTTCAGACAGCAACTTGCTCCACAGTCTTGAAGGTGGAAGTTTGAATCCCGGCCTCTGTGTCACAAGCTGGGTGTCCCCACCAAAACCTGTAACCTCAGTTCTGATGGGGGTGGAGGCAGGAGGATTGCTGGGACTTGTTGTCTTCCCCCTTGGCTGAGGAGGTGCAAGCTATTGGTTCTGAGAGAGAGAGAGAGAGAGAGAGAGAGAGAAGACCCTGCCTCAAAGGAGTAGGGGAAAATGATAGCAGACACTTGATGCTCTCCTTTGGCCTCCATGTGCACACACAGGCATGAGTACACGCACGCACGTGCACACGTACAGAAAAATAATATATTTTAAAGAAAACACCATTGATAGTGGCGTACATGGGAGGCTCTCTGAGGTGAGGATCCCTTTTAAGTTTGAGGCCAGCCTGATTTATGTAATGAGTTCCAGGATACCCAGGATTACATAGACCTTGTGTTACTACTACTACTACTACTATTACTACTACTACTACAATAATAATAAAAAAGAAGAAGGAGAAGGAGAAGAAGGAGAAGAAGAGGAGGAGGAAGAGGAGGAGGAGGAGGAGGAGGAGGCAGCAGGAGAGTTGGCTTAGCCAATTAAAGGTGCCTGCCACCAAGCCTGATGACAGTTTAGTCCCTGGGACCCACATGTTGGAAGAAGAGAACTGACTCCACCTTAGTTGTCCTCTGACCCCCGAATGACTTCTGAGTGTACCCTCCCCACACGAACACACAAAATATTTTTTTTAAAAAAAATGTGAAGGCAATATTTTAAAAAGTGGGACAGGGCAGAGAGGTGACTCAGCAGACAAGAGCATTGGCGCCTTCAGAGGACCCGAAGTGGCTTGCCAGCACCCGTGTTGGTGTGGCTCAAAACTTCCTGTAACTCCATCTCCATGGGATCTGATAGTTTCTTCTGTTCTCTGTGGGCATCTGAACATGTGGCAAGTGCATGCATGCGTGTGCACACACTCACACACAAATAAATCTTAAAACCCAACCCAACCCAACCCAAACCAAACCAAACCAACCAACCAACCAAACAAGCAAACAGAAAAAAACCAGGGCAGAAAGACAGCAAGCAGAGTAGACATACATACACGTGGCAAGCAAAGCAGACATACACGTGGCGGACCACAGCAGGGCGTCCATCAGGGATTCTAGTTCCTGGGCCAGAGGCTCAGGAGTTGAAGAAAACAACCCCAGTGGAATGCTCTTTTGATTGAGAGGCCCTCTGGGACTCTGAGCTTCTGTCCAGCCATGGGAACTGGCCCCAAAGCCTTTGGCTCCCCCACTGTACTGGCTGACCACACTGCTCTGGAACCCTGTCCCTGGCTAGGCTGCCCGTATGGCACACAGCAGTGGCTTGTCACTCCTGACATGCTTGTATTGGTTCAAGTCCAAGACATTTATATCTAATGATCAAACCCTCCTTTGTTAGAACAGTATCCGGCTCTTCTTCCCCTAAAGCCACCGTGTGCCCCCACATCTGGACAGGGTTAGCTGGCGCCAGGCTTCCTGTCCTAAAAGAACTTGATGCTTTCAGGGGAGCATGCTGAAGAAAATGTGCAACCTTGGCAGCACGAGACATTGCCCAAATGGATGGCAGCTTTGCTGGACCCACATGGATCATCCATACTGGGTTTGACTTGCACTCTCTCTATCTCTGTCTCTGTCTCTGTCTCTGTCTCTTTAAAGATTTATTTATTATAAATAAGTACACTGTCACTGTCTTCAGACACACCAGAAGAGGGCGTCAGATCTCAATATGGGTGGTTGTGAGCCACCATGTGGTTGCTGGGATTTGAACTCAGCACCTTTGGAAGAGCACTCAGTGCTCTTACTCGCTGAGCCATCTCGCCAGCCCCTTCATTTTCTCTTAAACCTGAAAATGTAATTTCTTTTCTTTCCTTTTTGAAACAGGATCTCTCTATTAAGTAGAGCTGGCTGTCCTAGAACTCGCTCTGTAGACCAGGCTGGTCTGCAACTCACAGAAAGTCACCTGCCTCTGCCTCCCAAGGGAATTAAAGATGTTCACCACCACACCTGGAGTCATGATTTTTATAAAAGATGAGTTACTTTGTTTTTTCCCCCAATGTGGTTACTAATAAATATTATTTATTACTTTTAGTTACATATGTGTGCATGGACACAGGTGGCTAGGGAACCCAGAAGGCTTCCCACCCGTTTGAGGTGGAGTTAAAGGCAACTGTGTGGCAGCCAGTGTGTATGTTGAGGCAGGCACATTGATCCACCTGACTCTGCGCCTGAGTGCTAAGATTAAAGGTGTGCACCACCACTGCCTGGCCCTCAGTGTAATCTTTAAAAAACATTTTTTGGGGGCTGGTGAGATGGCTCAGTGGGTTAGAGCACCCGACTGCTCTTCCGAAGGTCCAGAGTTCAAATCCCAGCAACCACATGGTGGCTCACAACCATCCGTAACGAGATCTGACGCCCTCTTCTGGTGTGTCTGAAGACAGCTACAATGTACTTACATATAATAAATAAATAAATCTTTAAAAAAAAAAACAAAAACAAAAACATTTTTTGGTACTCATTTTCATGTGTATGAGTGTTTTGCCTGCATGCATGTAGATGCACATGCATTTGCCTGGTACCCACAAAAGACCAGATAAGGGCATCAGATTCTCTGGAACTGGAATTACAGTTACAGATGGTTGTGAGCCACCATGTGGGTGCTGGAAACCAAAGCCAGGCCCTCTGCAAGGGCAGCCAGTGCTCTTACCTGTTGAGCCATCCTTCCAGCCCCAGTGCATTGTTTTTAAGCAGAGCTTAAAAAGGCTCATTAGCCATCCCGTTCTCTGAGTTCTTTCTTGTTCTTAATAAACTATGCCTATTTTTAACCACCCATCCCCATCCAGTTCCTTGCCAGAACCTGAACGCTTCAACAGGTGCCCCAACTGGGCTTGGCTCCAGTTACATTTCAATTAGCGTCCTGCCTTCTGTGAAAGGGCTGCGTGCTCTCAAATGTTACATCTTCACCATGTTGCCCCCTCCACCACCTAAGCTGCTCATCTCTGTGTTCTGTTAACTACTGCGTACTTGACACAGCTTTGGTTTATCAAAAGCTTATTTTAACCCAGTCCCCTGACAAGGCTCAGTGGGTAAAGGCACTTGCTACCAAGCCAGATGGCTGGAGTTGGGTCCCTAGAAGCCACACAGTGAAGAGAGAGAAAGGATTCCTGCAAGTTTTCCTCTGACCTTCACATACACATACATACATACATACACAGACATACATACTAAATAAATAAACATTAAATGCATTTTAAAATATTATTTTAGCCCTAGGAATAGTTCACACCTGTAATCTCAGTATCCAAGAGGAAGAAGGAAGTAGATTTCTGTGAATTCGCAGTCAGCCTAGTCTACATAGCTAGTTCTAGGCCAGTCAGGGTGACATAGTGAGCCACGCCCCTCTCCCAAAGAAATTGATGCAACTTAATTATGCCTTGATCTCCATTTTATTTTTTTATACTTTTTATTAGGTATTTTCCTCATTTACATTTCCAATGCTATCCCAAAAGTCCCACATACCCTCCCACCCACTCCCACTTTTTGGCCCTGGCGTTCCCCTATACTGGGGCATATAAAGTTTGCAAGTCCAATGGGCCTCTCTTTCCAGTGATGGCCGACTAGGCCATCTTTTGATACATATGCAGCTAGAGTCAAGAGCTCCGGGGTACTGGTTAGTTCATAATGCTGTTCTACCTATAGGGTTGCAGATCCCTTTAGCTCCTTGGGTACTTTCTCTAGCTCCTCCATTGGGGGCCCTGTGATCCATCCAATAGCTGACTGTGAGCATCCACTTCTGTGTTTGCTAGGCCCCGGCATAGTCTCACAAGAGACAGCTACATCTGGGTCCTTTCAGCAAAATCTTGCTAGTATATGCAATGGTGTCAGCGTTTGGAAGCTGGATCTCCATTTTATACATCAGGGAAACCGCCCGCAGGAAACCGCGATGGCGCAGATACGGATCGCTTTCCACTACGCAGGCCCCCACGTGTGCATCAGTGATTCCAGCTTTTGCCAGTCTTTCACCCACTCCTCCAACTCTCTCCATTCCAGTTCTTCATGGGTAGTTAAAAGTCCCAGATGTGCGCCTAGCCCAAGGTCTAGTGTCCTCAGTGATTGAAGGCTCCCACTCCTCAATGAGGGGCAAGGCCTGGCCCGCCTATGCCTATCCACAGTAGGTCGGACCCTTCCACACCAACCACTGAGGTTGGGGAAGCACTGAAGGTTAGGGCGGCTCCCAGTGGCTCTGGGGTGGACTGGGTGCCGTACTGCCACATCCCGAGGGGTGTCTGAAAGACTGGCTCCTAAACACATTAAACTATACTGTCTTTTTTTTTTTTCCATTTTTTATTAGGTATTTAACTCATTTACATTTCCAATGCTATACCAAAAGTCCCGCATATCCACCCACCCCTAAACTATACTGTCTTAATGCACCCAATGCCAGGAAGATTGGAGCCATTCTCTGCCCAGCCCATCACCCTGTTCACTCCTAAGTGGACTCTAGGACTCAGGACACAGACCTCAATCCTGCAACCAACATACACTCTCATTACACCCAGCCTGTGAACTCCAGCTAGTCCTGTGCACAGCCATGTTATCAGGAGGTGCCAGGCCAGATGCGTGCACCACCATATCATCAGCACCCGAGTCTGCCCTTTGTGTTATGCCCTGGCCCTTCCACCCTGGTTGAACAAAGCAGCACTCAGTGCGAAATCCTTTGGGGGCCAGAGTTTCTGTCCCCTCAATTTTTCTGTCCCCCCCACCCCCGACTCACCAAAAACTCTTGGAACCCTGGGACACCACACCACTGGGGCAGATTGGAATCTGCATCCAGGTGGCAGCTTGGGCACTTTCTAAGCCTTATTATACTCCAGGCTAGGTTCATTGAATGATGTGGAATTCTTTCTGCAATCAAGGATTTTGAAAAGTCTTTTTCTCACTCCTTTTATGCTCTTTCATCCCTTTGTGCCAAGCTCTCCAAAAAACCCCAAAAAACAAACAAACAAACAAAACCGGGTAGCTGTGTACAACAGGCTGTCAGACATCTAGCCGGTTTAATAACTGATCATACTCACTTGCCAGACGGTGGCTGGCTCCCTCACACTGACTTCAGGAGAGGAAGCTGCTGACAAAATTAAGAAAATTGTTCTAGGAAGAAAAGAAGTGATGAGAGAAGCAGACTGGGCACGGAGGATTCAACTTTGAATACTCGAAATCTCACTTTCAGACGTTGATTGCTACTGTCTGCATGCACACTGAGCCAGGCAAAGTAACACTGAACCACTAGACTGCGTTCTGACCTTCTGGGCAAGGTGAATCAAGAGTTCGATAAGTGTGAGAGTCCAGACAAGTGTCCTTAGAGGCCAGAGGAGAAGTTACAGGCTACCTGAGTTACCCTGGGGTGCTGGAAACGGACCTCGGTCTGAGCAGTCAGTTCTCTTAACTGCTGAACCATCTCTCCAGCCCCAAGAAACAAGATCGGGCGATGACATTGCTTGTCTTCCTCTTCTGTTCGCTATACTTTCTGCACACTTAGAACTAAGGATGGTATTCACCCAAGTGAGCTTTCAGTCAGAATTCTTTTCCATTCATTTGTTTTTGAGACAAACTCACTGTGTAGCTCTGGCTGGACCAGAACTCACTATGTAGACCAGGTTATCCTCAAACTTACAGAAAACTGTCAGCCTCTGTATGTGTCTGTGTGTCTGTGTGTGTGTGTATGTGTGTGTCTGTGTATGTCTGTGTGTGTGTGTCTGTGTGTGTCTGTGTATGTGTCTGTGTGTGTGTGTATGAAAGCCCTCAGAGGCCAGAAGAAGATATCCACTCTCCTGGAGGCAGGGTAACAGATGGCTGTGAGCTGCCCTGTGTGCCTGCTGGAAACCAAACTCAAGTCTTGTGGAAGAACAGAAAACACTCTTCATCACTGAGCGATCTCTTTAGCCCCCATTAACAATGTATTTCACTGCTTAGACAGTAACACCATACTGACAGTGTCGGGGCCTGAGGACCACACTAAAGTTACACTGGGACAACAAATCAGAACACAGGTTACTTGAGACAGGGTCTCTCCCTAACCTGGCGCTTGTCTGTATGGCCAGGCCAGCTGGCTAGCAAGCCTAGGGACCCTTCTGTCTCAACTCCCTAGCGCTGTCTTCACAGACACGAGGCACACCTGGTTTTGTTGTTTACCCAGCAGGCCCTTGACTGACAGAGCCATTTCTCCAACCCAACGCCATGCGTTTAAATGATAGCATGCATGTTGCTTTAGGTATTAAATTGACTTGCCTTTCCTATCTAATATTGTGATTTACTGTCCACACTCATAACACTAACAGAGAGTTATGATATTGACAAGATGTCCAGGAAGTATTAAGTGTATAAGCAGGAGGGGACTGGGCCAAACACCTCGGGTTATAATTATGCAATAAATACACAGAGGGACAAAGGCTTCCTTCTGCCCAGGCAGCCGAGCAAGCCTGCCCAGCTCTGGAAGTTACTGTTCATGGACGCGTGCTTCCGGCATGGACGATGAGGCTCAGAGGGCCAGTGAATCCCGGGAATGGCGGCTTTCTCTCTCTCTCTCTGACCCTTTTTCTTATTTTTGTGACCACATCCTTAGAAATATGCAAACTTGGATCTTGGAGTCCCACCACTGTACCATCTCTAAAGTCACAAACTCTCTTGGGACTGGGACAGAGATACATATAAAGGGCCAGGAAAAGTGTTCCTCCCTCTGTGATGCTCAGGACTCTGGAACACTTAGCTTCTAAGTTTCTTTCTTTCTTTCTTTTTTTTTTTTTCTTTTTTGTTTTTGTTTTTTGAGACAGGGTTTCTCTTTGGAGCCCTGGAAGTCCTGGAACTCACTCCATAGACCATGTTGCCTCGTACTCAGAAATCCACCTGCCTCTGCTTCCCCAGTGTTGGGATCAAAGAAATATGTGCGACATGACTGTCTGGCTAATTTTAGTTTTCTTTTCTTTTCTTTTTTTTTTTTTTTTTTTTTTTTTTTAATAGGGTTTCATCATGTCCAGGATGACCGAGAACTCACTATGTAGGTGACAGTGACCTTGAACTTCTGATCTTCCAGCTTTCACTTCCAAAATGCTGGAGCATGGACAAGCACCACCCTGCCTGATTTCTAAGGTACAAGACCTGGTAAGCGCTCTACTGAGCTGCAGCCTCAGCTCAGCTTCTACATTCCCCAGACAGTGGGTAGTGGGGTTCACTGCTGGGCTGCCTGAGGCAAAGGTTACAAAATAAAGGCAGTGTCAGCAAGGAAGATGGGGGAGGGGACAAGGAAGGCAAGCAATAGAATGGAGTCGAACCAGAATCTAAGTGCGGTTATTTTGTTGTTTCTGTTTGTAAGGTTTTTGGTGTTGCTCCTATTGTTTTAATTAATTGTGTGTGTGTGTGTGTGTGTGTGTGTGTTTACGTTAGAAAAAAACTTTCGGGAGTTAGTTTTCTCCTTGTACCATGAAGGTCCCGGGGATCAAATTCAAGCTTGGCAGAAGGTATCTTTACCCAATGAGACATCTCTCCAGCCTACAGTGTCACATTTGAGTTAGCTCAGCTCGATGGTGAAGGACTCTCCAATAGTCCTGAGCATGGCTAACACGGCACCTTTGGCCCTTTTCCTTGCTAAGCCATTAGATTACATTCCTAAAGCTACCTCCAAGGTCTAGTCCCTTATTTGGCCTCTTGGTTATACCTGACTAAAACTCTATGGTCCAGCAATCAAAATTCATATTTTGGCTTCACTTGCTACAAGATCCAATCAGGACTCACCAACTCATCCTAACACAGATTTGCCCTTGTTTCTCCTTAAAAAACCCACTCTGGTGGCGCATGCCTTTAATCCCAGCACTCAGGGGGCAGAGGGAGGCAGATTTCTGAGTTCGAGGCCAGCCTGGTCTACAAAGTGAGTTCCAGGACAGCCAGAGCTATACAGAGAAACCCTGTCTCGAAAAAAAAAAAAAAAAAAACAAAAAAACAAAAAACAAAAAAACACACACACACACACAAAAAAAAAAACCAACCAAACAACAACAAAAAAACCCACTCCTGCCGACACCCTGCCTTTGTCCCATCCAGAGGCAGAGCCCCAGCGCTTGTCCCTCAGGTAATAAATCTCCTTTGTGTGAGGACTTGGTGTCTGGGTGTGTGATGCTGACTCTTGGGCCCCTTCGCTCCTTACAACGGGGAGATTAAAATGGAGCGGTCTCCTCTGCTCCAGCCAACGCTTTGTATCATTCAATAGTCACCCTCCCACTCCCTCAGTCCCTTGACCCTGTCAGGCTAACTCCTCACTATAGGTTGGTGTGATGGTTTGTATTTGCTTGGCCCAGTGAGTGGCACTATTAGGAGGTGCGGCCTTGTTGGAGGAAATGTGTCCCTGTGGGGGTGGGCTTGAGACCCTCCTCCTAGCTGCTTGGAAACAGTCTGCTCCTGGCTTCCTTTGGATGAAGATGTAGAACTCTCAGCTCCTCCAACACCATGCCTACCTGTCTCACAACTATTTACAGTTCTGAATAGAAAGCCTAACGGGGTCCGAGTGGTTGCTTGAATTCTTTTCTAGACCTGTTTGCTCAGATGGGGTTTTCTTCAGTGGCAAAAAACAAAAACACCCCAAAAACCCAAAAAACAAACAAACTAAATAACACAAACTGTCAAAGTGACACAGTTCACCTGGAAAGAGAATTTCAACAGAGGACCATCCAGGACCGCTGGATACCCACCCACTGTGGGCAGCGCCAATCTCTAGGCAGAGAGTCCTGGGCTATGTGAGAAGGCTTAGGACAAGTAGTCATGCATTTGTTCTCGCTCCGCTCTTGACTGTGGATGTGACCAGCGACCTCACGCTCCTGCCTCGACTCCCCACCATGATAGACTATGAGCTGGAACTTTGAGCTAAAATAAACAGTTTTATCTCTAAGTTGCTTTTACATTTATTTATTTATTTTTTTTAGATCTGTTTATCAGCACAAGTGTTTTGCCTGAGCATATGTATGTCTGTGCACCATATGCATGTCTGGTGTCCTCGGCAGTCAAGAGCAGATATCAGATCCTCTGGAATTGTGAACCACCATATGGGTGCTGGGAACCGAAGTGAGGTCCTCTGCAAGAGCAACAAGTGTCCTTAACCACTGAGCCTCCTCTCCTGCCTCTCACACATGGGATCTCACTTGAGTGCAAGGGGGAGACTAAGGGAATGGCAACATGGGTACACAGGATCCAGCTGAAAAACCTGAACACACGCAAGGCGCCGCAGGACTTCACAGAGGGAGCCTGTAATCTCTTCTGCAAGAGTGTGTGTGCCTTGCCCCATGAATGGCAAGAACACGGAAGACATTCACACTCCTTGGCTTTGCTCTGTGTAAAAAATACTCTGTATTTTTTCAGCATCCTTAACGTTTTTATTATTTAAACTTATATATCTTGTGTATGAGGTCCCCCCCCACCCCAATCTGTATGTCTATGTACAGTATGTCTGTATGTCTATGCCTGGTGCCATAGCTAAGACAGTATCGGTTCCCCCGGCAATGGAGTTGTAGATGGCTGTAGGCTTGGGGAACCGAACCCAGGTCCTGTCTGAGAGCAACAAGTGTTCTTAGTGGCTGAGCCATCTCTCCCGATCCCTGATCTTGAACTTTTGACAATCCCCGTTTCTTGTTGATTCCACTAAGCAGAGTAAACACCATGGCTTAGTTAGGGTTCCCACTGCTGTGAAGAGACACCATGACCAGCACAAGTGTTTTGCCTGAGCATATGTGTTATTAGACGCGTTCTCACGACCGGCCAGGAAGAACACCACAGACCAGAATCTTCTGCGGCAAAGCTTTATTCTTACATCTTCAGGAGCCAGGGTGCAGGAAGCAAGAGAGCAAGAAGCAAGAGAGAGAGAAGCAAGAGAGAGAGAAAACGAAACCCCGTCCCTTTTTAAGGAGAATTCTCCTTCGCCTCGGACGTGTCACTCCTTGATTGGCTGCAGCCCATCGGCCGAGTTGACGTCACGGGGAAAGCAGAGTACAAGTAGTCATAAGATACCCTTGGCACATGCGCAGATTATTTGTTTACCACTTAGAACACAGGATGTCAGCGCCATCTTGTAACGGCGAATGTGGGGGCGGCTCCCAACATCTCCCCCTATCCTTTTAATAAGAGCAAATAGGCCACCCATATTAATGAGAGTGGAGATAGAGGTCAAATCCCCAGTGTGTAGGTAAAGGAGCCATGTACAGGATTAGCTCTTAGGCTCACAGGCTTTTACCCAGAGCAACCCTGACCTGTTCCCGTGTCGTTTTGCCTGGGGGAAGGGAACTAGGACACTGAACCTTCATGAAAGATGACATGTCTCCCTAGAATAGGCTCATATATGCCGCAGAGCCTTTCCATTGCAGTGCTTAGCCTTGCAACTCTCTCGGGCTGCTGAAGCACACTCACTCTATCCCGTGCAATGAGACTAGCCTCGTGGGATATAAGAGCTGAGTGGCCAGCGACCTATTGCCTAAGCATAGATAACCATATATCAGGGGGAGCTCCATGTTCTAGTCCTGCAAGCGCCTGGGCAATAACCACCTTGTCTCTCCTAGTTTGGGCCTTAAGCTTACAGACCAATCAAAGAAGCAACACTAATCCACAGCAAAGTGTATCTCCAAATAATATTAATCCCACCCATTTTTTAAAGAAAGAAAATGCTGAGGAGATCCAATTGGGTAATCCTTTGGTCAGGGACAGGTCCAAGCGCGTGGAGTTGACCTGAAGTCTCAATTCCCGAAGGATCTGTTCAAATTCAGCCATCCAATTCTGTAACATATACTGAAAAAGACTTTTTGACAATTTAGCTGCCCTAGTAAATTTAACATACTGAATGGAAATAACACACAATCCCGGAAACTTCTGTTCACATCCCAGCTGAGTTATTTGTCATAATACATCTAGTTGTATCTGGACAAGATCTATGAGTTGATTAACCAGCATGAGACCTCTCTGTATCTTGACATTAGCTGAGGCCTGTTCATCTATGACTGTAGTCACTGAGGCTGACAAAGTGTTAATGGTGTCAGTCGTCTGGACCTGTCCAGACAGAGCCAAGGCTGTCTGAATCAAGGCCAAACCCAGTTCCTAGTTAGTGGTAAAAAAGCAGGAGAATACTTGAGCATTATACATCACCATCATTGGGAGTGGAAATGTCGACATTATCCCCCAACGCTGCTCTCTTTTTATTATTGACGCCCTGGACATCACCAAGACGAGGGACATTAGTATTCCCTTGGTCAGTCTGGATTTTTCGGGTGAGTCTTTCTGGTAACCAAAATGGGTTGTCTTCATTCTGTGGGAAAACACAGATAGCTCCCCTGGATCTTATCAAAATAGGATCCGGGCCATACCATTTATTATCAAGGACATTTTTCCATTTAACCATCTCATTGGGCCTATCTGGCTCTGTACAATGACGTTCAGCCGCAGTATGGCCATGAACATCAATATTTAAAAAATTGAGTGTAAAGAGTGCCAAAGACACCGACACTCTTGGTGCTCGGGGTACAGTCTCCTCAAAAGTTCCCCTCTTCTGTTTTATAAGATAGGCTTTGAGGGTGCGATGCGCACGCTCAACAATACCCTGTCCTTGAGGGTTGTATGGAAGTCCAGTCAGGTGGGTCACGTCCATCTGACGGCAGAACTGTTGGAATTTTTGAGACGTATAAGCTGGTCCATTATCAGTCTTAAGGAGTCTGGGTTTCCCCCAAGCACTCCATGCCTCAAGACAATGTTGAATCACATGTGAGGCTTTTTCTCCGGTTAACGGAGAAGCAAACATGATGCCAGAACATGTGTCAATGGACACATGGAGATATTGAAGTTTTCCAAAGGAAGAAACATGTGTAACATCCATTTGCCAGACCTGTAGAGGTCGAATACCGCGTGGGTTAATTCCCACATGAGGAACTGGCAAGAACTCACAGCAGCTTTGACATTGAGTAACAATGTCACGGGCTTCTTTTCTTGTCAAGGAGAAACGACTGCGTAATGTTTCAGCCGTCACATGAAAATTGTTATGAAAATTTCTTGCAGCCTCTACCGGGGATGATAGGGCAGCAGCCACCACTTTAGTGGCCTTATCTGCCAAATCATTTCCCAGAGCCATGGGGCCAGGTAGGCCTGAGTGGGCTCTAACATGAGTAATATAAACAGGAAATCTTCTAGATAACAAAACTAATTGTATCTGCTGAAAAATATTGGCAACTCTACTGGAAGGCTTAATCACTCCAGCCACTTCTAAAAGATTTACTGCATTAACCACATAACAGGAATCTGACACAATATTAAGGGGTTTTAAAAAGGTTTTTAAAACTTCTAAGACCACTAAACATTCTACCACTTGAGGTGAATTTTCATTATACTGTTTGGATACCACTTTACCATTAGCCACATAGGCACCTATGCCAGTTTTTGATCCATCAGTATATACCACAATCCCATTTTTAAGTGGGTTTCTTACTGTTATTTGTGGAAACACAACAGATTGATTTTGGGCAAACTGTAAGATTGGATGTTTTGGATAATGGTTATCTATTTTTCCTGAAAAGGAGGTAACTAAAACTGCCCAATCATTAGATGTGGCTGCCAAGGTTTGAACCTGTGCAGCGGTATAAGGTACAATTAAAAGATATGGACTTTGCCCAAAGTGGGTGATTGCTGCTTTTAGACCTTTAAGGGCAAGCTGTGCAATTGCATCAGGATACCAATCTATTATTTTAGCTGGGGATACGTTTGGATGGATCCACAACAATGGCCCATTCTGCCACAAAACTGCAGTTGGCAATTGTGCTGTCTTAAAGACACACAAACTGAAAGGCTGCGAATCCTCAATACGTTGTAATTGTGCATTCTGTAAGGCTTTTTCCACCTTTTGTAAGGCCTGGTTAGCAGCTAGAGTAAGAGTCCTAGGGGAGGAGATATGAGGATCTCCTTCTAAAATACTAAACAAAGGCCTTAACTCAGCGGAAGGAATCTTTAAAAAAGGTCTGAGCCAATTAATATCTCCCAACAGCTTTTGAAAATCATTTAAGGTATGGAGGTGATCTCTTCTTATCTCTACCTTTTGGGGCACAATCTTATCTGGGGACACCACAGAGCCCAAGAATTGTCCTGTATCAGAAATTTGGAACTTTTCTGTGGCTATCTGTAAACCCCACTGACTTAAAGTTTTAAGTAGAAAAGGATATGCCTTTTGTAGCATGGTAAGGTCTTTATGGCACAGGAGGATGTCATCCATGTAAAGGAGCAAAATTAAAGAGGGGAATTGTTCCCTCACTGGCAAAAGAGCTTCTTGCACATAAAGTTGACACATAGTAGGACTATTGGACATTCCCTGTGGTAAGACCTTCCATTGATACCTCTTATCAGGTTCCATGTGATTAATAGAGGGGATGGTAAAGGCAAATCTGGGCCTATCTCTTGGACACAAAGGTATAGAAAAGAAACAATCTTTAATATCTATAATAATTAAATTCCAGCCACGTGGTAAGGCGGAAAGTACAGGGAGACCCCTCTGTACTGGGCCAAATAAGTTCATTTGCTCATTAATGGCTCTGAGGTCATGGAGCAGTCTCCACTTTCCTGACTTTTTCTTAATTACAAAAATTGGAGTATTCCAAGGTGAGGTAGAGGGTTCAATATGGCCTAATTTTAATTGTTCCTCTACCAGTTGAATCACAGCTTCTAGTTTTTCAGAGGATAGGTGCCATTGAGGAACCCACACTGGGTCCCCTGTTTTCCATGGTATGGGTCGTGCTGCCCCAATGGCCGCTAAGGAAAACCCAGACCCTGTCTGTCTTGGTTTCCATTAGGTGAGATGGGCTCTATCCTTCCCTGTTCTTGATGTCCTAACCCTTTTCCTTCTTTATAACCCATCTTTGCCATGATATTTTTTGCTTTAGTTGAATACCCTCCCGATGGGGCGTTTTCATTGGACAAAATAAGGCCCAAATGCTGCATAATATCCCTTCCCCAGAGGTTAACCGGGAGTGGGAGCACATAAGGTATGAATTTCCCTTGCTGCCCTTCAGAGGATTCCCACGTCAAGGCAATGGAGCTTATAGTAGGACATGATTGATATCCTAGGCCCTGTAATGAATGAGATGACTCTGTGGTGGGCCATGCTTTGGGCCACCAATGTGTAGAAATTATACTTTTATCTGCTCCGGTATCAAGGATGCCTTCAAACTCTTTTCCGTTGATCTTAAGGCGGAGCTTAGGTCTATCATTTAAAGATACAACCAAATAGGCAGAATCATTTCCTGAGGAGCCCATTTTCTTTATCTCAGGTCCTGCAGATTTTTCCCTGGTATTATCAGGGAGGAGCAGCAGCTGAGCTATCCTATCTCCTTTACTAATAGAAAAAACGCCTTTAGGGCTTGAGCACAGGACCTGTATTTCAGGGGAATGTTGACAATCCATAACTCCAGGGTGGACTACTAAGCCCTGCAAGGTGAGTGAACCCCGGCCGAGAATAAGGCCCATGGTTCCCGGGGGCAAGGATGGTATAGGCTCCACCGGCACCGGCTGAATACTCATTTGAGGCATTAGTAGGAAGTCGGAGGCGGCACGCAGGTCCACCCTTGTGGGTCTTCCTGGGTCGCCTCTCTGACTGCTTCCTGGGTCCTGACAAACCGGTTCCCATATCTTTGAGGGCCCTGGGACCGAGGGCCCGATGACCCGTTTTTTGGCACATAAGCTGATTGACTATCAGGTGGGGGAAGGACTCTGCCCTTTATATCCCTCACAGAGCGACACTGGTCAGCTCTATGATAACCCTTGCCACACTTAGAGCAAAGAGTGAGAGTCCCTCCCTGTTTATCTGGAGCTCTGCAATCTTTCTTAAAATGCCCAGGCTTTCCGCAATTAAAACATGTCCTCTGATCATTTCTGCCCATGGAGCGGTTCTGAGATTGGAGGATGGCGGCCGCTAAGCCTGCATTGGTAAGAGGTCCCCCAAGCTCTCGACAGACCCTGAGCCAGTCTTGTAAGCCTTTGTTCTTTCTTGGGGCTATGGCCGCTCGGCACTCTTTTGTGGCTTGCTCATAGATTAGCTGTTCTATTAGAGGCGCAGCTTGCTCTGACTCTCCAAAAATACGCTCTGCTGCCTCTGTCATTCTGGCCACAAAATCTGAGAAGGATTCCTGAGGTCCCTGGATTATCTTTGTTAACTGACCAGTGGTTTCACCTGCTCGAGAGAGCGCCTTCCAGGCCCTAATAGCCGTGGAAGAAATCTGGGCATAAGCTCCCCAATGGTAGTTTGTCTGATCAGCAGAATAAGCTCCCTGACCCGTTAACAAGTCAAAAGTCCAATCTCTCTGCTCTGGAGTCAAAGCAGCTGCGTTTGCTCGGGCCTGCGCTTGTGCAGCTTCGTGCCAAAGCGCTCTCCATTCCATATATTTGCCCATACTAGGGAGAGCGGCTTTTACAACCGTTTGCCAGTCAGCAGGAGTTAGTGCCATGCCGGCGAGCCTGTCTAACTGCACCAAGGTAAAATTAGCATTGGTTCCATATTTACGGACCGACTCGGCAATTTCTTTAATTTGTAAGTATTCTACCGGAGCGTGGACACGCCCACCCTCGGCTCCTTCAAAGACTGGAAATGCCTGTTGTATTTTCCTTTGTTCCTCTCTGGGAATGAATGAGTCTGCGCACTGCCTCTCTGCGCACTGCCTCTCTGCGCATTGCTGACGCACTACGCAGGGCGGGGACTCCGCATAGGGCGGACCTTGAAGCCGACTGCCCTGAGGCCAATCAGCAAACTGGCCTTCGCCAGCCGCTTTTGGCTTTTTTCTTGACCAATTAGCTGGCTGGTAATGGGCTGCTTCTTCCTCCCAGTCTGTTTCCTCAGAGGAGAATTCTTCATCTGCTTCAGAACTACTAAGAGCTGGCTTCCTGAGCTCATCTAGTGACGAGTATCTCCTAGAGACCTCCGCTAATTGATCTTTCTTCTTTTCCCTTTTTCCTCTTTTTCTTCTAATCTCTCTCCAGGTATTCCTACCTAACCTTAACTTTTCCTCGGGTTCAAGACCCTTGGAAAGGCCTGTATACTTATTTTGTGTACCATATTTTCTCTTTGTTCCTACTCTCTCTCCCCGCTTTACTTCTGATAGCTTGTCCTGAATTTCCTCTAGAATTTTCAGCCCTATCTTAACCACTTGATAACATGTGAAAAGGAACAAAAGGGCTCCTAACACCAGAAAAAATTCAAGGCCAAACATATTCCACTTTACTTCTGATAGACTGTCTTGAATTTCGTTAGAAAGTTCAAGATCAGACTTACCTCGTAAAGCTGTACTCACTGGTACTCTCGTTCCCCAGCTGAAAAGTTCTGAATTCATACAGTTGAATCCTTCTTAACAGTCTGCTTTACGGGAACCTTTATTACCGCGACCCGCAGTTCTGGTTCTGGAATGAGGGATCTTCCTTGCGCCAGTCCCGAGTTTTTTCTCGTCCCGGAATTCGGCACCAATTGTTATTAGACGCGTTCTCACGACCGGCCAGGAAGAACACCACAGACCAGAATCTTCTGCGGCAAAGCTTTATTCTTACATCTTCAGGAGCCAGGGTGCAGGAAGCAAGAGAGCAAGAAGCAAGAGAGAGAGAAGCAAGAGAGAGAGAAAACGAAACCCCGTCCCTTTTTAAGGAGAATTCTCCTTCGCCTCGGACGTGTCACTCCTTGATTGGCTGCAGCCCATCGGCCGAGTTGACGTCACGGGGAAAGCAGAGTACAAGTAGTCATAAGATACCCTTGGCACATGCGCAGATTATTTGTTTACCACTTAGAACACAGGATGTCAGCGCCATCTTGTAACGGCGAATGTGGGGGCGGCTCCCAACACATATGTATGTCTGTGCACCATATGCATGTCTGGTGTCCTCGGCAGTCAAGAGCAGATATCGGATCCTCTGGAATTGTGAACCACCATATGGGTGCTGGGAACCGAAGTGAGGTCCTCTGCAAGAGCAACAAATGTCCTTAACCACTGAGCCTCCTCTCCTGCCTCTCACACATGGGATCTCACTTGAGTGCAAGGGGGAGACTAAGGGAATGGCAACATGGGTACACAGGATCCAGCTGAAAGGCAGCTCTTATAAAGGACAGCATTTCATTTGGGGCTGGCTTACAGGTTCAGAGGTTTAGCCCATTATCATCAAGGTGGGAACATGGCAGCATCCAGGCAGGCATGTCACTGGAGAAAGAGCTGAGAGGTCTACTTGTTTCAAAGGCAAACAGAAAACTACTCTCTTCCAGGCAGCTAGGAGGAAGGTTTCAAAGCCCACCCTCACAGTGACACACTTCCTTCAACAAGGCCACACCTACTCCAACAAGGCCATACCTCCCAATAGTACCACTCCCTGGGCCTAGCATATTCAAAGCACTCAAATTCTTTGGTCAAATTAAACCAGCTTTATTTTCTGTCAGACAGGACTCTCTTCCTAAAGCAGGGTTTGAGGAAATGGCACTGAGCATCGGAAAAGCTGGGGCTTTTACAGCTCCAAAGTTTGCAAGGTTAGGGGGTTCCCAAGAGTTTTTGGTTACGTAGAAACTTGGTAGAGCATTTCAAAATTACTTGGCGGAACATATTATCAAGGTGGAGATCAAGGTATAGGGTGTGGAGCATCAAATTTCAGAAAATGGGTCAAGACCGGGTCAAATGCAAGTCTTACAGAAAACAGAAATGGACTTATTCTGACCTTTCCTCACTGACTTCAGAGCGCTAGGATTACAGGCAAAAGCCACCACACTGCATCCTTCTAGAGGCCATCCTGGTCGGGAAAGGGCCTGGCTGCCAGCTTCGAGAGCGTGTATGTGATGAGCCGTGCCTTTTCTGGAAGGGCAAGACTTCCTTCCGTCTTTGCCCTCTCTCAGGGTGCACACCGGAGTTCACTAAGCAAATTGGTGTTCTTTCTCTTCCTCCTCTCTGGAGAGGTTTTCTGGGTCGGGAGGAGGTTTTAATGACAAGGCCCCTCCCTCACCCTGTCTGGGTCAGACACACTGACTTCTTGTTAATCTCCAAAGCCGGAAGCATTTTTTCTGCCATTCCTGGTTCCTCATGCTTCGCCTAGCTTCCACCCAGTGCGGCTTCTTACTTCCACCTGGTCTCCTCTGAACGGCCCTTGCTCAACCCCGAGGAAGCTCTCGCCTGGCTAAGCCCAAAGCATGATCTATATGGTTGATTCTCTCTTTTGTCTCTGGCCTAGAAGTCTTGATAGGGATGGACCAGGTTGTCTGTCTACAGCACCTCCGGGAACTGCTGTCTGGGAATTAAATGAACTCTCCAGCCAGTTCCCACCACCCCTCCATGAAGGATCCAGCGTTCTCTTCCAGCCTCTCTCTGTCATGGTGGAGATCTGGACCAGACCGATTCCTGACCGAATCTCAACCTCTACCTGTTGTGGGTAGATGGATCCATGTTATCCCACAGGCCTTGTTGTTATGTTGGGAACACGGGATGAAGTACCGTTCTGTGCTTAGGCTGAGCTCGTTAGATGCCCCTCTTGTGTGCCTCTCTCTAGAGGTCCTGTTCATTTCCTCTTGTATATTTACATAACAATGTATTGCACTCCTCTAGACACCTAATGTGTATGTTTTCTCTTAATAAATATGGAGTTAACTCACAAGCAGAAAGCTTAGATTTTAAGGGTTTATTGTTTAGTAGTTTTGTTTGATTGATTTTGTTGTTGTTATTGTTTGTTTTTGTTTTGTTTTGTTTTGTTTTTAAGACAGGGTCTCTCTGTGTAATCTTGGCAGGACTGGAACTCCCAAAGTAGACCAGGCTGGCCTGAAAGTTACAGAGATCCCCTGCCTCTGCCTCCCAAGTGCTGGGATTAAAGGCATGCTCCACCATGCCCAGCTCAATTTGGCTTTTTTAATAAAAAAAAGATTTATTATATTTATATGAGTACACTGTAGCTGTTTTCAGACACACCAGAAGAGGGCATCAGCTCCTATTAACAAATGGCTGTGAGCCACCATGTGGTTGTTGGGATCTGAACTCAGGACCTCTGGGAGAGCAGTCAGTGCTCTTAACCACTGAGCCACCTCTCCAAGCCCTCAATTTGGCTTTAAGGCTGCTGCAGCTAGCAGTTTAAATAAATTGATCCAACTATAATTTAGATTGAGTCTGTGGTCATCTCACCTCACCCGCCAGGGTTTTGAATTCCGTAACACTTCACATACATAAGTGCAGGCAAGACACTCATATACATAAAATCAAAGTAAATAAGTCATTTAAAAAATGAATTCCAGTCTGGGGCTGGGGAGCTGCTCGGTTTGTAAAGTGCTTTCCTTGGAAGAACAAAGACCTGAAATCAACTTCCTGAACTCATAAAAACCCCGGGAAGGTGGTGGTGTAATGGCTCGTTATGTTTTCAGTTTACATTACTGTGCTTAAGAGATTTAGGAAACAAAAATGCCTCTAATCTGCAAGCCACACTTGCCCAAGGACAGATAACCATCTGGAAGACTGAGGGCTTTTGTTTATGTAAGATAACAAGACCTGTGTTTTCCCTCCGTAAACAAGCTTGGTTGCCACAGCTGTACAGGCTGGGCTAGGTCACGTGTCATAAGTGGGCGCTACGATGGCAAGACCTATGTATGCTCCGCCCCACTCCACCCTGCCCCACCCTGCCCCCAACTGGATGAAGGAGGGAAGTACGTAGCCATGGGGGTTTTGCCGTTAGAAACCTGACTAAAGTAATTGGTGTCATACTCAGGGACCAACATCCATCGCCCTGGACAGTATTTAACAAAGCTTGCTTCATATTTGGCTCAAAGCTTGCGATAGTGGTCTTTTTTTTTTTTTTTAAAGATTTATTTATTATTTATTATGTAAGTACACTGTAGCTGTCTTCTGATGCACCATAAGAGGGTGTCTCATCACGGGTGATTGTGAGCCACCATGTGGTTGCTAGGAATTGAACTCAGGACCTTCAGAAGAGCAGTCAGTGCTCTTACCTGCTGGCCATCTCTCTCCAGCCCGCGATAGTGGTCTTATTCTCACCTAGTAGGATTAAAACCTCATGCTTGTAACCCCAGTGGGGGATGGTGGATCCCTAGGGCTCTCTGTGATCTCCAGGTTTTATGGGAAACCCTGTCTCGAAAAATATGGTGGTGAGCCTGGGACTTGACTCTTGGGTAAAGTGCTTGTCCTGCAAACCCACTAGCCTGACTTTGGACCCGAGAACCCATGTAAACATTGTGCCCAGTGTCCCAGTACACCCCTACAGGAAGATGGAGAAAGAGACAGGAGAATCAAGAAACATATGGGACACTCTGGCTTACACAGTGGCAAAGAGACCCTGTTTCGGACAAGGTGAAGGCGAAAACTGACATTCAAAGGTTGTCCTGTGCCATCCACAGGCATGTGCATGTCCACACACATGGACACACCAACACATGCACTCACACATCACACACCAATACATTCTTAAAAAGTAGAGAGCAATTAAGGAAGACACCTGACATTGGTTGACCTCTGCCCGATGCCTATGCTCAAGTGCACTCTCCCCGGACACACACACATTCTCTCACAAACATACTCACTCACACACTCACACACATTTCACTCTAAAAAGCTGTGGAAAGTGATTGGTTGGTTTTACCGCAACCCCTGCTGGGAATTTACCATCAAAATAGCAGGTAGTGGAGAGAGACAAAAAAATAGATCTTCTCTTTCTCATTTCCCTTCTTCTTTGGAAAAACCAGTTTTGCCCCAACTTATATAATCATTTTCCTTCTGAACTCTGAATTAATTTGAGTTTCTGCTCCCCTCTCTTGAACTGGCTGTTTCCAGTGCCTGGTTCTGTCTGGAGCAGAGTGAAATATCACCAGAGTTTCATGTCTCACAACTGTAAGTGAGACACACTTTTAAAATTATTTTAATGAGTCTTGCCTGTGTGTATGTGTGCCACATACGTGCCTGGTGCCATCAGGATCCCTGGAACTGGAGTTACAGACTGTTGTTGGCCACCATATGGCTGCTGAAACCCAAACCTGGGTCCTTCTGTAAGAGCAACAAGTGCTCTTAAGTGCTGAGGCCACTCTGCAGCCCCAAGAGTGATGCATTTTGTACCCTAATGCACAGCGTCTTGTTATGTCCCTTATATGGGAGCAGGAGCTCACACATCTTCTCCGTAAGGAAGGCAGATGTCTGAGTTTAAAGAGAGCGAAAAGCAGCTGAGACCAAACATGGACCTTGTTTTTAATCAGTTTTCCCCAAAGCATGTGTTCCTCTGCCCAGGCTAGAGCAGCCTTGGGCTAGAATTTGAGAACCAGGAAATGGCCTAGGGATTAGTCCATCTCCACAGCTGTCTTTTAGATCTCCAAGTTTAACCGGCTTCCAAACTGTGAGGTGAAGCACGGCCTAACCTGGACAGTTCTCAGTGACCCCCGTAAGCTTAGCTCAGCCTCCATACCAGCGCGAGGCAAAGGACACTGCCAGCCAGGGCTCTTCTTCAGAGAGCAGGTTGATATATGAACTGAGAATGTGACCCCCTCTCAGATGTGGCTGAGAGAAAGTTTGTATTGTAAACAAGAGCGAGAGAGTACAGCCTGGGGCCCAGAGAGGAAGACAAAAGAGTGATCAAGGACGAAATGATGGGGTTGTGTGGGAAAGAGAAGCTGGGAGAATAGCCCTCAAGCCGGAAGTGCAGTGTAGGGGCAAGGTGAGGAGGGCCAGGATCCAGGCACTTTTTTTTTTTTAAGATTTATTTATTTTATGCGTATGAGTACAATTATAACTGTCTTCAGACACACCAGAAGAGGATGATGTCAGATCCCATTGCAGATGGTTGTGAGTCACCCTGTGGTTGCTGGGAATTGAACTCAGGGCTTTTGGAAGAGCAGACAATGCTCTTAACCGCTGAGCCATCCCTCCAGGCCGGATCCAGGGACTGTGATGTGCTGTGATGCTTAGCCTGGAAGCCAGCGTGCACTTTGGCACACAAATAGGCACCACAGCTAGCCATTGGGTCTGACAGGTGAGAGGAGAGGGACCGTTTATTCAGGTTGATGCTGGAGTAAGAAAGTATCTACCCCTTGTACACTGCATCTGTCCACCAGGTCAGGCAGGCAGGCAGATGGATTAGGGTCTTGACTGCAGGTGCCAGCATTTGAAGGAGACATTGGCATACAGGGCTTGTTGTTCCTCCGTGTGTTTGTGTGTTCCTGTGTGTGTGCACACAGTATGTTCCTGTTGATAAACGGAAATGAGATGCTCCCCCAGCCTGGCTTCAGTGACTCAGAGACTGTGGCCACTTCATCATCAGTAGCCAAGTGCCACGTTTCCACTGTCAAAGCGTTGTATATTCTTCCTTCTGGGTCTGTGAAAGGCAGCCTGGTTTCTGGTTGGGCTAAGGCTAGAAAACCTGGTGACCCTGAAGGGACGGTAGGTACTTCACCTGATTCCCAGGCACCAGGCTCCTGTCACTAGCCACAGTCCCCCATAGATTTGTGGCCATCAGTCATGTAAGGGCAACACCCCAAACCCTTCCACTTGTAGAAGACGGTCATGTAGGCTCAAGACAGATCTCCATTTTAATGAGTTACCTAAAGGTCTGGGGGGCTGGGCTGGTGAGATGGCTCAGCGGGTAAGAGCACCCGACTGCTCTTCCGAAAGTCCGGAGTTCAAATCCCAGCAACCACATGGTGGCTCACAACCATCTGTAACGAGATCTGACTCTGTCTTCTGGAGGAGTATGTGGAGACAGCTACAGTGTGCTTACTTATAATAAGTAAATAAATCTTAAAAAAAAAAAGGTCTGGAGGGCTTAGCCAATAAGCTTTCTTTCCCAGATACTCCTCCCTGCAAAAGGTATTTAACCTCAGGCCAGCCCTGAGAAGTGGGGCATGGTTTTTTTTTTATTCATCCACTTTCTTCCATGTCAATAAATGTCTTAAAACCACAGACTGCCTCTTCTCATTAGGATCCACCGTGGGGAGCCATGGAGAGTCATGGAGGCCTTTGTCTATAGAGCCTCCACCGTCTAATCTTCCATAGAAGACCTCTCTGCCAAGCCAAGCCCAAGACCGACGCCACTGCCAAGCCAAGGGACTCCCCTAGGACTAGTCGGAGCTCCCCCATTTTCTTCCCAGGCCCTGGGCTAGACCCAGCCCGCAGGCCCCGACTCTGTTCTCAACTCTTCTGTGGCATCCACCTGGATGCCTGAGACCTGAGAACCAGATGGCCCAGGACCCCCTAGCCAGCTCCGGCAGTTCCCGGAACCTCAGACTGCAATTCCTCACTCCCGGAACACCAGCCCGGAGTAAGTGCAGACAGCAAAGTACTGCGGTTGAACAAATGGGGAAGCCATACCTTACACTTCCTATGCATATGTGTCATACCTGTTATACACTTCCTATGTGCCTTACCTGTTATAAAGCCTACATGTTCAAGTCTCCCCCTTCCTATCCCTGCTCAGAGGTAGCCTGTAGCATACTACCACCCCAATAAATCTCTTGTGTGTGTGACTTTGTGGCATTCCTTGTGTTAGCATCAGATGCATCCCTTGACAGCTAGAAGCGTCTTTACAGTCAGCTCTAGGACCGAGCAATGAGACATGTCATCTCTAGGCAACAGCACCACTCCTGTGTCTATTGCCATTGCATATTCTTTTTTTTTTTTTTTTTTTTTTTTTTTTTTTGGTTTTTCGAGTCAGGGTTTCTCTGTATAGCCCTGGCTGTCCTGGAACTCACTTTGTAGACCAGGCTGGCCTCGAACTCAGAAATCTGCCTGCCTCCTGAGTGCTGGGATTAAAGGCGTGCGCCACCACGCCCGGCGTCATTGCATAGTCTAACACATTGGCCCTTCGATCACTATAAAACCACTTACAGCTCTCATGTGTATGCATGCATGTTCGTGTGTGCATGTGTGTGTGTGTGGGGGGGGGTGAGTGCAAGCATATGCAGGTGGAGATTAAAGACAACTTAGCTTGTCACTCCCATTAGCCATCCCCTTTTGCTGAGACAGGAACTCTTATTGGCTGGGTACCCACTGTTAAACCTGAGAACTGTAAGGAGAAGAAACCAAATCCATGACTGTCCAATTAAAGCAAGCTGCATTTTTCGGTGTACCTGAGACTGGCCAGCCTGTCTTACCCTAAGTCGGGATTTGTGAAAGCAGCCCCCGCTGGCCTTTTGAAGTCCCTTTTATAGGAGAGATAAGGTGTACACAGGAGGGAGTTGGCTGTTATACATTGTTAGATCCAACCGAAGGGAAGGAACACCTTAGCATGTACACCAGGTGAATGGGGTTGCAAACAGTTGACATCAGATCTAAGGAACAAGATCTTTTTCTTAATAACAAATAGAAACCTTAACTTGCAAGAGCTTACCATGGGACAAATGGGAACTTCCTTGTAATTGTCTTAACTTCGAACACAACCCTTAACCTGCAAGGCACATTATTCCTGTTTTGGTCTCCTACCTCCAAGTAGGCTGTGCTGGTCATTGAACCCCAGGGATCTGCCTGTCTCTGACTCCCCATTGCTAGAATTATAAGCATGCATCACCATGCCCTGCTTTTAGATTTCAATTTGACTTTTTTACTATTGGGCTGGAGCACTGGTGTCAGAGGACAGCCCTGGGGGGTTGGTCCTCTCCTTCCACCTGGACCTGGATTCTGGGGACCACCAGGGTTGACAGCAGGGATCTTAGTCTGCTGAGCCAGCGTTCCTGCCCCTGGTGCTTCCCCCTTCCACCTCCGCCCCCGGCCTCTGTTTTCTTTCACATGGCTTTTGAGGATTGAACTAATTAGGTCTTTACCCTTGCAAAACACTTCACCAACTGGGCATTGCCCAGCTCCAAGAGCAAGGAGTAGGCATGAGCCTATTCAGAGAGTGCTTCTAGAGTTGCACGGAAACAGACAGAAGCCAGAGAGATAGAGAGACAGACACAGAACAGAACACACACATGAACATATGCATACACACATGCACACACATGCACATACACACATGCACACACATATGCACATATACACACATGCACATATACACACATGCACATACACACATGCACATACTCACACAAGCACATACACACATATGCACACACACATGCACATACACACATGAATACACACACATGCACATACTCACACATGCACATACACACATGCACATACTCACACATGCACATATACACACGCACATGATTATACACACATGCACATACGCACATGCACATACACATGCTTAGACACACACGCACATACATGCACATACACATGCTTATACACACACATGCGCACACATGCATACACACACACCCTGGAAAGCTGGAGTTACAGTTCTACTATTCTGGTGCCAGGAGCTGCAGTAGACACTGTGAGATTTCAACCTATCCTTGCCCTGCAAGCCCAGCTTCTTAGGCATCTGCTCGCACTCTCTCATCCCTAGGAGGGTGGTTGAGGCACACACTGGTGCATGCTGTGGATGAAGGCCCAAGAGTTTTAGGGACAGAAACAAAAGCAGAGAGAAATGAGCAATGAGGCCAGGAATCCACCGTCAGAACCTCACCTTCCAAGTAACACCTTTAGCAGTGCGAGTGTTTTGTACTGTACAGCATCCAAGACCCTTTAACCAGTAATCCATACATACTTCTGTTCTCTGAAAATATGATTTTATTGTGTTACGCCATATTGTATTACACAAAAGTTATGTTTGTGTGTGTGTATGTTCATGTTTGTATATGTGTGCACATGGGTGTGTGCATGTGTATGTGCGTGTTTGTGTGTGTATGTGCATGTGTGTATGTGTATGGACATGTTTGTATGTGTGTGCAGAAGACCATCTCCAGTGTTGGGTCACATCTCCCACCTTGTCTAAAGCAGGGCCACTCTGGTTTATACCAGTCTAGCTGGCCTAATGAGGTTCTTGGAGTCTTCTTTCTCTATCTCCCATCTTGGCACAGAATCACCGGGTATGCAGACATGTGCTACCACAACTGGCTTGGCGTAGGTGCTGGGACTCCTGAACTCAGGTCCTCATGGCTGTGCAGGGAGTGTTTGACCCACTGAGGCCTTACCCTGGACCTTATGCTTCTTTTCTCTCTTCTTTAAATTCAGATAGAATGAATGATTTCTTGGACCATTCTGTGCAGAGGCTGAGAAAGCCATCTTGGGACCGATCAAACTGGATCTGCAGCAGTGGTGTGCTCTGCACTCTGGAGCCACCTGGTACACAAAGGCTGCTTTCTCCACTATGACAGTGGGGTGACAATTGGTTATAGATTCTTTGGGGACAGGTTCCATAAGCACCTTTAAATATGGCTATATATGTATAATGTATACACATTATATAGATATACACACACACACACATATGTGTATACACACACACTTTGTGTGTGTGTGTGTGTGTGTGTGTGTGTGTATCTGTGCATGGAGGGCAGCAGAGGGCAGCAGACCCCCCCGGAGCTGGAGTTACAGATGGTTGTGGGCTACCACGTGACTGCTGGGAACTGAATCTGAACCCTCTGCAATAGCAGCCTGTGTTCTCACCCATGGAGCCTTCTCCCCAGCCCTCCATAAGAACTTTTGTGTAAAGCCTTTAATGATCCCTGGATGACAGCAAGTCTCAGATGTGCTGCTTCCTGGTGACATTCCAGTCTCAACCCCAGAGAGGCTAACACCCGCGATGATGACTTTGTGGGGTTCCTCCCATGAACAGCCAAGTGTGCTGGAAACCTCTGCTTCTTCTACTTATGGATGAGGCTGGGAGAGGAAATGACCAGATAAAAGCGAGGCTGTTTATGACAGATACATGGTCTCATATAGCTTCCGGAATTTGGCTTCAGAGACAAAAAACAAAACAAAACAAAACTTGCTTGAGTAGGAGTTTCTCTTCCTTCCATCAAGTTAGCTTAAAGCATACTCCACCCCTCATTTTCACCTGTGCTTTCATGAAAGCTAAGAGTCACGCTAAAGGGCAGGGCTCCCTCGCTCTCACCTGAAGGAGCAGGCGATCTGACTGCTGCTTTAAGAAGCTTGCTCTCATCATACATGCTGTTAGGGACCAGCCATCCACCATGACGAGATATTGCAGAGGACTTTCCCAGAGGCAAGCTTTCCTGCTTCTGACTGTGTTGGCATTGCTCTTTATTCTGCTCTTCGTTGTTAAGGATCCAAGGGCAAAAGATTCCAGGTAAGAAGATGCCACTCCTGTGATTCCCAGGAGAAGCACCTGAGGCGAGGCCTGAGGGACTCAGAGCCACCTATAGGTTCCATGTGAGTAAGGTCAGGAGTCCTGTAAAGAGCCCTGGAAGGAGCTGGCGCTGTTGACCAAGGTGCCTGAGACACCAGGAGGCTTGTGCAGGTGGGGGGTGGGATGGGAAGCAGGCAGGAGTTGGGGACCCAAGGACAGAGTCTGCAGAGGGCACACACAGCACAAGGGAAGTCACCCCCATGGCTGGTGAGTAGTAGGGCAGCAGAAGTGCTGGCTCTTACACTCCACACCCCTAGACCCAAAGCACAGACCTAGCCTGTGGGTTTCCCATGTCTCAGAGGCCTCCTCACCCTGAAAAGGGAGTCGGAAAGGTCAAGATTGCCCACTGGTGGGGTTGAAGGGAAGCCTCGAACCTGTGCCCCACGGGACTCCTCCACAAGAACTTCTAGATTATGCAGCACATCTCCAGCAGGGACACCTTTCTTTTACAGTCTCAGTAAAAAAGGTTCCATTGTTTTTGGGTTTTTTTTACCGCTCTTGACATTTGAACACAATACATCCATTCTCTAACAAGATGAGAGGAAAGTTCAGAGAAGTTGGGTCTGATGGGGGCCAAGAGGGTGGAGCACTTGCCCAGCTTGAACAAAGTCAGATTCCTGGTATCAAACTAGGATGGTGGCTCATCCTAGCACGTGGGAGGCAGAGGCAGCAGGACCAGGAGCAGATTCAAGGTCAACTACATGGCAAGTTCAAGGCCAGCATGAGCTACAGGAGACCCAGTTTAAGATTAAAAAACAAAACAAAACAAAAACAAAGAAAGAAATGAAGCAGGAAGTGGGGTCTCCCTAACTCGTTACTCCTTAAGCCCTGGGTGTGCACAGACTCCACACTGCTGCTGTAGCTGAGCCTTCTGTGGTCTCTCTGTGCATGGGGCCCGGTTCTAGATCCCTCAGGTCCAGGTTCTCATTATGAGGAAGGCAGATGGCTAAGATGAGTCACTCAACAGTAAATACACTGCCCTGCCTGTCACACGGAGGGATTCAAACCCAGGCATCTCCATCCCATAGCCTGGGCTTGACGCCTGTAGGTGACATAGCTGAGGGTGACCTTGAACTTCCATTCCCCCTGTCTCTACCACCCAAGTGTGGCGATTATAAGTATTACCCACCACTTTGGCTTAGAAACATTTTCTTATCTAGAAAAGATTTCTGTGCCTTTCCTTAATGGTCATTAGATTATGAGTTGAGGGAAAGGTTGGTTCAACACTTTCCACAAATACGCAAACTGCTTCTATGCCTCCTGCTAATGTATCAGTCGTTTGGTTCACTAAGCTTCAAGAGTTCATTTAGAAGGTATTCGTTTCCGCTTGTGGTATTGTTACGGTTTGATCATCCAAAACAACCCAAGCAGGCACAAGAGCCCAGCAGAGCAAGATCTTTCTTTGAATTGGGCAGCAAAAACTGACCAGTCAGCAACAACAGCGCAGATTCGGGAGCTGACTGAGTAGTTGAAGGCTATTTTAGTAAGTATTTAGGCAGATGGCAAAAATGTATTGTATTCAGACCACTACTGATCAGTCAGGGCTGGGTATCAGGCACAGGCTGATCTGTGACCCTGAACCTGAATAGTACATAGGTTTTCAGCTCCAAAATTACAAACATCTGTGCCAAGTTATCCCACCAATCAGGATTTAGGGATGGGACTTCCATAGGAACATGTCTTTGTGCTTCACTTGTCCTGGTTCCTTGGTTGGGTTAGTGAATTCTGGTGGGGCAATCTGCCAAGAATTCGTGTCTCAACTTGCCAACCAGGATGTAAAGGACTCATTTCCATGACTCTTTCTGCCAACCAGGATGTCAGTTACCCAGGGAGGGCTTGCAACTAAAACTTCCTATGACCCCTATTCAAAATGGCAGTTGTTTTCACAACAGCTTCAGTTTGGTCGCTGCTTACAGGAATAAGATGTGTTTGTGTCTGTTGGGACTCTGAGACAAAGTCTCTCTGTATGTCCCTGGCTGTCCTGGAATTTGCTATGAAGACCAGGCTAGGTTCAGACTCATAGAGATCTGCCAACCTCTGCTAGGATTACAGGCCTGTATCCCTTTATTTTTGTATTCATGTTTTTATGTATTTATATCATTTGAGAAATCAGTTTTAAGCATGCATTTCAGAGGACAATGGCTGTCACAGTGTCAGGGCATCCCTAGAACAACATGGGGATGTGGGAGGGGGTTGAAGGACTCCAGGGATGCTAGAAAGAAGCTTCTAGTGACCACACCAGTCAGTGGCACATGCTCCTGAGTGGAGGGGTATGGCAAACAGCTTGGTGGCCATTGCGGTCTAGAGCCTTCTGAAGGTTGAATGGCAATGCTGTTGTCCATTGTGTAACACACGGAAAGAAAAAAGAGCCGTGCTGTTCTATCCCAGGTCTTCATGGCCTAGGGAGCTGGGGAACAGGAGCTTAGCACCTCCTTCACCAGGAGGCAAGAAGTGGAATGCACACTCCCAGATGTGTGTTTGTGGACAATGATGTTGTCAGAGCAAGGGGGGGGGGCAGGATCCTGAATAGGACTCAGGGGTTCTGCAGAGTTAGGGAGTTTCCCCAGGAAAACCTCAGCTATTGACTGTTGAGGCCATTTCAGCAAGAGCTGGGACATCCAATAAACCAACCTAACCTCAGAGCAAACAGGATGTGAAGTACATAACCTGAAGAAAGGCTTGGAGAAGGAGAAAGGGCTGGGGACGAGGAGTGGCTCAGTGGTAGAGCACTTGCCCAGTATCTATGAGACCCTGGGTTTTATTCCAGCACTGGAAAAAGGAAGAAGGCAGTGGATAGAAGGATAGATAGATAGATAGATAGATAGATAGATAGATAGATAGATAGATTTATAGATTTATAGATTTATAGATTTATAGATTTATAGATTTATAGATTTATAGATTTATAGATTTATAGATTTATAGATTTATAGATTTATAGATTTATAGATTTATAGATTTATAGATTTATAGATTTATAGATTTATAGATTTATAGATTTATAGATTTATAGATTTATAGATTTATAGATATATAGATATATAGGTTTATAGGTTTATAGGTTTATAGGTTTATAGATAGTTAGGTTGATAGATTTATAGGTAGTTAGGTCGATAGATTTATAGATGGGTTGATAGCTAGATTGATAGATATATAGATAGACATACAAATAAATAGGTTGATTGATTTATAGAGTTAGGTTGATAGATTTATAGATAAATAGGTTGATAGATTTATAGTTAGATTGATAGATATATTTATAGGTAGATAGATTTATAGATAGATTTGTAGATAATCATATTTATAGATAAATAAATTTGTAGGTAGATAGTTAGACAATGTCTTACTATACAACCCAGGATAACCTGAGACCCATTGATTCTCCTACCTTAGCCTCCCAAGTGCTGGGATTATAGGCATGCACTACCACTCAAAATTAGAATGAGTTTTAATGAGGTGAAGTGACTGTAACCTGAAGCACGTTCAATACACTGAATATAATTAAGTTCAAATGATTGTCAGAGGGAACAATTGCTGTAGAGAGAGGTCTCTGGAAGAGAGAGAGCCTAGGAGACTCTGTGGAATGTTTCAAAGACAGTGTGCAGTTGGTTGAGTGATCAGTAAATGGCCTGCAGGGGAGGAGGAGACTATAGAGAATGGGCTGACATAGAAACTCCATGAACCTCCCCCAATGGGGAAGTTGCATCCCCAATATGGAGGGCTTCCCTGCCAGCCTAGGAAAGGTGGGGCCAGGGGATGGTAGCAAAGGACTTTTAGGGCAGAAAGGCAGCTTCAAGAGGTGAGGGTTTGGACCATCCAGTGTGATAGTCAAGGGCTGGGGTGGAGAGACTACCTAAGTGGTTAACTCAGGCAGGAGGGGTTGAAGTCTGCCACTGAGGCCCAGTGAGGATCTGGGACAAGAGAGAAGGGAACTTCAAGAGCTATTTTAAAGGAGTGGTGGGAGGAAGAGGGGGCACAAAGGTGACTACAGGTTTTACAGCTTGGAGGGGTGGCCATGCTGCTGCAGGTGTAGAAGAAGAGAAGCAATAAGATCAGTAAACCAGATAGCAATAGGCAGGTGGAGTGGAGCAGGCCATGACCTCAAGCACTGGGCTGGTGGAGCCTGAGTCTGAGGCCAGCCATCCCCACTTAGAACCTGACTCAAAAAAAAAAAAAAAAAAAAAAAAAGGGAAAACTTGGGAGGGATTGGGGAGATGGGAGAGAGATGGCTGAGTCCGTCACGCCCTTGCCACACAAGCGTGAGGATCTGAGTTCAATTCCAGCACTCACAGAAAATCCAGGCATGGTGGGGAGAGCTCAGAATCCCCAGATTCTGATCCCCCAGAGCAGAGACAGGGGGATCCTAGGGGATCAATGGCCAGAAAGCTTTCTTAGCAAGCTCTAAGCCAACGACAGACTCTATCTCAAAAAGCACAGAAGATGGTTTCTAGAAGACAACAGAGGTCAACGTGTGGTCTCCACAGGCATGCACGTACCAGAGGACAAAAACACACAAGAGCAGATGTACACACCAGAGCACATGCACACACCAGAGCTCATGCACACACCACAGCACATGCACACACCAGAGCTCATGCACACACCACAGCACATACACACACCACAGCACATGCACACACCACAGCACATGCACACACCACAGCACATGAACAGACCAGAGCTCATGCACACATCACAGCACATGCACACACCACAGCACATGCACATACCACAGCACATGCACACACCACAGCACATGCACACACCACACACAGCACATGCACACACCACAGCACATGCACACACACATACATACCTACATCAACACACACACAGAGAGATTTTAATAAAGTTTAAAATGCTGAACGGGAGCTGTCAAAGATTTATGATGCTTTCTGAGACTCATTGCGAACGTGGCCACACCCTTTTTATGACACATCAATTCAGAACTGGCATCATTCTGGTCACTTTCATCTTTACAACTGTACAAGACAGGTGTTTGCACACATTCTCAAAGATGAAGAATATGAGATCTATAATGGTCAATGACAGTCCTACAAAACTGGTGGCCAGAAAGCACAGGGAATCGGGCTCTGGGTGCCATGCTTACTCCACTTCTTTCTGGTGAGCTTCCAAGAGATACAAAGTGTAACAGAAGAGAGCAAGACATGTGGCTAAAGCACGTGAGGGACTTGTGTGTTCATTACTCTGCTATTGGTATTAGTAAGGAGGTTAAGCTGGACGTTCATTACAGAAGAAAGCGGGTAGTTTCAGCAAGTAAGGGGCATGCCAGAAGATCATCGGGCAGGAGGATTTCTGTGGTGTCCAGAGGCCATTTCTGCAAGCAGTCTAAGGAGGCAACAAGCCAGGATCATGAGACTCATGGGAGACTAAGAGGATCCAAACCCAAGAACTACGGGACTTCATAGTTCTATTCTATTTGTGTGTAAGACATATGCAGATGGTAAAATTATTGGTGCACAAGCATGAGGACCTGGGTTCAAATCTCAGATCACACAGGCACCAGCCTGTAATCCTGATGTTCAGAGGCAGAGGATATGTGGGGTTTGGTTGGCCAACCACAATACTCAAGTCAGTGAACAGAAGGTTCAGTGAGAAACTCATCTCATAAAATAACATGGAGGATAAAACAGGAAAACACGTGGGCTTGCAGATACTTGCCTGGCTGGATTTGTGGTGTATGGTTTTTTTTAATATGGAAGCTAAGGATAGAAAACCCATAAGCTCATTCTTGGAGAGAAAGCGCTCTCACTCACTGAGCTGTCTCCTCGGCCTGCTAGTGATGTTGTGGCCAGTTTATAGAACAGCCAACCTTCATCAGGTATTCTCTGTGCAGGTGCCAGTTCATATGGAAGAATGACGCAAGTGCCCAGGAGAATCAACAAAAGGCTGAGCCCCAAGTACCCATCATGACACTGTCACCCAGAGTTCACAACAAGGAGACAACCTCTGTCAGTTCAAAGGACCTGAAGAAACAGGAGAGAGAGGCAGTCCAAGGAGAGCAAGCTGAGGGGAAGGAGAAGAGGAAGTTGGAGACCATAAGGCCAGCACCAGAGAATCCTCAGAGCAAGGCAGAGCCTGCTGCAAAGACGCCTGTGTCAGAACACCTGGACAAACTACCCAGAGCTCCAGGAGCACTGTCAACAAGGAAGACACCAATGGCCACAGGAGCTGTCCCAGCTAAGAAGAAAGTGGTCCAGGCTACCAAATCCCCTGCCTCTTCCCCACACCCCACCACACGAAGAAGGCAAAGGCTGAAGGCCTCTGAGTTCAAGTCTGAGCCTCGGTGGGATTTTGAGGAGGAATATAGCTTGGATATGAGCAGCCTGCAGACGGTGAGTCTGGACCTTCCCTGTGACTCTGCACTATACCACCACCCCAGGCAGCCCTTTTCCTCCTGTGGTCTACCTGACACTTAAAAATGAACCATCCTTCATCCTTCCTTTTTATAACAGCCAAAGTCAGGGAGGAGAAGGTAGGTCCAGGATTAAGGTCTGGACAACTCAGAAAGGTGTGTCTGGAAGGGACTTGTCTGGGACCCCTTTCAAGAAGACCTGAGGCAGGTCACCATTCTGTGAGAAGATATTGGGGCCAGTTCTGGGGGTCCAGTACGTCATCCCTTATTCTATAGTCATGGGACTAGCAGACAGGAAGACACAGCCTACTGTTCAGCTGCTCCCTTCCCAGTGACACTGGCATCCCTGGAAAGCCCACTCAGATCCTTCACTGTCCTTCAGCCCTCAAGCCCATGTCACCACCCTAATCTTTTTCACCCCTGCCTTGAGGAAATACTGAAAACCTGCTTGTGTATACACACAGGACAGGGTCACAACCCAAGAGAGCAGCGCATGCCCATGTGGCTGTCAGAATTGCAAGGTGTAGCTGCTTCAGAGCTGAGGGGACCTGTTTTCTGGGACCAAGGTGACTTAGATTTGGAGACCCTGGGGTCCAGAGTGAAAGAGAGAGTAGGGGGCAGGAACTTTCAACCTGTATCCCCAGCCCAGTCTCTGTCTAATGGAACCCACCCAGCCCCTGGCTGATGCTTTCCTGGGCCACCCATTGCCTGACCTTTCCATATCTTCCTGCACATAGAACTGCTCTGCTTCTGTGAAGATCAAGGCCTCCAAGTCACCATGGCTACAGAATATCTTTCTGCCCAACATCACTCTGTTCCTGGACTCTGGACGCTTCACCCAGAGCGAGTGGAACCGTCTAGAGCACTTCGCTCCTCCCTTTGGCTTCATGGAACTCAATCAGTCCCGTGAGTGCTTACTTCAGAGTACAGGGTGGCTGGCTTCCTCTCTTGGGTTGGTTCATTTCTGGGGCTTTGAATGGAACCCTGCTGTGTTCCAGTGGTACAGAAGGTGGTGACCCGCTTCCCTCCAGTTCGCCAGCAGCAGCTCCTCCTGGCCAGCCTCCCTACTGGGTACTCCAAGTGTATCACCTGTGCTGTAGTGGGCAACGGGGGCATCCTGAATGATTCACGTGTTGGCCGGGAGATAGACAGCCATGACTATGTTTTCCGGTATGTTCTCCCTCCGTTGCTTGTAGATATGGGCTATAATGGGCGACCCGATAAGTGTCCTGTGCTGGTTTGAATTGGAATGGCCCCCATAGACTCATTTGGGTGAAAGCTTGGCCCATGGGGAGTGGCCTGATTAGGGGGTGTGGCCTTGTTGGAGTAGGCGTGGCCTTGTTGGAGGAAGTGTGTCACTGTGAGGGTAGGCTTGGAGGTCTACATTCGAGCTATGTCCAGTGTGGCACACCATCTCCTTCTGGCGCCTGTGGATCAAGATGTAGCACTCTCAGCTCCTCCAGCACCATGCTTGCCTGTGATCCACCATATTCCTCGCCATGATGATAATGGACTAAACCTCTCAAACTGTAAGCCAGCTCCAATGAAATGTTTTCCTTCATAAGGGTTGGCATAGTGGTCACAGTGTCTCTTCCCAGCTATAAAACCCTAAGACATGTCCCCATATCTTTATCTAGAAAATGGAGTGTGTCTACAGCTCCTGCCTCCTGATTCATCTCCACAAAAAAATGTCTCTCCTCCATTCACAGCATCTGATTCGATCTTTCTACACAGACTGAGTGGAGCCGTTATTAAAGGATATGAACAGGATGTGGGGACCCGGACATCCTTCTATGGCTTCACTGCTTTCTCTCTGACCCAGTCTATCCTCATTTTGGGTAGACGAGGCTTCCAGCATGTGCCTCTGGGAAAGGTGAGAAGGGAGGAGTGGGCGTGACCACCCAGCCCCTGAACATGGGAGACCAATGAGTGCAAATGGGCGTGGTCCCACCGTGCCTGCTCAGGGGAGAAACAAGATTGAGAATGGGCATGGCTATACAGCCCCTGGATAGGGGAGACTTATGAGCGCCTTGTATGTGGATGGAAACTGGCTCATCCCAAGCTCTGTTCACATGAGGGCAAGAGCAGTGACAACAGCCACTCAGGCCATGGGAGATTTTGGGGACAGTCACGAGTGAGATGAGGGCCGCCCTCAGTCCAGGCTCCTCAAGGCAGTGCTCCCAGACCACTTGTTGTCCTTGGTCTTCAGGACGTCCGATATCTACACTTCCTGGAAGGCACCCGGGACTATGAGTGGCTGGAAGCTATGTTTTTGAATCAGACCTTGGCAAAAACCCACCTTTCCTGGTTCAGGTACCCCTTCCCTCCTCCTGCCCTGGAAACCCTGCCAGACTGAGAAGTGACTGACTTCAAAAGGGTTAGTCAGGTGGGACTGCTTCTGTGACACTTGGAGATGGGATAGTGGTCACACAGTGACCATAACTTGGCCTCCACCGGGCCAGGTAAGAGAACAGGGCCTGAGGGATCCATCTCTGGCCACAGGCATAGGCCTCAGGAAGCCTTCCGGAATGCCTTGGACTTGGATCGATACTTGCTGCTGCACCCAGACTTTCTCCGTTACATGAAGAACAGGTAAGGGTAGGAAGCCCATAGTGGGTCCGTGGGCCTCTCATCCTTTGCTGGCTCCTGACAGTTGGCAATCTGGGTATTTTGAACAGGTTTCTGAGGTCAAAGACCCTGGACACTGCCCATTGGAGAATATACCGCCCCACCACTGGTGCCCTCCTGCTGCTCACAGCCCTTCATCTCTGTGACAAGGTGAGCCTGCAAACCTCTGATAGGATTAGGATCGAGCATGTACACCCAAGGGCTCTGCATCCAGAGCCCAGGGCCAGGACCAGGATAAAGGGACAGAGTGCCCCAGGAGGCAGCCTCTCCAGTCCCAGTCCCTCCTCCATTTTCCTGCAGGTCAGCGCCTATGGCTTCATCACCGAGGGCCACCAGCGCTTCTCTGACCACTACTATGATACATCGTGGAAAAGGTTGATCTTTTATATCAACCATGACTTCAGGTTAGAGAGAATGGTGTGGAAGCGGTTGCATGATGAAGGCATCATCTGGCTCTACCAGCGTCCACAAAGTGACAAAGCAAAGAACTGACCAGGGCCCAGATCAGGGTGTTCCCCTCGACCACTTACAACACAGAATGCAAGGGCTCCTCAAATGCTCCTACCTGTGTCTCTGGAATCAGACCTGCTCCACACCTTTCAAGAGTCTAGATCTACAGAGTAAGTTCACTGTCTGACAGAGCTACACAGAGAAACCCTCTCCAAAACAAAACAAAAGAAAACAACAACAAAAGCAAACAGGAAAATCACTGAAAAGTAACATTGACAGTAATGTTTTACTTTAAAATAAATAAAATCAGTCAAGTTACTTCCCCCAGGAATAGGGAGAGATCCCCAAAGTGTCAGCACCACCCACAAGGCATTGACTTCAACCTCACAGTGTGCTCACCTGACATTTTGGGTGAGTAGACTGAACACATTCAAGGTACGGCAGGATTTCAGAGTGAGCCCTCTGTGCCACTGAATGCTTGTAATCTTATTGAGAGAGAGAGAGGGAGAGAGAGAGAGAGAGAGAGAGAGAGAGAGTATGTGTGTGTGTACATCTGTGTAAATGTACAGGTTTACACATTTTCAGGAGTTCAAGGCTAGCATTGGCTACACAGCAAGTTCAAGGTCAGCCTGGGTTACAGGAAGACTCTGTCTCACATCAAAGAACTTCCCAGAGTGGAATTTTGTGTTAATTCAGAGCCATGATGGGGCACCATGAGCTGCCATTGAATAAAGGGACTACCCTCTGACCTCGGCTTGTCTTGCTTCAGGTCATCCTTAACTGATTTTTATTTAGACTTACATATTTTCTGTATGAGGTTCCCCCCTCCGACATATCTGTATGTGTACGGTCCATGCCTGATGGCAGAGTTGAGGACAGAACATCAGGTCCCCTGGCAAGAGAGTTGTAGATGGCTGTAGGCTTGGGGACTGATCCCAGGTCCTGTCTGAGAGCAACAAGTATTCTTAGGGGCTGAGCCATCTCTCCAGACCCCTGGTCTTGAACTTTTGCCAATTGTCCTGTTTTCCTGTCATTCCACGAAACTGCTAAAGAGCATTATTCAAATTCTTTGGTCAAATTAAGCCAGCTTTGTTTTCTGTCAGACAGGACTATCTCCCTGAAGCAGGGTTGGAGAAAATGGCATTGAACATAGGAAACGTTGGAACTTATATAGCCCCAAAATTGCAAAGCCAGAGGGCTTGCAAGGGATTCAGGTTATGTAGGATCTTGGTAGGACATTTCAAAATCATTTGGCAGAACATTTGGAGGTCAAGGTATCAAATTTCAGAAAATGAGTCAAAACATGGTCAAATGCAAGTCTTACAGAAAACAGAAATGGACTTATTCTGACCTTTCCTCACTGACTCCAGAGCGCTACGACCGGCCAGGAAGAACACAACAAACCCGAATCTTCTGCGGCAAAACTTTATTGCTTACATCTTCAGGAGCCAGGAGCGCAAGCCCCAAGCCCCAAAAACGAAAGGCCCCCCGCTTACATCTTTAGGAGCCAGAGCGCCAGCGTGCCAGCGCGCCAGAGCGCCAGAGCGCAGAGCGCAAAAGCGCAAGCAAGAGAGCGCAAGTAAGAGAGAGAATGGCGGAAACCCCGTCCCCTTTTAAGGAGAATTATTCTTTGCCTAGGACGCATCACTCCCTGATTGGCTGCAGCCCATGGCCGAGTAAAGGCAGAGTACATGTAGTGGAAAATTACTCTTGGCACATGCGCAGATTATTTGTTTACCACTTAGAACACAGGATGTCAGCGCCATCTTGTGACGGCGAAAGTGGGGGCGGCTCCCAACATCTCCCCCTTTCCTTTTAATAAGAGCAATAGGCCACCCATATTAATGAGAGTGGAGATAGAGGTCAAATCCCCAGTGTGCAGGTAAAGGAGCCATGTACAGGATTAGCTCTTAGGCTCACAGGCTTTTACCCAGAGCAACCCTGACCTGCTCCCGTGTCGTTTTGCCTGGAGAGAAGGACACTTGGACACTCAACCTTCTTGAAAGATGACATGTCTCCCTAGAATAGGCTCATATATGCCGCAGAGCCCTTCTACTGCAGTGCTTAGCCGTGCAACTCTCTCGGGCTGCTGAAGCACACTCACTCTATCCCGTGCAATGAGTCTAGCCTCGTGGGATGCAAGAGCTGAGTGGCCAGCGACCTATTGCCTAAGCATAGATATATCAGGGGAAGCACCATGTTCTAGAGCTGCAAGTGCCTGGGCAATAACCACCTTGTCTCTCCTAGTTTGGGCCTTAAGCTTACAGACCAACCAAAGAAGCAACACTAATCCACAGCAAAGTGTATCTCCAAATAATATCAATCCCACCCATTCTTTAAAGAAGGGAAATGCTGAGGAGATCCAATTGGGTAATCCTTTGGTCAGGGACAGGTCCAAGCGCGTGGAGTTGACCTGAAGTCTCAATTCCCGAAGGATCTGTTCAAATTCAGCCGTCCAATTCTGTAACATATACTGAAAAAGACTTTTTGACAAATTAGCTGCCCTAGTAAAATTCTCATACTGAATGGAAGTAATGGACAATCCCGGAAACTTTTGTTCACATCCCAGCTGAGTTATTTACCATAATACATCTAGTTGTATCTGGACAAGATCTATGAGTTGATTAACCAGCATGAGACCACCCTGTATCTTGACATTAGCTGAGGCCTGTTTATCTATGACTGTAGTCACTGAGGCTGACAAAGTGTTAATGGTGTCAGTCGTCTGGACCTGTCCAGACAGAGCCAAGGCTGTCTGAATTAAGGCCAAACCCAGTTCCTAGTTAGTGGTAAAAAAGCAGGGGAATACTTGAGCATTATACATCACCGTCATTAGGAGTGGAAATGTCGACATTATCCCCCAACGCTGCTCTCTCTTTATTATTGACGCCCTGGACATCACCAAGACGAGGGACATCAGTATTCCCTTGGTCAGTCTGGATTTTTCGGGTGAGTCTTTCTGGTATCCAAAATGGGTTGTCTTCATTCTGTGGGAAAACACAAACCGCTCCCCTGGATCTTATCAAAATAGGATCCGGGCCATACCATTTATTATCAAGGACATTTTTCCATTTAACCATCTCATTGGGCCTATCTGGCTCTGAACAATGACGTTCAGCCGCAGTATGGCCATGAACATCAATATTTAAAAAATTGAGTGTAAAGAGTGCCATAGACACAGACACTCTTGGTACTCGGGGTAGAGTCTCCTCAATTCCCCTCTTCTGTTTTATAAGATAGGCTTTGAGGGTGCGATGCGCACGCTCAACAATACCCTGTCCTTGAGGGTTGTATGGAAGTCCAGTCAGGTGGGTTACGTCCATCTGACGGCAGAACTGCTGGAATTTTTGAGATGTATAAGCTGGTCCATTATCAGTCTTAAGGAGTTTGGGTTTCCCCCAAGCACTCCATGCCTCAAGACAATGTTGAATCACATGTGAGGCCTTTTCTCCGGTTAACGGAGAAGCAAACATGATGCCAGAACATGTGTCAATGGACACATGGAGATATTGAAGTTTTCCAAAGGAAGAAACATGTGTAACATCCATTTGCCAGACCTGTAGAGGTCGAATACCGCGTGGGTTAATTCCCACATGAGGAACTGGCAAGAACTCACAGCAGCTTTGACATTGAGTAACAATGTCACGGGCTTCTTTTCTTGTCAAGGAGAAACGACTGCGTAATGTTTCAGCCGTCACATGAAAATTGTTATGAAAATTTTTTGCAGCCTCTACCGGGGATGATAGGGCAGCAGCCACCACTTTAGTGGCCTTATCTGCCAAATCATTTCCCAGAGCCATGGGGCCAGGTAGGCCTGAATGGGCTCTAACATGAGTAATATAAACAGGAAATCTTCTAGATAACAAAACTAATTGTATCTGCTGAAAAATATTGGCAACTCTACTGGAAGGCTTAATCACTCCAGCCACTTCTAAAAGATTTACTGCATTAACCACATAACAGGAATCTGACACAATATTAAGGGGTTCTAAAAAGGTTTTTAAAACTTCTAAAACCACTAAACATTCTACCACTTGAGGTGAATTTTCATTATATTGTATGGATACCACTTTACCATTAGCCACATAGGCACCTATGCCAGTTTTTGATCCATCAGTATATACCACAATCCCATTTTTAAGTGGGTTTCTTACTGTTATTTGTGGAAACACAACAGATTGATTTTGGGCAAACTGTAAAATTGGATGTTTTGGATAATGGTTATCTATTTGTCCTGAAAAGGAGGTAACTAAAACTGTCCAATCATTAGATGTGGCTGCCAAGGTTTGAACCTGTGCAGCGGTATAAGGTACAATTAAAAGATATGGACTTCGCCCAAAGTGGGTGATTGCTGCTTTTAGGCCTTTAAGGGCAAGCTGTGCAATTGCATTAGGATACCAATCTATTATTTTAGCTGGGGATACGTTTGGATGGATCCACAACAATGGCCCATTTTGCCACAAAACTGCGGTTGGCAATTGTGCTGTCTTAAAGACACACAAACTGAAAGGCTGCGAATCCTCAATACGTTGTAATTGTGCATTTTGTAAGGCTTTTTCCACTTTTTGTAAGGCCTGGTTAGCAGCTAGAGTAAGAGCCCTAGGGGAGGAGATATGAGGATCTCCTTCTAAAATACCAAACAAAGGCCTTAACTCAGCGGAAGGAATCTTTAAAAAAGGTCTGAGCCAATTAATATCTCCCAACAGCTTTTGAAAATCATTTAAGGTATGGAGGTGATCTCTTCTTATCTAAACATGTAAATATTGATTTCTCTCAAAGGAGGAAATATGTGTGACATCCATTTGTCAGACCTGTAATGGCCTGACGCCACGAGGGTTTACCCCTACGTGAGTAGATAAAATTTGACAACAATCTAAAGGCATTATTAAGTAATCAGAATCATTTTCAGTAGAACCAATCCCTCTGGCAGCTCTAGGAATACCAGAGGAAGGAAAAACAGCCATGTAGGCTTGGCAAAATTATTAGTTGAGCTATTTTGTCCCCTTGTGATATAGAAAAGACAACTTGAGGACAAGAACAGAGAACCTGAAGTTCCCCTTTACAATCCTGATCTACAACTCCAGGGTGGACAATAAGACCTTGTAGGCTGCAAGAGCCTGCCTCTGTCATACTGGCCACAAAATCTGAGAAGGACTCCTGAGGTCCCTGGACGATCTTTGTTAATTGTCCAGTGGCTTCACCTGCTCGGGAGAGCGCCTTCCAGGCCCTAATAGCCTTTTCATCTGATTCAGAACTATTAAGAACTGGCTCCTTGAACTCACCTAGTGATGAGTATAGGCTCCTTCTCCTAGAAACCTCCGCTGATTGATCTTTTTTCTTTTCTTTTTCCTTCTCCTTCCTTCTAATCTCTCCCCAGGTATTCTTACCTGACCTAAACTTTTCCTTGGGTTCAAGACCCTTGGAAAGGCCTGTATACTTATTCTGTGCACCATATTTCCTCTTTGCTCCTACTCTCTCTCCCCGCTTTACTTCTGATAGATTGTCCTGAATTTCATCTAGAATTTTCAGCCCTATCTTAATCACTTGATAACATGTGAAAAAGAACAAAAGGGCTCCTAACACTAGAAAAAGTTCAAGGCCAAACATACCTTGTAAAGCTATTTTCCACTTTACTTCTGATAGACTGTCTTGACTTTCCTTAGAAAGTTCAAGACCAGACTTACCTTGTAAAGCTGTACTCACTGGTACTCCTGTTCCCCAGCTGAAAAGTTCTGAATTCATGCAGTTGAATCCTTCTCAACAGTCTGTTTTACGGGAACCTTTATTACCGTGACCCGCAGTTCTGGTTCCGGAATGAGGGATCTTCCTTGCGCCGGTGATGGTTAACTCCCGTCCCGAGTTTTCTTGTATTTTCTCGTCCCGGGTTTTTTTTTTTTTCTTCCCGGATTTTCTCGTCCCGGATTTCGGCACCAACTCTTAAACGCGTTTTCACGACCGGCCAGGAAGAACACAACAAACCCGAATCTTCTGCGGCAAAACTTTATTGCTTACATCTTCAGGAGCCAGGAGCGCAAGCCCCAAGCCCCAAAAACGAAAGGCCCCCCGCTTACATCTTTAGGAGCCAGAGCGCCAGCGCGCCAGCGCGCCAGAGCGCCAGAGCGCAGAGCGCAAAAGCGCAAGCAAGAGAGCGCAAGTAAGAGAGAGAATGGCGGAAACCCCGTCCCCTTTTAAGGAGAATTATTCTTTGCCTAGGACGCATCACTCCCTGATTGGCTGCAGCCCATGGCCGAGTAAAGGCAGAGTACATGTAGTGGAAAATTACTCTTGGCACATGCGCAGATTATTTGTTTACCATTTAGAACACAGGATGTCAGCGCCATCTTGTGACGGCGAATGTGGGGGCGGCTCCCAACACAAGGTATCAAATTTCAGAAAATGAGTCAAAACATGGTCAAATGCAAGTCTTACAGAAAACAGAAATGGACTTATTCTGACCTTTCTTCACTGACTCCAGAGCGCTAGGGTTACAGGCGAAAGCCATCATACTACCCCACATCTTCTCCGTTCTGGAGGCCATCCTGGTCTGAAAAGGGTCTTGGTTGCCCGCTTTGAGAGCATGTATGTGATGAGCCGAGCCTTTTCTGGAAGGGCAAGACTTCCTTCTGTCTTTGCCCTCTCTCAGGGTGCACACCAGAGTTCACTAAGCAAATTGGTGTTCTTTCTCTTCCTCCTCTGTGGAGAGGTTTTCTCGGCCAGGAGGAGATTTTGGTGCTGTGTATACAAGTGCTAAATTCTGAACCCCAATTTCTAGTTGCCCCAAATGAGAAGATTCTTCCATACACCAGCCTTTGCTGTTTAACCTTGCTCCCCAAATTAGAGCTAAATAAAAGTGACTACAGGGGCCAGAAACATGGCTCAGCAGTTAAGAGCACTGATTAAAAAGCAACCCGCAGAACTCTGCCTTGATTACTAGGGGGCTGACTGGGACATATTAATAACTAATAGAGTTATTAAACATTTAAAGATACCATTCACAGGATACTAAGTGCCTATTCTGAACTGAGATGAAATAAAACACATTTCAGGTTTTTAAAAAAGCTCTGACTTGGCCTCCAGTACTAACACTTCCAGATGTATCAAAAACTTGTCATCTGTTTGTCCATGAGACAAAGAAACATTACAAAAGGAGTTTTAACTCAACCTTTGGAGCTATGGAAATGCCCTGTGAGGTACCTGACCTGATTGGTCCCTATAGGCACAGGATGGCCCCCCTGTCTAAGGGCTGAGCTAGCTACTGCTTGTCTAACGACAAAAAGCAAACAAGTTAACTCTGGATCAAGATCTTACAGTCACTGCACCTACACCGTTAAGGCCCTACTAGGGGAACACCAAAATGCCAGCTGTCTAATGACTTCATGACCTGGTACCAGACCCTCTTCCTGGTCCAGTTTGAGAAACCCACTGCCACCCATTCTGCTACCCCCTGGTCAGACGACAACCCTTGTGTGCTCACTTTTGAGTGTCATGAGAAGAAAGGTGAACCCCGGTACAGGGGAGCTCGAGTAGTTAGGAGGAACATTCTGGGCCCAAGCCAGGTATGTCAGCCCAGACAGCAGAAGGGATTGATCGGACCTAGGCTCTCAGATGGGAAAAAGGGAAGTCTACCACCATATAGATGGAGAGTTGCAGGGGTAAATGAAGGCAAATTCATAGGCCGCCGTACTTTCACATGAGGCTTTTGTTATATTCCCAAGTTCTACAACCCCCAGCACCTCCAGCCTCTCCTTACCTGGTCGTCGGGCAGGTAGGGCTTTCAGGTAAATTTTGGAGATTACATTCCCTCCTTCGGTTGTGTCTCAGGTCAAATCCTCAACTCTATTTTGGGTATTGGTTTATTCTCCCATCTAATAATCATCAGCTTAATGGTATCCAGAAAGGAATTATCATTTAATTATTGTATCAGTCGTTGTAAACTAGTACAAGCAGGAGGGCCAAAGGCCCTGTGATCGCTGACATCAGAGTTACTGTCTAGAAGGACAGGCTACCAGTCATCTACTTTATCTCTTATATTTTTGGTTGTGAGCCTAGCCTTTCACGGCTGAGCCATCTCTCCAGCCCCATTTACTTTATCTCAAGTCTCTTTTTTTATATTGTTTCTTGAGTACAGTCAAAGTACAATTCCTAATGTCTTGTACAGAAACAACTTTTTAAAAGCCATATGGTATCTCTTTTCCTGCATGAAACAGGTCAAGTGTCCTATAATATAGTAGAACTGTTTTATTTAATAAATCTACCTGTTCACCAATCTGGGCCCACTTTTCTGGTGTGTCAATTGGCTTGCACTTTTGTCCCCTATGTCAGGGAGTTATTTAATTTTTTTTTTAACTTACCATTTCAGCCTGTTGGGTAAGGGGGCAGGGTGTTGCAGGGAGAGGACCAAGGGTCAAGGGATGCCATTCTCCTCTGTAAGTACTTCCAGCTCATGTTAGGCTACTGATGCCAGGGCCCAGGCAGGCTGAAAGGCTTCCCAAGGGCTGAGCAATGGGGCATTTATCAGAAGCATCTTGAGCTGGCCAAGCTGAAGAGACAGGGAGCAATCACATAGGTTGGGCTGGTTTGTATAAGCTTTCAGCAAGTCTAGGGTTCAGCAGTTTGCAGTGCATAGGTGACCCGGGATGGAGTCTGTGAGCAAGTGAAAATCTTCTGAGACAAACATAGACTAGGAAAGACATAAAATTTGCCTTGAAATTGGGGAAGGAGAGGCATCCCAAGACCAGGGCAAACCCCATTCTCAGGAGACTCAGGTTGTAGATAACTGGGATCCATTTGACCTGAGACAGGTGGGTCCAAGTTTTATGACTTCTTTGACACCCTGAATCTTACATGAATTTTTCCTTTCCAAAAGGAGATACATTGGCAATGCCATCGTACCGGAATCTACATCGTAGAAAAAGTAGCGAACAGGCGTCTGTAAAAGAGCAGGAGTAGACTCCCACCTTTGAGTCTAAGCAAAAACTATAGCTTTGTGTTAGAAATCATGAACGTTTTCTTTCCCTCTGCAGAGAGCCAGGTACATAGATTGAACAGAGATGTTTCAGCCCATTGAGAAGCATCATTAAGTCTATACTTAGAAGATGACCGAAGGAAATTCAAATTCTTGAGCTTGTGGCCAAATAGGAAGCAGTCGGTTACACTTTAGTGGGAGTTTGTGGTTCTGTTTATTATTTTCCCGTAGACGTTGGGGGTCACTTCTAGGACCTGGACCTCTGTCTGCCACGGTAAGTATAAATATCTTAAATGCCATATTCAGCAGATCTCTGGCAGGCTTGAGGGCTAGTGTCAATCATAGAGGGGCTCCCCTTGGCGTCAGACAACAGAGCAGCAAGGTTGAAGGTAGCCCACTGGTCAGAAGTTATGTTTGGTTGGTTCAAGAGGAGGGCCTGATGCTGAGTCTGCTGTGCACCAGTCATGCAGTGGTCACAGGGGGCTCATGAGTGGGGTCTTTCCCACAGGAGGAGTGGTAGTGATCAAGTTCTGTCCAAAAGTCAATTTATTTGAGTCTTCTGTCAATAAGGCTATGGCTGCAATAATTCTCAGGCAGGCAGGCCAGCTGATAGCCACAGGGTCTAATTCTTTTCAAAGGTAGGCACCTGGCACTGCTATGGCCAAGTGTTTGAGTGACAACCTCTTAGGGGTCCTCCTCCTCTCATCCACAAACCAGTGTAAAAACTTTCTAATGTCAGAAAGTGATACACCTAGCACAGAAAGCAGGGCTTGTTTAATCTGTTTGAAGGCCATTATCTTCAACCTCAGTCCATTGAAAGGTATTATTAGGCCTCAGGGTGACATCAAATAAAGGGTCTGCCTAATTCAGCCAATCCAGGAATCCAGAGCTTACAGTATCCTGCTGACCCCTCAAAACTCCCTGATTTGCCTTTTTGTTGATAGGTTGGGAATTCTCAAGATTGCTTTTTTTTTTTTAAAGATTTCTTTATTTTATGTGAGTACACTGTAGCTGTACAGATGGTTGTGGGCCTTCATGTGGTTGTTCGGAATCGAAATTTTAGGACCTTTACTAGCTCCACTCGGCCCCGCTCGCTCTGGTCAAACTTGCTCACTCTGGCTCAAAGATTTATTTATTATTAAACATAAGTACCCTGTAGCTGAGTTCAGACACACCAGAAGAGGGCATCAGATCTCATTATAGGTGGTTGTGAGCCACCATGTGATTGCTGGGATTTGAACTCAGGGCCTTCAGAAGAGCAATAAGTGTTCTTAGCCGTTGAGCCATCTCGCCAACCCAAGATTTCCTGTTCACATGACATAAACTAGGACTTCCTCCCTTCATGGAATCCCAAGTATGTGGCATTCCGGTTGCAGAGTTGGGCCTTCTTGGTGCACATCCATCAAGTATCTCAGGCATTGGAGAGGTCCTAGGAGCTCTTGAGTGGCCATTGTGCACGTGTCCATGTTGGCTGGCTGCCCTGATGAGGTCATCTGCATATTGGAGTAACATCATCTGGGGAAACATCAGGTGGCACTCATTCAGAGCTACATAGAGAGCCTTATCAAAGATGGTAGAAAAGGTTCTGAAACCCTACAGTAGCCAGATCCATGTCCATTGTCTGCTGAAGCCCTTGCCCAGATCAATCCATTCAAAGGCAAACAGGGGTTGGCTTTTTAGGGCCAGAGGTATAATGAAATAAGCATCTCTTAAGACCAAGACAATGTGTATATGTCAGACAATGATAGCATATTCAACAATGTATATGAGTTAGGGACTGTGGGGTGAATGTCTTCCACACTTGTTGACATCCCTTAAGTCTTGGACTGGCCAGGCATCTTTTGTCCCTGGTTTCCATACAGGAAACAGTGGAGTGTTCCTGCAGGGACCTATAGGAGTCCCAGTTCTCTCAGTCTGTCTATATGAATTATGATTCTTTGTCAGGCTTCCAGGCTCATAGGGTACTGGCACCCCCATATAGGCTCTACCAAAGCCTTGTGTTGAATGAGGACTGAGACCTGTTGCTGGCAAGTCTACGAGGATTGGCTTTGCCTCAGCCCCTGGGGAACCTGTCTAGCAAATAGTCCAATAGGTTATCATATCAGGGAGGGCAGACTGACACGGGGGAGTGGGATTGGAGGTGTCAGGATATTCCTCAGCTAAGGGAAGGGTAGCTCACGTCTCAACTCGGTTGCCCATCCTGTTTTTAATGATCTCATCATTAAAGGCAATCTGAGCCCAAAGTATGTGTAACGAGTCTCTTTCCAAGAGGGTGTTGGGGCATTCAGGGATAACTAGAAAGGAGTGTGAAACAGTACCTTTTTCGAGGTTGACATGGCATTTCCTTGTACTGGGGGTATTGTTTAGCACCAGGCTGCATCTCGTGGCTAGGAGTCACTTTGGTTCCTTCAGTTGGCTTCCATGCCTACCAGAAAGTCCATTGGTTTTTCCTCCACTTTCAAGGTTACCATGGGCTAAGGGAGGGAAGAGATTGAGCCATGACCTACTTGGTCCTTGTCCAATCCTGGGACCTTGATCTCGCTAGAGCTGAGTCATTCTTCCTTCCCGTGTCCTAATTCTTTGCAGTAGACTCATTGGTTTTTCTTGCAGGTGGCCAGTGGCAGCCTTCTCTTGCCATTATCAACGGCCTGTTCCCTTTTAAATCTGAACCTAGGAATGGACCCTCTAGTTCCCAGCCAACATAGCTTGAGCCATGTGTTTCATCTGCCATTCATCTGGGGTGTCCCTGTTATTAAAGACTCTAGCCACAACCTCAGCCAACTTAGACAAGTTTTCTCCTCCAAAGTGCTCCAGTCTTTGAAGTTTCTTTCAGATATCAGGGGCAGACTGGGCCATAAAGGCAGTATTATCAAGGTCAGAATGGGCCATAAAATCAATATTATCAGGAGCAGACTGGGCCAAAAAGGCAGTATTCATGGCCCTCCTGTTTCCTTATGCTTTGGGATCTATCAGGATATAAGTCCACCAGGCTTCCGTGAGGCATTCCAGGGAGATCACAGTCCAAAGGACACTTCTTGGGTTCCTGAATAACCTGACTAACTTTTGGCAAATTTGTAGGCCAGCAGACAGCTGCTTGTAGTACTCCCAAGAGTCTGGTGAAAGACCTTAAAGGGCTGCTTACCTGCTGCCTCATTAGGGTTCCAATCTGGGCATATGAAGGGTGACTGTTGTCACTAGGAAGCAATTTCCTGGCTTCCCAGAAGATGCATTCCCAGGCCTGTGAGGAAAAGAACATCTCAGGAGTTGTTGACAGTCATCCCAAGTTGGCTGATGGGTATAGTCTCCAAGAGAAAAGTTAAACCCTGGAGTTTCTCTGAAAAAGAAGGATTCAGATTCTTTGAGGATAGAGGTCAAGAGGCTGTTTTAAACCATGAAAGGGTCCTCATCTCGGGGCCCATGGGAGGGTCCTCATCTCGGGGCCATGGGGAGTGTCCACACCTTACATAGAGTTAAGGTGGGGACTCTGCCAGAAGTGGTCTTCCTCACTAAGATCTCTTCAATATCTGGAACCGGTCCTGGTGTAATGGGGACTTGGGAAGAAGGAGTTAGAGGTGGAGCTCCACGACAGGGATAGCAGAAGTAGGAAGAGATCCATGAGTCGTGTGAAAGGTTGGGCAATGGAGGGGACAATGTTAGTGAGGAGGTGTGTCCTTGTCCATGGAGGGGAGACCAGGAATCTCCCTCTCATCCCTCTGAGACTTGGGTCTGAGGGGGAGGACTTAAGAGGCGCTGCTCGACTCCAGCAAGAGAGAGTTGAGCCATTCAAGTAGCTCTTCCACAAGACATCACCAAGCCTTGAAGTAGGAGCCTTGGCCAGAATGTCCTTATCATGCAAAGTTGACAGCCTGTGTGCAGTAAACCACAGTTAAATTGAAAGTACCCCCTGGGCACCAGTCTATCCTGAAGGTGGGCCGTTTGAGATGACAGAATGTCACAAGATTGTCAGGGTAGACTTTATTACCAGATGGAGAAGTTTCTTCTAAAATTCCTTAAAATGATGAAGAAGCTCAAGAGAGGACTGGGTGGCGAATTGCTTCTGTTCTGTCTTAGAATCCAGGACCAAGAAGACACAGACAGTGAACAGAGAAATGAATGTAAGACCAGACACTAACAAACACAGAATGTCTAAATGTGACAAAGGGACTGATAGAAGAAACAGACAAACGAGACACCCCCCTCCCCCATCAAAACCAGACTCACCTCCAGTGTTTCCCCTGAAGTTGCCAATTCAAAAAATTGCACTTCTGTATCAGGGCTCTGGATCCTGGACAAACCCCCAAAATGTTGGTGTGCGATGGTGCGGAGAGTCTGGTGAAAATCCAACAACAGGAACACACCAAGTTGTTGTTGTTGTTGTTGTTCTTTAACCAGAGAAACTTTGTTGATTTGAACAGCAAACTGAGCAGTCAGGGATACAACACAGATGCAGCTGCTGCCACTGCAACCCTTACTCTTCTGGGGGAGCAGGTTTTGAACTCAAAAACCACAATCAACGTGTGTAAGACAGCATCATGAGATGGAAACTCACAAGCAGGTGGACCATCTAAGATTACACAAGAGGAAACACTGTCAGGGAGGTTTCTTAATAATGGGTTTCCAGGCCAGGTGGGGGTGCAGACTTTAATCTGCACCCGGGAGGCAGAGGCGGGCGCATCGCTGTGAGTTGGAGACCAGGGTGATATACAGAGTGAGGTCCAGGACAGCCTGAGCTAAAAAAAAAAAAAAACAACAACAACAACAAAGTTTACTAGTCATGGGTTTTGCAGTTGGAATGCAGGGGAAAGAAAGAAAAAGTGAAAGGAATGATGGAATGATGGAAGGAAGGAAGGAAGGAAGGAAGGAAGGAAGGAAGGAAGGAAGGAAGGAAGAAAACACATCTGTGTTCCTAGCTTGACCTTAAATGGTGTTGAGGCCTCAGCAAATGTCGGTGGATACAGATACTGAAAGTCTCATTAAGCTTCTGTCATGTGCAGTCTTTCAGATTCATTGTGAACTCAGCGTGGTCTCCACACCCGTGCAAGGCAGAGAGGACTGGCAGCCAGGGTCCTCTTCAGAGAGCATGGTGATATCTGAACTGAGGACATCACCCCTCCAAGGTGTGGTTGAACAGGAAGTTTGTGTTATAGATATAATAAAGAGTACAGCCAGGGGCATCTGAATGAGTGTAGAATGCACGGGGGGGGGGGGGGGTAGGCGGGAAGTAGATTTAACATGAACAGTAGGCTGGACTTGGCCATGAGAGGAGAAAGAGAGAAAGAGAAAGGACGACAGAGAGAGTGCTGTGGGGCTGGAGGGCCGTGGAACCTGGGAGCAGGTAACACCCTGGAGAAAGAGTGGGGTCAGGGCATGTTGAAACCCTGGAAATTCCGTCCTAAGATTTGCAGGAGTCGGGTCATCCCCTCTGCGCCCCACCCCACTCTGAGCCTGCATATTCCAGCACAGGTAGCCCTGCTCCCCAACCTTTGCCCCCCAGAGGAGGTCATAGAGCCTAGTAGCCAGGTTAAACTAATTCTCCCCTTAATAATGTCCTGTCCTGCAGCGCCTGGAATTTCTTCTTATTCCAATCAGTCATCCCGCATACCCTGGCCACACCCAGTGATGTACACTCACCCAGGATCCCTACCCATCCTCTAAAGGTTTACATAGCGATTGTTTCCACCATGAAATAAGCTGGCTCACCGAAGCTGTCTCCCCAGTGTCATATTCATTGTGCTCAGAGATACTGAGGTCTCCTAGACTCCTAGCCTTTCACACCTTGCTTCCCCTTTCAGGATCAGCCAGTCACCCACCATGGGTGAAGAAGTAGAGCCTGAAAGGCAATGTGCAGGCTAAAACCAGAGAAAACAAACAACCAAAACCCGAAAACAAAACAAAACAAGGGAGAGAGACAAGAGTGAGGTTGTTGAGAAAGAGAATCTGGAGAATGGGAGACACAGGAGCTGCAGAAGTATAGTGTATCTCAGTGCATCTCCACCCTCTCAGCCCCTCACCCTCCCTATCCCCCTAATCCACTCCACCTCCATCATCCCCCGCACCCATCCCCTGGGCCCCTTTGAGAACTGCTGAGAAGAGCCAATGTCCCAGCATGGATGTGGTAGTATATACTTGTGAGACTTGGCGAGCCAGAAGGAGGCCAGCATCTGCCCTTTTCTAGGTTAATAGGCACAACATGTAGCCATTTGTCCTGAGAGCCTTTTGGATCTGACAGTTGAAAGGAGAGAAACTGTTTATTCAGATTGATGCTGGAGTGAGAAAGGGCCTAACCCCTGTACCCTGCCTCTGGCCACCCCAACAAACAGGCAGGCAGGTATAGGGGTAGAATTGCAGGGGCTGGCATTTGAAGACATCGTCATTGAGGCTTCTTGTTTTTCTGTACCTGTATCATCTTCCACGTTGCTGGAGACAGGGCCCCCTCTCCTCTGCATACATCAAGCTAGCTGGCCTGTGCAGTTCTGGGATGTTTCTGTCTCCATCTCCCATCTTGCCACAGAATCACCGGGTCTACAGACATTTTGCTACCATGACTGGCTTTGCATAGGTGCTGGGAAACTCAACCTAGGTCTTCATGGCTGTGTGTCAAGGGTTTCACCCACCATGCCTTTCTCCCAGAACTCTCTAGGCACCTATTTTGTGAAGCTGTCCATTGGCCCTGAATGAAAGCAAATCTCAGACACACAGATTTCTGGTGATGTTCCCGTCACAATTTCTGAGAAACTAAGAAACTTGACCCTAAAGGGCAACTGTGCTTTGGGTCCCTCCCATCAGAAATAAAACCTATTTGAACAGAGTCTTTCTCTTCCGCCAATGTCCCGCCCTTCCCTTAACTCTTCTGCTCTTTGGAACAGCTCAGAGTCACGAGGCTCCCTCGCCCTCACCTGAGGAGCAGGCGATCTGACTGCTGCTTCAAGAAGCTTGCTCTCATCATACATGCTGTTAGGGACCAGCCATCCACCATGACGAGATATTGCAGAGGACTTTCCCAGAGGCAAGCTTTCCTGCTTCTGACTGTGTTGGCATTGCTCTTTATTCTGTTCTTCGTTGTTAAGGATCCAAGGGCAAAAGATTCCAGGTAAGAAGATGCCACTCCTGTGATTCCCAGGAGAAGCACCTGAGGCGAGGCCTGAGGGACTCAGAGCCACCTATAGGTTCCATGTGAGTAAGGTCAGGAGTCTTGAAAAGAACCCTGGAAGGAGCTGGTGCTGTTGACCAAGGTGCCTGAGACACCAGAGGTTTGTCTCTCTGTGTATCCCTGGCTGTCCTGGAATTTGCTATGTAGACCAGGCTAGCCTCAGACTCCCAGAGATCTGCCAACCTCTGCTAGGATTACAGGCCTGTATCCCTTTATTTTTGTATTCATGTTTTTATATCATTTGAGAAAACAGTTTTAAGCATGCATTTCAGATGACAATGGCTGTCACAGTGTCAGGGCATCCCTAGAATAACATGGGGATGTGGGAGGGGGTTGAAGGACTCCAGGGATGCTAGAAAGAAGCTTCTAGTGGGAGTGGCCTGCAGCAGAACCACTCCAGGTCCCCACACTAGTCAGTGGCACATGCTCCTGAGTGGAGGGGTATGGCAAACAGCTTGGTGGCCATTGCGGTCTAGAGCCTTCTGAAGGTTGACTGGCAATGCTGCTGTCCATTGTGTAACACACGGAAAGAAAACAGAGCCGTGCTGTTCTATCCCAGGTCTTCATGGCCTAGGGAGCTGGGGAACAGGAGCTTAGCACCTCCTTCACCAGGAGGCAAGAAGTGGAACGCACACTCCCAGATGTGTGTTTGTGGACAATGATGTTGTCAGAGCAAGGGGGGGGCAGGATCCTGAACAGAACTCAGGGGTTCTGCAGAGTTAGGGAGTTTCCCCAGGAAAACCCCAGATATTGACTGTTGAGGCCATTTCAGCAAGAGCTGGGACATCCAATAAACCAACCTAACCTCAGAGCAAACAGGATGTGAAGTACATAACCTGAAGAAAGGCTTGGAGAAGGAGAAAGGGCTGGGGACGAGGTGTGGCTCAGTGGTAGAGCCCTTGCCCAGTTTCTATAAGACCCTGGGTTTTATTCCAGCACTGGAAAAAGGAAGAAGGCAGTGGATGGAAGGATGGATAGATAGATGATAGATGATAGATAGATAGATAGATAGATAGGTAGATAGATAGATAGATAGAAAATTCATAATAGATAGGTTGATTGATTGATAGATAGATTGACAGATAGATAGGTTGATAGATTTATAGGTAGTTAGGTAGGTAGATTTATAGATGGGTTGATAGATTGATAGATAGATAATAGATAATAGATAGGTTGATTGATTCATAGATTGATAGATAGATAGATTTATAGATATTTAGGTTGATAGACTTATAGGTAGTTAGGTAGATAGATTTATAGATAGGTTGATAGATTGATACTTAGATATATTTATAGATAAATAGGTTGATTGATTGATGTATAGAGTTAGCTTGATAGATTTATAGGTAAATAGGTTGATAAATTTATAAATAGTTAGATTGATATATTTATTATAGATTTATAGATAGATGTGTAGATAGTCATGTTTATAGATAAATACATTTGTAGGTAGAGAGTTAGATAGATAGACTGAACATAGGCAGACACACAGTGTCTCACTATATAACCCAGGATAACCTGAGACCCATTGATTCTCCTGCCTTAGCCTCCCAAGTGCTGGGATTATAGGCATGTACTACCATTCAAAATTAGAAGGCATTTTAATGAGCTGAAGTGATTGTAACCTGAAGCATGTTCAATACACTGAATACAATTAATTAAGTTCCAAATGATTGACAGAGGGAACAATTGGCATGGAGAGAGGTCTCTGGAAGAGAGAGAGCCTAGGAGGCTCTGCGGAAAGTTTCAAAGACAGTGTGCAGTTTGGTTGAGTGTACTGGCTAGTTTTGTCACAACTCGACACAGCTGGAGTTATCACAGAGAAAGGAGTTTCAGTTGAGGAAATGCCTCCATGAGATCTAACTGTAAGGTATTTTCTCAATTAGTGATCAAGGGGGAAAGGCCCCTTGTGGGTGGGACCATCTCTGGGCTGGTAGTCTTGGGTTCTATAAGAGAGCAGGCTGAGCAAGCCAGGGGAAGCAAGCCAGTAAAGAACATCCCTCCATAGCCTCTGCATCAGCTCCTGCTTTCTGACCTGCTTGAGTTCCAGTCCTGACTTCTTTCAGTGATGAACAGCAATGTGGAAATGTAAGCTGAATAAACCCTTTCCTCCCCCACTTGTTTCTTGGTCATGATGTTTGTGCAGGAATAGAAACCCTGACTAAGACAGTTGAGTGATCAGTAAATGGCCTGCAGGGGAGGAGGAGACTATAGAGAATGGGCTGATATAGAAACTCCATGGACCTCCCCCAATGAGGAAGGCACATTCCCAATCTGAAGGGCTTCTCTGCCAGCCCAGGAGAAAGGTGGGGCCAGGGGATGGTAGCAAAGGACTTTTAGGGCAGAAAGGCAGCTTCAAGAGGTGAGGGTTTGGCCCATCCAGTGTGATAGTCAAGGGCAGGGGTGGAGAGATTACCTAAGTGGTTAACTCAGGCAGGAAGGGATGAAGGTTCTGCCACTGAGGCCCAGTGAGGATCTGGGACAAGAGAGAAGGGAACTTCAAGAGCTATTTTAAAGGAGTGGTGGGAGGAAGAGGGGGAACAAAGGTGACTATAGGTTTTACAGCTTGGAGGGGTGGCCATGCTGCTGCAGGTGTAGAAGAAGGGAAGCAATAAGATCAGTAAACCAGATAGCAATAGGCAGGTGGAGTGGAGCAGTCCATGACCTCAAGCACTGGGCTGGTGGAGCCTGAGTCTGAGGCCAGGCATCCCCACTTAGAACCTGACTCAAAAAAAAAAAAAAAAAAAAAAAGGGAAAACTTGGGAGGGATTGGGGAGATGGGAGATGGCTGAGTCCGTCACGCCCTTGCCACACAAGCGTGAGGATCTGAGTTCAATTCCAGCACTCACGGAAAATCCAGGCATGGTGGGGAGAGCTCAGAATCCCAGTGCAGAGACAGGGGGATCCTAGGGGATCAATGGCCAGAAAGCTTTCTTAGCAAGCTCTAAGCCAACGACAGACTCTATCTCAAAAAGCACAGAAGGTGGTTTCTAGAAGACAACAGAGGTCAACGTGTGGTCTCCACAGGCATGCACGTACCAGAGGACAAAAACACACAAGAGCAGATGTACACACCAGAGCACATGCACACACCAGAGCTCATGCACACACCACAGCACATGCACACACCAGAGCTCATGCACACACCACAGCACATGCACGCACCACAGCACATGCACACACCACAGCACATGCACGCACCACAGCACATGCATGCACCACAGCACATGCACACACCATAGCACATGCACGCACCACAGCACATGCACACAACAGAGCACATGCACACAACAGAACACATACACACACCACAGCACATGCACACACCACAGCACACGCACACACCAGAGCTCATGCACATACCACAGCACATGCACACAACACAACACATGCACACAACACATGCACATACCACAGCACATGCACACACCATAGCACATGCACATACCACAGCACATGCACACACCACAGCACATGCACACACCACAGCACATGCACATACCACAGCACATGCACACACCACAGCACATGCACATACCACAGCACATGCACACACCACAGCACATGCACACACCAGAGCTCATGCACACACCACAGCACATGCACACAACACAACACATGCACATACCACAGCACATGCGCACACCACAGCACATGCACACACCACAGCACATGCACACACCACAGCACATGCACATACCACAGCACATGCACACACCACAGCACATGCACATACCACAGCACATGCACACACCACAGCACATGCACACACCAGAGCTCATGCACACACCATAGCACATGCACACAACACAACACATGCACACAACACAACACATGCACATACCACAGCACATGCACACACCACAGCACATGCACATACCACAGCACAGGCACACACCACAGCACATGCACACACCACAGCACATGCACACACCACAGCACATGCACATACCACAGCACATGCACACACCACAGCACACGCACATATCACAGCACATGCACACACCACAGCACATGCACACAACAGAACACATGCACACACCACAGCACATGCACACACCACAGCACATGCACACATGCATCCACATACACCAACACACAGAGAGACATTTTCATAAAGTTTAAAATGCTGAACAGGAGCTTTCAAAGATTTATGATGCTTTGTGAGGCTCATTGTGAACGTGGCCACACCCTTTTTTATGACACATCAATTCAGAACTGGCATCATTCTGTATGTGGCTTTCATCTTTACCACTGACAAGACTGATGTTGGCACACCTTCTCAAAGATGAAGGATATGAGATCCATAAGGGTCAATGATGGTCCTAACAACCTGGTGGCTGCAAAGCACAGGGAATAGGGGTCTGGGTGCTACATTTACTCCACTTTTTTCTGGTGAGCTCCTAAGAGATACAAAGTCTAACAGAAGAGGGCAAGACATGTGGCTAAAGCACATGAGCGACTTGTGTGTTCATTACTCTGCTGTTGGTATTAGTAATGAGGTTAAGCTGGACGTTCGTTACAGAAGAAAGCGGGTAGTTTCAGCAAGTAAGGGGCATGCCAGAAAATCAGGAGGATTTCTGTGGTGTCCAGAGGCCACTTCTGCAAGCAGTCTAAGGAGGCAACAAGCCAGGATCCATGCAGGAACCTGAGACTCATGGGAGACTAAGAGGATCCAAATCCAAGAACTACGGGAGTTCTTAGTTCTATTTTATTTGTGTGTAAGACATATGGAGATGGTAAAATTATTGGTACATGTCTTAGTCAGGGTTTCTATTCCTGCTCAAACATCATGACCAAGAAGCAAGTTGGGGAGGAAAGGGTTTATTTGGCTTACACTTCCATACTGCTGTTTATCACCAAGGAAGTCAGGACTGGAACTCAAGCAGGTCAGAAAGCAGGAGCTGATGCAGAAGCCACGGAGGGATGTTCTTTACTGGCTTGCTCAGCCTGCTCTCTTATAGAACCCAAGACTACCAGCCCAGAGATGGTCCCACCCACAAGGGACCTTTCCCCCTTGATCACTAATTGAGAAAATGCCTTACAGTTGGCTCTCATGGAGGCATTTCCTCAACTGAAGCTCCTTTCTCTGTGATGACACACAAACACATCACTAGTAAGCCTCAACCCTTACATTCTTATTCATCCCCAAGGTCTAAATAACTTTAAATGTCTCACATTCTTTACATAGTCTTAAAATTTCAACCTCTTTAAAATATCCATCTCTTTTAAAAATCCAAAGTCTTTTTACAATTAAAAGTCTCTTAACTGTGGGCTCCACTAAAATAATTTCTTCCTTCAAGAGGGAAAACATCAGGGCACAGTCACAATCAAAAGCAAAAGTCAATCTCCAACCATCCAATGTCTGGGATCCAACTCACGATCTTCTCAGCTCCTCCAAGGGCTTGGGTCACTTCTCCAGCCAGGCCCTTTGTAGCACACGCATCGTCCTCTAGGCTCCAGATGCCTATACTCCACTGCTGCTGCTGCTCTTGGTGGTCATCTCATGGTACTGGCATCTCTAAAACACTGCATGACCCCTTCAGTCCTGGGCCCTCAATTGCAACTGAGGCTGCACCTTCACCAGTGGCCTTCCATGGCCTCTCACAGTGCTGAGCCTCAGCTGCTCTGCATGACCTCTTCATGCCTTCAAAACCAGTACCACCTGGGTGACCCTTTCATATTACCAAGTCCCACTGCAGCAGGAGTACAACCTTGGCTATCTCTGGAACACAGCCTCTTTGTGCTTTCAGAAAACACTTCCCAGAAGATGTCACCTCAACGATGCTGGTCTCTTCTTAATCACTGCTAATTTCTTAGCTCTAGCTAACCAGCATCAAAAGTCCCAGTAATGCAAAGTTTTTGCTTTAGTAGTTCTGGTATTTTGTTAATCACAGCTGATTCTTCAGCTCCAGCTAACCAGAACTACAGAATCTTCACAATCAAAACAACAATGGCCCTGAAAAGAGTCTTTAATCTTCCCTCTGAAATTTCACAAACCAGACACTATCTTCTGTGCTGTTCTCAACATTATCTTCCAAGCTCCTACACAACATTTGACAGAGCTCTTAACACTGAATGGATCTTCTGACCCAAAGTTCCAAAGTCCTTCCACAGTCCTCCCCAAAACATGGTCAGGTTGTCACAGGAATACCCCACTCTGCTGGTACCAATTTGTTTTAGTCAGGGTTTCTATTCCTACATAAACATCATGACCAAGAAGCAAGCTGGGGAGGAAAGGGTTTATTTGGCTTACACTTCCATACTGCTGTTCATCACCAAAGGAAGTCAGGACTGGAACTCAAGCAGGTCAGGAAGCAGGAGCTGATGCAGAGGCCATGGTGGGATGTTCTTTACTGGCTTGCCTCACCTGGCTTGCTCAGCCTGCTCTCTTATAGAACCCAAGACTACCAGCCCAGAGATGGTCCCACCCACAAGGGGCGTTTCCCCCTTGATCACTAATTGAGAAAATGCCTTACAGTTGGCTCTCATGGAGGCATTTCCTCAACTGAAGCTCCTTTCTCTGTGATAACGCCAGCTGTGTCAAGTTGACACAAAACTAGCCAGTACAGTGCACAAGCATGAGGACCTGGGTTCAAATCTCAGATCACACAGGCACCGGCCTGTAATCCTGATGTTCAGAAGCAGAGGATCTGTGGGGTTTGGTTGGCCAACCACAATACTCAAGTCAGTGAACAGAAGGTTCAGTGAGAAACTCTATCTAATAAAATAACATGGAGGATAAAACAGGAAAACACGTGGCCTTGCAGACACATGCCTGGCTGGATTTATGGTATGTTGTTTTTTTTTTTTTAATATGGAAGCTGAGGATCCAAACCCATAAGCTCATTCTTGCAGAGAAAGCGCTTTTACTCACTGAGCCGTCTCCTCGCCCTGCTAGTGATGTTGTGGCTGGTTTATAGAACAGCCAACCTTCATCAGGTATTCTCTGTGCAGGCGACAGTTCATACTGAACAATGACTCAAGTGCCCAGGAGATTCTGCAAAAGGCTGAGCCCCAAGGACCCATCATGACACTGTCACCCAGAGTTCACAACAAAGAGACAACCTCTGTCAGTTCAAAGAACCTGAAGAAACAGGAGAGAGAGGCATCCCAAGGAGAGCAAGGAGAGGGGAAGGAGAAGAGGAAGTTGGAGACCATAAGGCCAGCACCAGAGAATCCTCAGAGCAAGGCAGAGCCTGCTGCAAAGATGCCTGTGCCAGAATACCTGGACAAACTACCCAGAGCTCCAGGAGTACTGTCAACAAGGAAGACACCAATGGCCACAGGAGCTGTCCCAGCTAAGAAGAAAGTGGTCCAGGCTACCAAATCCCCTGCCTCTTCCCCACACCCCACCACACGAAGAAGGCAAAGGCTGAAGGCCTCTGAGTTCAAGTCTGAGCCTCGGTGGGATTTTGAGGAGGAATATAGCTTGGATATGAGCAGCCTGCAGACGGTGAGTCTGGACCTTCCCTGTGACTCTGCACTATACCACCACCCCAGGCAGCCCTTTTCCTCCTGTGGTCTACCTGACACTTAAAAATGAACCATCCTTCATCCTTCCTTTTTATAACAGCCAAAGTCAGGGAGGAGAAGGTAGGTCCAGGATTAAGGTCTGGACAACTCAGAAAGGTGTGTCTGGAAGGGACTTGTCTGGGACCCCTTTCAAGAAGACCTGAGGCAGGTCACCATTCTGTGAGAAGATATTGGGGCCAGTTCTGGGGGTCCAGTACGTCATCCCTTATTCTATAGTCATGGGACTAGCAGACAGGAAGACACAGCCTACTGTTTAGCTGCTCCCTTCCCAGTGACACTGGCATCCCTGGAAAGCCCCCTCAGATCCTTCACTGTCCTTCAGCCCTCAAGCCCATGTCACCACCCTAATCCTTCTCACCCCTGCCTTGAGGAAATACTGAAAACCTGCTTGTGTATACACACAGGACAGGGTCACAACCCAAGAGAGCAGCGCATGCCCATGTGGCTGTCAGAATTGCAAGGTGTAGCTGCTTCAGAGCTGAGAGGACCTGTTTTCTGGAACCAAGGTGACTTAGATTTGGAGACCCTGGGGTCCAGAGTGAAAGAGAGAGTAGGGAGCAGGAACTTTCAACCTGTATCCCCAGCCCAGTCTCTGTCTAATGGAACCCACCCAGCCCCTGGCTGATGCTTTCCTGGGCCACCCATTGCCTGACCTTTCCATATCTTCCTGCACATAGAACTGCTCTGCTTCTGTGAAGATCAAGGCCTCCAAGTCACCATGGCTACAGAATATCTTTCTGCCCAACATCACTCTGTTCCTGGACTCTGGACGCTTCACCCAGAGCGAGTGGAACCGTCTAGAGCACTTCGCTCCTCCCTTTGGCTTCATGGAACTCAATCAGTCCCGTGAGTGCTTACTTCAGAGTACAGGGTGGCTGGCTTCCTCTCTTGGGTTGGTTCATTTCTGGGGCTTTGAATGGAACCCTGCTGTGTTCCAGTGGTACAGAAGGTGGTGACCCGCTTCCCTCCAGTCCGCCAGCAGCAGCTCCTCCTGGCCAGCCTCCCTACTGGGTATTCCAAGTGTATCACCTGTGCTGTAGTGGGCAACGGGGGCATCCTGAATGATTCACGTGTTGGCCAGGAGATAGACAGCCATGACTATGTTTTCCGGTATGTTCTCCCTCTGTTGCCTGTAGATATGGGCTATAATGGGCGACCCGATAAGTGTCCTGTGCTGGTTTGAATTGGAATAGCCCCCATAGACTCATTTGGGTGAAAGCTTGGCCCATAGGGAGTGTCCTGATTAGGGGGTGTGGCCTTGTTGGAGTAGGCATGGCCTTGTTGGAGGAAGTGTGTCACTGTGAGGGTAGGCTTGGAGGTCTACATTCGAGCTATGTCCAGTGTGGCACACCATCTCCTTCTGGCACCTGTGGATCAAGATGTAGTACTCTCAGCTCCTTCAGCACCATGCTTGCCTGTGATCCACCATATTCCTCGCCGTGATGATAATGGACTAAACCTCTCAAAATGTAAGCCAGCTCCAATGAAATGTTTTCCTTCATAAGGGTTGGCATAGTGGTCACAGTGTCTCTTCCCAGCTATAAAACCCTAAGACATGTCCCCATATCTTTATCTAGAAAATGGAGTGTGTCTACAGCTCCTACCCCCTGATTCATCTCCACAAAAAAATGTCTCTCCTCCATTCACAGCATCTGATTCGATCTTTCTACACAAACTGAGTGGAGCCGTTATTAAAGGATATGAACAGGATGTGGGGACCCGGACATCCTTCTATGGCTTCACTGCTTTCTCTCTGACCCAGTCTATCCTCATTTTGGGTAGACGAGGCTTCCAGCATGTGCCTCTGGGAAAGGTGAGAAGGGAGGAGTGGGCGTGACCACCCAGCCCCTGAACATGGGAGACCAATGAGTGCAAATGGGCGTGGCCCCACCGTGCCTGCTCAGGGGAGAAACAAGATTGAGAATGGGCATGGCTATACAGCCCCTGGATAGGGGAGACTTATGAGTGCCTTGTGTGTGGATGGAAACTGGCTCATCCCAAACTCTGTTCACATGAGGGCAAGAGCAGTGACAACAGCCACTCAGGCCATGGGAGATTTGGGGGACAGTCACGAGTGAGATGAGGGTCGCCCTCTGTCTAGGCTCCTCAAGGCAGTGCTCCCAGACCACTTGTTGTCCTTGGTCTTCAGGACGTCTGATATCTACACTTCCTGGAAGGCACCCGGGACTATGAGTGGCTGGAAGCTATGTTTTTGAATCAGACCTTGGCAAAAACCCACCTTTCCTGGTTCAGGTACCCCTTCCCTCCTCCTGCCCTGGAAACCCTGCCAGACTGAGAAGTGACTGACTTCAAAAGGGTTAGTCAGGTGGGACTGCTTCTGTGACACTTGGAGATGGGATAGCGGTCACACAGTGACCATAACTTGGCCTCCACCGGGCCAGGTAAGAGAACAGGACCTGAGGGATCCATCTCTGGCCACAGGCATAGGCCTCAGGAAGCCTTCCGGAATGCCTTGGACTTGGATCGATACTTGCTGCTGCACCCAGACTTTCTCCGTTACATGAAGAACAGGTAAGGGTAGGAAGCCCATAGTGGGTCCGTGGGCCTCTCATCCTTTGCTGACTCCTGACAGTTGGGAATCTGGGTATTTTGAACAGGTTTCTGAGGTCAAAGACCCTGGACACTGCCCATTGGAGAATATACCGCCCCACCACTGGCGCCCTCCTGCTGCTCACAGCCCTTCATATCTGTGACAAGGTGAGCCTGCAAACCTCTGATAGGATTAGGATCGAGCATGTACACCCAAGGGCTCTGCATCCAGAGCCCAGGGCCAGGACCAGGATAAAGGGACAGAGTGCCCCAGGAGGCAGCCTCTCCAGTCCCAGTCCCTCCTCCATTTTCCTGCAGGTCAGCGCCTATGGCTTCATCACCGAGGGCCACCAGCGCTTCTCTGACCACTACTATGATACATCATGGAAACGGCTCATCTTTTATATCAACCATGACTTCAGGTTAGAGAGAATGGTGTGGAAGCGGTTGCATGATGAAGGCATCATCTGGCTCTACCAGCGCCCACAAAGTGACAAAGCAAAGAACTGACCAGGGCCCAGATCAGGGTGTTCCCCTCGACCACTTACAACACAGAATGCAAGGGCTCCTCAAATGCTCCTACCTTTTTTTCCTGGACTCAAACCTGCTCCAAGTCCTTAGACAGTCCCAAGGAGCAGCTGTTTGTGACAGGGGGTTTGGAGTCCTTTGGAAAATCACCATAGGCTCTTATGGTGATTTCTTGTTCAAACCCTACAGTTTGAATTCAACCCAAACCCCAAACAATTTAGTTCACTTTACTTTTCAAACACTCCCTTCAGATTTTTGGACTCTGGAACTCAAAATTACAGTAAAGAGCAAATGGAGGAGCTTGGTAGTGGCTGGGAGAAAAACAAAACAAAAATGAAACAAACTTCCTTTAGCGGTAATGCCCAGTAGTGTACCACAGAGCCTAGGATTTGCTCTGATAGTGCAGTAGTGAATCCGGCCGGCAGGGGGCGACAGCTGGGCGCCCAACTGCGGATTGGCCTTTTGAGGTGCTTCGCTGGAGCGGTGCTTGTGCAAAGTGGAACTGGACCAGCAATCGGGGTTCAAGACTGAGCAGTATGAAGTCCAGGAGGACGCCGCAAGTTCTTAGGTGCAGCTGAGCAGGACAAGGGTGCCTCAGGGGTTAAGAGCACATACTGCTCTAACAGAGAACCTGACTTTGGGTCCTAGAACCTATGTCAGGCAACCCACCACTGCCAATAACTCTGGTCTCAGATTCGTTGCCTCCCTCTGGATTTCACAACACCTGTCCTCTTATGCACATACCCACACAAGGACGCTTATATACACATAATTTTAAAATAAAAATAAACCTTAAGAGATAAATAAAGCTATCAGCAGAGTAAGAATCACCTTTAGTTCCATCACTGGGGAGGCAGAGGCAGGCAGATCTGTGTGCATTCCAGGCCATCCTGGTCTACAGAGGGTGTTCTAGGATAGCCAGGGCTACCCAGAGAAACCCTATTTTGAAAACAAACAAATAAACAAGAAAAACTGAAAGCAGCATGCATCGATGATGTGGTAGAGAAATATATTTTATAAGTATAGTACAGGTAATGTCGTGGCTGGTTGGTTATTTGTCAACTTGACATAAGGTAGACATGAGAAGAGGGGACCTCAACTGAAAAAAAAGCCCCAAGAAAGGGCTTCAGGTAAGCCTATATGCCATTTCCTTAATTGGTGACTGATAGTGGAGGACCACACCAATTGAAGGTGGAGCCACCCTGGGCTGGTGGTCCTGGGTTCTATAAGAAAGCGGGCTGAGCAAACCATGGGGAGCAAACCAGTAAGCAGCCCCCCTCCATGGCCTCTGCATCAGCTCCTGCCTCCAGGTTCCTGCCCTGCTTGAGTTCCTGTCCTGACTTCCTTCAGTGATGAACTGGAAGTGTAAGCCCAACGAACGCTTTCAGCCTAAATTACTTTGGGCGTGGTGTTTCATCATCACAGCAATAGTAACCCTAAGACAGGTAATATCCATGGGCTGGAGAGAGGGCTCAGTGGTTAAGAGCTCTTCCAGAAGACCTGGGTATGATTCTCAGTGGACACATGGAAGTTTACAGACATTTGTAACTCTAGTTCCAGGAGAAGCAATGCTTACTTCCAGCCTCCAATCAAGTAAAGAACATGACTCAGCGCAATAAACTCCTTAGTTGCCTCTACACACGCACTAATATATACACAGAGTATAATTCCCACCGAGTATAATTCCAATAAAAATGGCAAAATTGTTTTCTCTGGATTGAAAATTGTCCCTAAACTGACCATGAATGAATAAACAGGTAAGAACAGCCAGGAATCTGAAAAAAAAAAATCAAGTAAATGACTAAAACATACTGTAAAGTCTTTATAATTATAACAGTGCAATCCTGAAGCCGAGGCAGACAGATCTCTGTAAGTTAGAGGCCAGCCTGGTCTACATAACCAGTTATAGGCCAGCTAGAGCTATGCAGTGAGAGTCAGTCTCAAACAACAGAAGTTAAACACAGAAAGTGTGAAGACAGGAAGTGTGAACAGGAAGTGTGAACACAGGAAGTATAAGCAGAAGGAATAATGTTTCGGGTCTATAATCCCAACAGTGGAGGAGGCCCAGACAGGAGCCAGCCTAGGCTTCACAGCAAAACTTTGTCTCTGTACATAAATTAATTAGTTAATAATTCATGCAAGGAATCATAGTACAGCTGGAATATTTAAGACTTAAATACTGCATAATGGATTGGAGAGATGGTTCATCAGTTAAGCATACTTGCTGCCCTTGTAGAGGACCAAGTTTGGGTCCTAGCACCCATGCTGTGTGTTTTGAAACTGCCGGTAACTCCAGCTTCAAGGAATTCAATGACTTTTTTCATCCTTTGAGGGCACTGGACTCCACATGGTGCTGTAGAGGGATGTTAATCCAGCAACATGGCTGCTCTAGCATGGGTTCCCATCCAAAAATGTGACCTGGCTGGAATGCAGACATGCCAAACACCTTTAATCCCTCTGGCTGCAGGGCAGGCATGCCCTTAGTATACATCTTTAATCCCAAACAATGATGTCTAATTGAGGGGTAGACAAAGGGAATCAGAGAAAGATTTGACAAAATGAGTCAGACATAGGATATGCCCAACTCTCATGAGAACAGCACGAAAGAGAGGCAAGCAGGGAGAGAGAGAGAGAGAAAGAGAGTTCGGTTCAGTTCCATTCAGAGCAGAGCAGTTGAGTTTGGCGCAGTTCAGTTCAGGGAGCTCAGAGGCAGTCTTTCCAAGTAGAGCAATTCAGTCAGAAGCCAAGAGAAGCCAATTTGAATCAGTCAGCTTGGAGAGGAGTTTGAGGCAGAACAGCTGAGTTGAACTAGCCAGCCAGAGTTTAGAAAGAGCTAGAAAGAGTGAGTTTGTCCAGCAGCAAGTCTTAGAGGATGAACTACTCTAGGCCTAGATTAGCAGATGGAGGCTGGAAGCTGAGGCCTTCAAGGTCCAGGCTTGTAGAAGATTAGATTGTATGGAGGCTAGCAACTTCCAGACCTAGGCCCAGGGATAGATAATACAGAGATAGAAAGACTCTGGACTCAGCGCAAGCCATGTAACAGAATAGTTTGGGTACGGCTCTCATCCCCTCATCAGAGGAAATAAAAGCGACGTTTCCATGGTGCATACAAACAGGAACATAGAAATATACACATAAATAAAAGTAAACATTTTTTAAAATTGAAAACCTATCCATTTAAAATAAATTAAAAACACCGTTAAAAAGTGGAGAAGGTGGACATAGGACTTAAACTCTAATAAATAGAATGTTCCTCCCACTTCCTTCTGAATCTAGTATTTAATTATATGTTTGTTTGTTCCCTTGAGACAAAGTCTTTCTATATAAGCTTGGCTGCCCTAGAACCCTCTATGTAGACTATGTTGGCTTCAAACTCACAGAGATTTTCCTGTCTTTGCCTCCCAAGCACTGAGATTATAGGTGTGCACCATTACAGCTGCCCACCTTTATGTTCTTTTATCTATAGGATTAAGAACCCACAAAATGGGCCCTGTGTTCCCTAGTAAACAATGGTATTGAGTGGGGATATTAACATGAAGGATGGTTTTAGATAGAGGACAGATAGAATTATATGTGTATATTTGTATGTATATCCATGTGTGTGCATTCATGTGTGTATACACACATATATACATGTGTGTGGGTATTCATATGTGTGTATTCATACATGCGTGCTCATGTATGTATCCATGTGTGTGCGTTCATGTGTGTATACACACATATATACATGTGTGTGGGTGTTCATATGTGTGTATTCATGCATGTGTGCTCATGTGTGTATGTGCATTCATGTGTGTACTTGTGAATGTGTGTTCATATATGTGTATTATATACATGTGTATTCATGTGTGTATCCATGTATGTGTTCATGAGTGCATCTATGCCTGTGTATATTCATGTGTATATGTTCATGTATATGTTCCTGTGTATGTTCATGTGTGTATATTTATGTGTGTACATTCCTGTGTATATATATTTATATGTGCAAATATTCATGTGTGTATATGAATTTACCTACATATGACTCTGTTTAAATCTGTCACCTTGAAGCAGGAAGAAAAGGAAGGGAAAACTGGGCTGAGTAGGAAGAGAAAAGGAGACCCTTAGTCAGCAGTGGTGGCGAACGCCTTTAACCCCAGCACTCAGGAGGCAGAGGTGGGCAGATCTCTGTGAATTCCAGGACTGCCTGGTCTACAGAGTGAATTCCAGAACAGCCAGGGTTAAACTGAGAAACCCTATCTTTTTTGTTGTTGTTGCTGTTTTTCAAGACAGGGTTTCTCTGTGTAGTCCTTGCTGTCCTGGAACTCACTCTGTAGACCAGGCTGGCTTCGAACTCAGAAATCTGCCTGCCTCTGCCTCCCGAGTGCTGGGATTAAAGTACTTCCTGGAGAAACCTTGTTTTGAAAAACAAAAGAATAATAAATAAAAATAAAATTTAAAATTGGTGGGTTTTTTAAAATGTTGTTTAATTTGCTGCCCTCACCCAATTTAGTGTGTGTGTATCTTTGTGTATGGTGGGTGTGGTTGTGTGTATATGGTAGGTGTGTGGTATGTGGTATATATGTGATATGTGTATATATGTGCTTATGTGTTATGTGTGTGTATCTGGTGTGTGTGTGGTGTGTGTGGGTATGTGGGTGTGGTGTGTGTTTAGTGTTTATGGTTTATGTGTGTATGTGGGGGGGGTGTAGGTGTAGTATATTTGTGGTATATGTGATGTCTGTGGTGTGTGTATGTGTGGTGTGTGTGGTGTGTATGTGGTATATGTGTGCATGGTATGTATGTGTGATGTGTGTGCAAGTGATGTCTGTGGTGTGTGTGTGTGTGTGTGTGTGTGTGTGTGTGTGTGTGTGTGTTTCATGCTGCCTGTGTAGAGGTTAGAGGAAAACCTGGAAGAGTCGGCTCTTTCCCTCTACCATGAAGGTCTTAGGGAAGTGAGTGCCTCAGTCCGCTGAGCCATGTCAGTGGTTAATTTAGTCTTTTTAAAATCAGAGTCAAGAAGTAAGGAAGAATAGGAGGTACAGGGAGGAGGGGGAGGAGGAAGAGAGGAAGGGGGAGGAGAAGAACAAGGGGGAAGCAAGGAAGGGGGAGGGGAGGAGACGGAAAAGCAACAGAAGGAGGGGGAGGAAAGAGAGGAGGAGGACAGGGAAGAAGAAGAGATGAAGGCAGAGGAGGAGGGGAGGGAGGAGGAGAAACTGCAGCAGCAATCCAGGAGCCTCGCTGAAGGAGTTTCTTCCACCAAACCCCACATAACCTGAGAATGAATGTAACTGGTCTCAGGAGCAAATTCCAACCAACTCAAACAGGAACGGATGCTAATATGAACATGAAACGAAAACTATCGACAAATAACGGTCGATGGGACCTAGAAATCAGAAGTCACAGTTTCACACCTATCCAATAACTTACACATTATTCACGTATAAAATAAATAAATTTCTTTTAGGCTGGCGAGATGGCTCAGTGGTTAAGAGCACTGACTGCTCTCCCAGAGGTCCTGAGTTCAGATCCCAACAACCACATGGTGGCCCACAGCCATCTGTAATGGAATCTGGTGACCTCTTCTGGTGTGTCTGAAGACAGCTACAGTGTACTCATATAAATAAAATAAATAAATCCTTTAAATTTTTTTCTTTTAAAGATTTATTTATTTATTGTAGTATATGAATGAGTACACTGTAGCTATCTTCAGACACACCAGAAGAGGTCATCCGATATCATTACAGATGCTTGTGAGCCACGGTGTGTTTGCTGGGACTTGAACTCAGGACCTCTGGAAGAGCAATAAGTGCCCTTAACCGCTGAGCCATCTCTCCATCCCCCAAATAAATAAATCTAAAAAAATAAATAAATAAATAAATAAAAATAAATAAAAAATAAAAAAGGTGGGCTGGTGAGATGGCTCAGTGGGTAAGAGCACCCGACTGCTCTTCCGAAGGTCCAAAGTTCAAATCCCAGCAACCACATGGTGGCTCACAACCATCCACAACAAGATCTGACTCCCTCTTCTGGAGTGTCTGGATAGCTACAGTGTACTTACATATATTAATAAAATAAATCTTTAAAAAAAATAAATAAAATAAAATAAAATAAAAAAGGTTAAAAAGAAAAGAAAAGCTGGATTTCCAAGGGTCCCAAGTGGCTAACTGGGCCTAAGTTCAGAAGGGAACCTGGTAGCCATTGGATGCCTGCTAGGTCGTGCCTCAGTTCTCTCACGCTCTTCCTGGAATAACCACAAGATGAACTCTTGTAGCCATCGCCTGGGCATGTTCCTGTGTCAGCTGCCAAGATAAACAGGCTCTGGAAAGTTCTATTTTGCCACCAGGACCTGACCTGCTCTGACCTGCAGTCAGCCAATCAGGACCGAGTATTTGCTATTCCTTGACACCTCTCATGACAGAGCTGACCTGGTGGGATCCAGAGGCCAGGACTTTATAGGAAATAGCCCCTCTTTGGTCCTGTAGATCATGATTTTCTTTGGGACTCTGCTCTCCCTCCCTCCTTCCTTTTGCTTGTCTGGTGTGTGTGTGTCCATATGTTTATGTGTGTCAGTACACATAGTACTTACAACCATCCAGGACTCCAAGTCCAGTGGGTCTGTCCGCTTCTGGTCTCTGAGGGCACCAAACACTCATGTATGAGTACACTGTAGCTGTACGGATGGTTGTGAGCCTTCATGTGGTTGTTGGGAATTGAATTTAGGACCTCTGCTCACTCCAGCCCAAAGATTTATTTATTATTATAAATAAGTAGACTGTAGCTGTCTTCAGATGCACCAGAAGAGGGCACCATGTGGTTGCTGGGATTTGAACTCAGGACCTTTGGAAGAACTCTTACCCACTGAGCCATCTCGCCAGCCCCTTACACTTCATTCCGGTGTTGCACTTTTGACCTTTTTGTTAATTGAGATGATATCATGTAATATGAAACTGATCAGATCATATTCTATCACTCATTAGATTTAATGTACGATTTTCCGGCTCCACTTGTCTCTCCCATAGGGTCAGAGAGAGAGTGGGCAAAGGCCCTTGCCTTGAAGCCTGAAGACTTGAGTTCAATCTCTGAGACCTGCATGGTAGAAGGAGAGAAAGGACTATCACGATGAGTTATGTTGTGACCTCACACCATGGCATATGTACACACACACACACACACACACACACACACACAGTTTCCTGATTTATAGTCAAATTCCAGCACTCAGGAAGCAGAGGCAGGAAGATCACCGGAAGTTTGAAGCCTGCCTGGTCTACCTAGTGAGTTTTGGGTCAGCCAGGGCTACATGGCAGCACTCCGTTCAGAGGGGGAAGAGAGCCCAACCAACCAACCAACCAACCAGTCAACCAACTAAATAAATAATGTACAGTAAATGTGCTGTGTGTTTGTCTGGCTGTCACGTTCTGACTGCATAAACTCAGGTGTGGTAATGAGAGCTGGGAACCGGAAGGCCGATGCCCAGCCCTTTGTACCCAGTCTCTGCATTTTTATTTTATTTTATTTTTTTGAGACAGGGTTTTTCTGTAGCCCTGGCTGTCCTGGAACTCACTTTGTAGACCAGGCTGGCCTCGAACTCAAAAATCCACCTGCCTCTGTCTCCAGAGTGCTGGGATTAAAGGCGTGTGCCACCACGCCTGCCACCAGTGTATGCATTTATATTAGCTGCCTGTGGTGGTTTGAATATGCTTGGCCTACAGGGAGTGCTACAGTTAGGAGGCTTGGTCTAGTTAGAGGAAGTGTGTCACTGTGGAGGTGGGCTTTGGAGGTCTCTTCCTGTGCTCAAAAAGAACACCCATTGCAGAAAAGAGCTTCCTCCTATGCCGCAGACTAACCCCTTCTGGGTCTCCTTTCTGTGCGGAACAGGTTTCTGGTTGTAGATGGGCAAAGGAGTCTGCAAGAAGGAGGGGTGACAAACAGACACGACACAAGGGAGTGTGCTGGATCTGAATGTAATTTGTCAAATTGAGCATCAAACTTTTTATACCAAAGAAAATAGGGAAGTTAGGTGACACACTAGCAAGGTACAATGAGGTTACCGGATTCTTACATAAAACAGAGGAAAGCAAACAGGGATGGACTGGCAGGAACCAGCTGGGATAAAATTCAATGTTAACAACTGGTATCAAAAATAGCCCCACCTAAAGTCAGCTTAATCTTAGAAGCCAGGGGCAAGGGCCCTTGCCATAGTTCCTATTCTAGTCTATTGTATAGTCCACCTTCCCCCTAGGCCATTGTAAATTCTTGTGTATGGGTGTAACTCAGCTATCTATAGTTCTAAGTATCTACTCTGGTTCCTCCTTAGATCACAAACGTCCTTCTTCCTAGATAATGGTGAACTCCAGTGACTTAGCTATCCATGCCCAGGGTCGGCTCAAGGACTGACTGCCTAGGACTGGTGAAGAATCTAACGTAGCTATATGTCAAAAATTCAATCCTTAGAAACACTTATAATAAAGCAATATTAAGGGAAAGCACACAGATCCGTTTACCAACTAAAGCAAGGACTTTGGAGCATTCGTTATACAGGATGCCACGGTTCCAGGAGACTTAAGTTTCCGTGAACTTTTCGCCTTGGGACCGCGCCCAGACTTTTCAGCCTGTTAGGTGGGTCACTACTGGAGTGGATGTAGCACTCCTAGCTGCCTGAGGATGCCAGGCTCTCCTGGTTGCCTTTGAATCAAGATGCAGAACTCTCAGCTCCTTCTCCGGCACCACGTCTGCCTGCAGGCTGCCATGGTTCCTGCTATTATCATGATGGATGAAACCTTGAAACTGTAAGCCAGCCCCAGTTAAATGTCTGCCTTTAAAGATTTAGTTGGCACGGTCACGTGTCTCTTCATAGCAATGGAAATCCTAATTAAGACACTGCCCCCAGGTCTTCCACATGGCAGCACACCCAGGACACATGAGTGAGCTCCACCATTTGCTGAGTCTATGGGCAAGAAGGAGCATGTCCAGTTTTGTGCAGGTTCCACAAGATGCAAGACAACAGGTCACCAGTCGGGAGCTCCCCTCCCTCAGAAGTGGCGGGTCCATATCAGTGTAGACAGCTTCTGCAGGTGTCTGTGCCTCGAACTTCAGGGCTAGACAAGCCAGGATCATGTCAGGTGATACAATTCATGTCCAAGAGAAAGGCTTGGCGAGACAGGCTGGACTGATGGAGTGTGCTTCTAACTTAGATACTATTTGTTTAGACACCGAAAGTGGAATTGGTTGCTCAGAGCGCTGGGTGGGGTGTACAGACATACATCACTTCTGCCCTGGGGATTTACAGATGTGTAAATACACCTTCACGGCTCAAAGGGAAGTGTTTCCTTGGAACTTTGATGTACTGCTTTCATACGGTTTGCTTAAAATACATTTCTGACATTTTGGGTTTGTTCCATAGTGACTCTATTGAACTGCTGAAAGCCCTTGATATGTTTGACAAACTTGCCAAAATCAACTTCTAAAATTAATTCCTTTTGATCCAGGATTTACTTTCAGATCCCCAAAGGGGCCCAGAATGTTCCTCTGAACCCCGTAAAGACATGCACTCGACATATTTATGTGGATGAGTGTATTGGTTACTTGGCTCATGGCCGCCATGAAATTCTAGCACATGCCACTTGAGAGATGAAGTCCTGGGGCTGGAGAAATAGCCCAGCAGTCAAGAGCACAAACTGCCCTTCCCAGAGGAGCAGAGTGCAGTTGCCAGCAGCCATGTTAGGTAGGTCACAATGATCTGTGACTCCAGCTTCAGGGGACCCAGTGTCTCCTCTAGCCTCTGAGGGTGTGACACGCATACCCATAAGAGAAAATAAACCTTAACAAAAGAGAAAGTTGCAGGGGCCCAGGAGATGACATGGTGGGTAAAGACATTTGCTGTCTGCCCTGCCTGAGTTCTGTCTCTGCGTCTCACACAGTGGAGGGACAAAATGGATTCAAATCGTTCTCTGACCTCTACACTGGCACTGTGGCATGTACCCATACATACCATGCACACACATGCACACATCATTCATCTATACATGGTGCACATACACGTGTAAGATGCACACATTGACAGTAACAAAATAATAATAATAATATAACCATTTTAAAATTCCCAAACTCTAATGAAGAAATGGATGTATCCCTAAAATTTGCTGTATACTTTTCTCAATGCTGCAAACAAACATGACAAGATGTTGGGGGGGGGTGCTGTTGTTTTGTTTTGTTTGTTTCTTTGTTTGTGGGGGTTTTGGTTGGTTGGTTGGTTTTACTAGACAAGGTTTCTCTGTGTAGCCATGGATATCCTGGAACTATCTCCATAGACCAGGCTGGCCTTGAACTCACAGAGATCTACCTGCTCTGCCTCCAGTCTGACAAGGCAGAGGTATCTTATGGATGGAGTGTTTATCTTGGGTCATGACACAGGGATGCATCCATCACAGTGGGGAGAGGAGTGGCTTCCAGCTGTACTCACATCTCCGCTGACTAGAAGGAGAGAAAGGGGCAGGTACCCATCTGTCTCCTCCCTCACCCCTTTCATTCATCCTGGGCCCCGAGATGGGGTGGTATCACCCACTGGAGGGTGGGTCTCCCCTCTTCAGTCAATCCTTTCTGGAAATTCCCTCACAGATACAACTAGAGGTTGTGTCTCCTGGTGGCTCTTAATCCAGAATCATCCGGTGAGGAGTCATCCCCACATTCAGTTAAGCACTCTGAAGGTGAACAAGAAATAATGAACTGGACTGAGTGAATTGGTTTAGGGAATTTAGCATGGAGAGCCAGCCGAGGCCATCCTTAGATCTCAGACAGGTCGCAGTAGAACCTTCGAGCCCCCTCTGCACACATCCAGATCCTCAAAATGAAGCATACTTTGAAACGTTTGCCTCTCCTGAGCTACAGTACAGGCCCCTTCTCCCGGCTCCCCAGGGACTGGCCCTGAACTCAGTCCTCTCTTCCTAGGCAGGTGTCTTGTCAGCATCTGTTAGCAGGGATAACTGCTAACTATGAAGTGATGTAATTTCCAGTCCCTTATGGTATAAATCAATAGGTATGGCCGCCATTTTCCTTTTGAAAACCTAAAGGCATATGGACCATCTTCCTTCCCCTCTTCCCCAGCATCTTTATCTCTTCTTCCTCTTCCTCTTCTTCTTCATCCTCCTCCTTTCCTTTTCCTTCTCCTCTTCTTCCTCTTCCTCCTCCTCCTCCTTCTCCTTCTTCAGTTTCAGGCATCCCAGACTGGCCTTATGGCCTCAAACTCAGCCAAGAAAACCTGAAATTTCTAATCCTCCTGTCTCAGCACCCCAGTGAGAGGTGCTGGTCAGCTGTCCAGTGTGCTGGGAACAGAACAACATTCCTCTGAGAGCAGTTCCCCCTTCTAAACCGCTGAGCCATCTCTTCAGCCCCAAGCTATTTCTCTTTACCAAGGAAATTCTAACTGGGGGTTTGTGAGCTTTCTTCTAACCTGCACCTTCAACCTGACGACTGCTTCTGTTGATCAGTCACTGTGTGTTTCCACCATCTTCTGCCACGCCCCCTCTATAGCTAGGGATCTATGTGCAACTCTGTTTGTTTTATAATTTATTATTTTTTTCTTTTTTCCCCCTTACTAGGATTTTCACACAGATCACATGCTCTTCATGGAATTTTAAATGTTTGGGTCTGGAATAGTAAATGTTCTAGATTTATTGTTATTACTGTTGCTGCTGCTGCTGCTGCTGTCACCGTCACCGCTGGCAGCGGCGTATGTGTATGATGCGGGGCACTCATCCACAGCATGCATATGGAAGGCATCAGAGGATTTTATGGGATGGGCCTTCTTACACAATTACATAGCTTCTGGGACTCAAACTCAGCTCCTCAGGCTTGTGTGGCAAGCAGCTTCCCCCACTGAGCCCTCTCACTGGCCCCAGGAGTAGAAACTTTAGAATCTTCCCTTGAAAGGACTCATTATTATTTGGTTAAAGTTGGTGCTTTCCTAAGTCTGCTTCAGTGACTGACAGTTCTGGTGTTCAGCTGGCTTTTCCCTCCGCTGCCTGGATGCTCTCCAGAGTTAGCAGTGCTCTGCCAATGCCTACTTGAAGCCCTGCATGTCCTCAGCAAACAGCTCAGGTGTCTAAGGAGTCTCAAAAGGTGATGTAAAGGAACAGACAACTTCTGAGATAGTTTAGTCAGTTAAGTGCTTGTCATGTGAGCCTAAAGACCTGGCTTTGGAATCCAGCACTTAATAAAATCCTGGGTGTGACCTCATTCTCAGCACTGGGGGGGGGGGGGGGGAATCCCTGAGTCCAGTGAGAGACCCCACCTCAATAAATATAGAGCAATAGAAGAAAATACTTTATGCACATACACACATGTACACACACACAGCACACATGCACAGACACCCATACACATAACAAATACAATATCTCGAGGCTCAGCCAAAATCCATAAAAGAAGATCTACCGCCCCAGAACCAAAGCAGCAGCCATAGACAGGCTCAAGAATGACAGCTCAGTTGTCTGTCAGGCTCCCAGAAGGGATTCTAAAACCTTAAGCCTTGAAAAGAGATCATGAGTCTGCTCACACTTTTATAGGTCCGCAGTTTAGACTGCATCAGCCTCTTTCTGCTCTGACTCGGGTACCATTTTCAACTAACAGGCTTTCAGTGGCTACACTGAACCCAACGATCTACAATGGTCATGACTGAGGCTAGCCCTCAGCAGGATTCCTTACCCTCCCCCTCTCTCATCCACCATCAGGCCAGATGGAGCCTTCTGACAGGGTGGCAGAAGGTCCTGAGAAGACAAAAACAAAATCTGAAGGGCCATTTCTCCTGACAGACAGCTTCAACACCAGAGTAAACCAAGGAGGGCCAATAGTGGAGTTGAAGAAAAGTCACTCAGTGGACTTTATCAGAGGGAACAAAATTTTCTGGGCTGGCAAGAAAGGAAAAGAAAAATCTCACACACACACACACACACACACACACACACACACACACACACAGACACACACACACACACACACACACAGACAGACACACACACACACACACACACACACACACACACACACACACACACACATTTGGTAGATGAAGCAAATTCCAACAAGTGTGGGGCAAGTGGAACCATGTCACCAAACAGAAAAACTGGTAAGGTCAGATTAAGGAACCCTGGCAATTCTCATAATTGAGACTCGAGGGTATTTAAATCTGCTCCCAACCAGATTCCTGTCCTGGACCAACTGACCCTGCCATCCTACGAAGAGGACCATAGCAACTGGTCATGTAACAGAACCCAGCGTTCTTCATGCTAATGAGGTATCTAGATGGGCCCTCGGGGTTTAGCCAATAAGCTTCCCTTCTCAGACACGCCCTCCTGCAACAACAAAAAAAGTTTTTAACGTTGGTCCTGAGTAAAATGTATGCATTCATTTTCCACCGTGAGTAAACAAACAAGCAAGGACTGTCTCTCTCATCAAGAACCGCTATTGGGGGAAGCTTTGTTACCGAGCTTCACCTCTTAAGACTCCCACAGACGGCTCCTCTGCGCAGGTGTCCGGGAGTTTGGGAGCCACAGCCTCAACCCCAGCCCACGCGGTTTCTCACCCAGAGAGCCGTGGGCTATGAAGCAGGAACGGTGGTCCGCCTGTCTGTAAATGCTGGGGGCCGTGCAGCTCTATAAGCAGCTCATGAAGGAGGACCTAATTGAGGACTGCCTGAGAGACCTGCATTCCTGCGGAGGACCTAATTGAGGACTGATGAGAGACCAACGATTGCTAGTGCAAACAGTGCTAGCCAATCAGGAACTGCGGTTTAGAAGAGATGCTTTCTTGGGACCAATGGGGCGTGGGTGGAGGGTATTAAAGGAGCTTGCAGCCGTGCTCACCTTCTGAGATCTGTGTTACTGACTCTGCGCCAATTCACCACCCCCCCACAACGCCCCAAGAGTAGGTAGGGTTGGGGGAGAGCTGTCCAGGGCACAGGCAACAGGGTTGGAATCCCAATCTTAGGAGGCTGCCTTCTGTTCCCCTGAGCTGTGTGTTGGCGTGCCCCACGAGCCACATCCCCATGGCAGTAGGAATGGAATGTAGCCAGTGCCCCTCCGTTTAATCTGCACAAGTGGTGTTCCAACGGTGAAACAAAACGCAGACCCACAAACAAGTTCCAAAAAATTCACAGATAGACAGACGGGCAGGAAGACAGGCAGACAGGTTGGATGAATGGAGCAAAGCTCCAATGAGCTGGCTCCAACCATTTTCTATAAGCACATATTTGGTGGATGGCCCAGACTCCAATGAGCAGGCTCTAACAACTTTATTTTTCCTCTTCTCCTGTCTGTACCACCTATGTGAGCAGTTACATATTCTCTAAAAACGATCACCACAAAAAAATATTCTTCAAAACACAGATTAAGGTCATTACACAAAAGAGGAGTTACTACGGGATTATTGATTGCCTATTCTTTTGAAACTTATACCTAACTCTGCATTTTTTATCTGTCTTTCTCCCCATGAGTTCATTGTAACCCCAAAGCAATAATTTTCACGCCATAGGTTAACAAAGCTTAAGCAAGCCAAATCCATGCTAGAGAGCTTTACCTATGCTCGGCTGACAACAATTTTGTTTACTAAGAAACAGGTCATCTCTCTTAAGTCTTATTTTTGAAGTTTTGTTCCGCTAAACTGGTTAACCATCTAGTCTCTGTTCTTACATTCATAATGAAGTCACCTCCTCAGAGTTCATGACCTTCCTTCTCATGGTGCACAAGGAAACCTGTGACCACATCCCTACATCGCAGGATCCAGGAACTCAGACCCAACCTAGAACAAGTGTTTTCCTTGATCACTAACTTGTCCCAAGCTTATATTTCTTGCTACTACAATTATGTACTGGTAATCCATGAAAGCTCACAATAGTCCTCTTTCTAACCTATGCAGCCCTGGCTAGTCTATGAGGAAGGAGCACACTCTATTCTTTTTTTTTTTTTTAGATTTATTTATTTATTATATGTAAATACACTGTGGCTGTCTTCAGACACACCAGAAGAGGGCGTCAGATCTTGTTACGGGTGGTTGTGAGCCACCATATGGTTGCTGGGATTTGAACTCATGACCTTCAGAAGAGCAGTCGGTGCTTTTAACTTTTGAGCCATCTCACCAGCCCCACACTCTATTCTTGATTCTAACTTTAAGCTTTCTAACAACCACCCTAACTTCCCCAAATTTTTAAAAATCAAACTAACTTCCTAAAACTACTTACATCAAATCAGGAAATCCATAAAAATCATTAATTCGTCTAAACAATATTATCTTTAAAAATGTATCTTCTTGTTGATCTTCGGGAAACTTGCCCAACAGAGTGGGCTATCTCCCAAGAAGTAATCACACCAGGCTGTAGACAGTGAGGGTCTCTCGGTGTCTACTCACACCATGTCAGGTGTATGAGGAAGATAGCGATGACAAACATGAGCAGGCGCATCAGTAGCAAGAAGCGATCCTGGGACGAAGCCCCTGGGGCTGTGCCTCTCCAGGGTACACCCAGGGCAGCAGAGCAAACCAGTGGGCCATCTCCAGGAAGCTCATCTGCCTACCGAAGCTTGTCCTGCATGGTATCAGCCACATGTCTGGCCATGTCTCAGAAGGCATAAGATATCATTTCCTGTGGAGCCAGGGAGCTATGAGAACATCGGAGCCAGTCCAGAGTAAGAGTGTGGTCAAGATGTGTCCAAACCGAGAAAATCTCATCCTGAGATGAACCAGAGTAGGATCTGTGCCCCATGCTCACATATCCAGGACCAAGCAGCCCCGCACCCCCACCTTTGCCCCTTGGAGGATGTCACATAGCCTGGCAGCCAGGGTGGACTTCTTCTTACAAGGTTACGTCCAGAAGTATCTGAAATTCCTCCCTATGTCATGAGGCATCCTGTACATACCCTGGCCCTGGCCAATAATGTACACTCTCCCTGAAGATGCCTACCTACTCCCCCAAAGGTTTAAATAGCCTTCGTTCTCCCAGTTAAATGAGCTTTCCCACTGAAGCCTGGGAGCAAGAGTCTGATCTTCTCTGAGCTTACTTGTTGCTTGAGGTCTCCATCCCTTAGCAGTTTCTGAGTCTACCTGTTGTGACCTCTGGCCTGTCACACAACTATGGGCTGGGCAGGGAAGCAGAGCCCCAACAACAATTTCTGCCACATTCTATTGGAGGAAAGAAAAAAAGTCACAAAGCCAGTCCAGAGTGAAGGGTAGGAGGGGAGACAAAGTCACACCACTAGGAAGTGATGGTTCCTGGGCAGCAGAACTGCAGCCATCTTGGTCACTAACCCAGCTCATCTGGAGACACCCAATGTGCATGTGTAGGAGGGTTAGTTAGTACCCTGCTCATTCATTGCCTGGCAATGGAGACAGAAATAGTCCCTCCACACAAAGAACCCAACCTTTCTCCAGATCCAGCAGCTCTTATGTGTCTGGAGCCGTCGCAGGCGTGTTCACGTGTGCCAATTCTTACGGCTTCGCTACTGTGATTCCCTTTTGTGTTCTAGAGAATTCACTGGGAGTGAAGTTAAGTCAGCCCAGGTCACATGACCCAAGATGGTAGCATAGAGCAGAGCTGAGACAGCCAGGTTTTGAAATCTATCTTCTGAGTGTGCACACAGAGGTGCGTGAGTGTGTGTGTGTGTGTGTGTACGCATGGGGAGGTCAGAGGGCCCACATGAGTTGCTGCTCCCTGAAAGACCAACCATGTTGTGTTTTGAGACAGGGCCTCCCAGCGGCTGAGGCTCGACAATTCAGGTAAGCGATGGGGATTCAGGGCCCAGTGGATCTGCCTGCTCTGGGGCTCAGACTCAGGCACTCAAGCGGGCACTGCAAACACACTCCTGACTAAGCCATCTCCCCAGCCCCAGAATCCACCCTGGGAAACACGGTCCTTCCCTGTGGGCTTGTGTTAACCACTTAGGGTGTGCCTCCATCCTTTACAATCCAAGGAAGCAGACATTAAGGCATTCTAGGGCAACGGAGTGGAAACAGGAAACCAGGCAAATGGGCAGGGCTTGGCCAGCACATTGAGCTCTGGTTGCCGGGGTAAAAGGCAAGTAAGGACTGGTCTGGGTGCTGAGCCTGGGGATTGCCACTATGAAGGCGCACCAGAGAAGAGAGCTTGCCTGGTCTTAGTACTCTGGGAGAGGGCTTAGCATCAATAGGTTCCCCAAGAGGATACAGTCAAAGGAGAGCTGAGGGCCAGGGAAGGCATGTGACTTTAAGCTGCTTTAAAGCAACAGGTTCCAGCACTCCCTGAGCTATACACGGTCCTACATGCAGACTCTGGATTCAGCTATGTTCTCTCTGTGTGCGTCCAGCTCCCAGATGGCACTCTCCCAAGGGATAACGTACAAGCCAAGTAAGTGGTCATGTGACCACACCTCGATACTGGAGATGTAGTCTGAAATAAGACCTTCATTCATCAGCACCAAGCATTTCCCTGCAGACTCCATTCAACAATCTCAACTGTATATATATATTTGCATTTCTCCTTGCAACACCATGCCAGCCACTCAAGGTTCAAAGCTCCCCAATGGAGCTCTGTTGGGTGGGAATTTTCTTAGTGTTACAGGACTGTGAGTCAAAGCCTCATCAGTAAATGGAATTCTGGGGCTTTTCTTACATCCTCTTTGCTCCTAAATAACCGCAGGGCGTTTCCACCCTTTCCAGCTCATTTTAGCTCCCAAATAAAGACACGAGACTTGGTTTTGTTTTTTGGTTTTTTGGTTTTTTTTGTTTGTTTGTTTGTTTGTTTGTTTTGGTTTTTTTTGTTTTGTTTTGTTTTGTTTGTTTTTTTTTTTTTTTTTTTTTTGGTTTTTCGAGACAGGGTTTCTCTGTACAGCCCTGGCTGTCCTGGAGCTCACTTTGTAGACCAGGCTGGCCTCGAACTCAGAAATCCGCCTGCCTCTGCCTCCGGAGTGCTGGGATTAAAGGCGTGCGCCACCACGCCCGGCTGAGACTTGGTATTTTTATTAACAAGTTACAACCCTAAGTTGGGCAGGTTCTGAGCTATTCTAACCTGACTAGGCTGCCAATACCCAGCTAAAAGCCACCTTACTTGCCCTGGCTCTCCCCGGTCTGTATGTGCTCATGGCTGCTCTCTCATCACGACTTCATGGTGTATACTCCTGGTCTCTCTGCCTCCTCTTCTCTCCTCTCTCCCTCTGGATTCTCCTTGGATCCTCTCTCTTTCCCTTCGTCTTTCTTTAGGCACAGAAATCAACATCTGAATGCACAATGCACAAAACCATCCCCAACACCACAGCGGGGACAACCGGCAGAAGCCACAATCCTGGAGCACCTTGCACAGCTCGCAGGCAGCTCCACTGAAGAGTCTCTTGTGCCCATCAAGTGGTGTCTGCTTATTTAAGATGTGAAGGTCGAAAGACAATTTTGGGGACTCGGTTCTCTCCTTCCAGGATAGGATCAAGATGGTGTTGGGAATTTGATTTAATGGATTCTCAAATTACATGAGCATTCCCAAGTCTGCAGGTCCCTGACCCCAAATGATTTTGATTGGGAAATAACGTTGCAGCGGCCAATAGCAGGGAGACAGAGGCGGGACTTTTAGGATGCCCAGGCAAGAAATGCAGAAGAGAGAAGAGAGTCTGCCATGAGAGGGGAGTAGGACTGACCACGCTGTGAAGGGGCAGAAGGGCGAGACTGCCGAATTGTAGGCGCAAGGGGATAGCGGCCCTATGGGAGGGCCGCCCAGGAGTTAAAGAGGGCAGCAAAGATGAAGCTTGGGAATACCGGAGGGGAATGTGTGCTAGCGGCAGGGAAGTTTGGAAATGCCCAACTGTTTTAACAGTTGAGGCATGTTAAAATATATAGGTTGCTTGTGCGCGAATTTCATTCGTGAATCCAGAGCTCTTGGTCGGGTGCAGAGCCATGTGCGCACCCGCCTGGAAACAGAGTGGTTTAAAAATTGCCGCTACATGATGGAATCTGGGTTGACGTGTTAGTGTAGCAGAAATTTAGTGGGGCCACTGTATCTGGCATGAACTTCGGAGTGATAGCACTTAGGGTTTGACATAGCCTTTTGTGACTGGTCAGTGGTCGTTATCTGAGGTTTTAAGGGGTTGCTCTTCCAACGGAGTACATCCCAGCCTTTGCATACTTAGTCCTGAGACTACCTGATAAACCAGGACGCCTCAAGCGGCTGAGAAATGCTGAGCTAATGGTTCCTTCAGACACCTTCAGAGATTTTTTTGGTATGCAGAAATTAAGTTGCTTTTGCATGTAACAATAAAGATATTCTGCAAAATGGGTTCATAGATCAGTCCTTGAGGAGCTGACCTCCCCGCGGCTGAGAAGCCTAAGTTCATCCTGCAATCATCCCACCTAACCCAGGACACCGACTTTTGGGACATTTGGTGTCCAACATCGTGGAGCTTGGATAAAGAGGGGCTGTAACACTCCAGGACTGGAGGTAAGGGGTGCTCACAGAGAAAGGGAGACACCAGGATTTGTTAGGCAATAAATCCCCCATCTCTATACCAGCAATAATAAGGCTCCTGAGACAAAGAATGAATCGAGGAAAAAGGTCTTTTCTGGTGGGCGAAGGCGAAGTGTTTAACGGAGGCCTGAAATAGAAAGGTTCCGGAAACAAAAAAATAAAGGGAGAAAAAAACAGCCTTTTCCAGGTAGGAACAGAGGAAGGAGAAAGCCTCTTCCTGGTAGAAAACAAAACAAAACAATAAAGAAAAAATTAATGGCAGCTGGAGCTCAGAGCTCTCTCTCTCTGGTTGCAAACAGTCTGTCAGCCCTTTTGGCCAAAAGAGTAGGGGGGGGGGGGGCAGCAACACCTGAATTCCAACGAATGGTGGGCGGGGCTCTGGTGGGCGGGGCTCTGCTCCTGCAGCATGAGCTAACACATCTGGCTAACAACTTAGAATTTTGTTAGCTTGATTTTTGTTTAAATGTGTTTTTGTTTGTTTGTTTGTTTGTTTGTTTTGCCCTAATAGTGGAGAAAATTCATTATCAGCGGTCTCTTCATGGGAGGAAAAAAATTTAAAACAAGCCCAAGTTCTAGTACAGAACCAATCACAATCAGGGCATAAAGTACTAAGTCAATGCTGTTTAAATTTCCAGAGGTACTAGTCATTTGTTATATGGAGGGTGTTCTCCTGATCATCTAATTAGTGCTTAAATGAATTTTAATTTTCACAGTAAATAAAAACAAAAACAAACCCCGCAATTCACGAGTTTGAACTAGATCATTGGGTACACTCAGATCTGTTTATCACTACTATGGATTTGACTCTGCTCTTTAAGTTATGAAAGAAAATAAAACTTGAGACCTGTGATTCATGTAATCTATGTCAAATAGCCCAAAGAGTTGTGAGCTTTGAAACCTGGGGCTGAGAACAGAACAGAACAAGCCAGGACACGCCCGGGCAGGCCCATCATTAAGACATTCCTGAGGCTGCTTGGCCATAAAGATAAAGAGAATGACATGCCAGACTGGCTATCTCCTGCCCTTCTGACCTAAGTTAAATGTTAAACAGGCTGCTAATGTTTAAATGGACCAATCATGTGAAACCTCGCCAATTCCTCCCCCCAGCCCCAACCCCTTTTCTATAAAAACCCCTAGCTTCCAAGCCTCGTGGTCAAATCAACTGTCTCCTGCATGAGATACGTTTCAAACCGGAGCTCCGCCATTAAACTACCTCGTGTTTTTACATCAAGGAGTTCTGTTCTGTTCGTGATTCTTGGGTGCACGCCAAATCAGGAGTTGAGTGGGGGTTTCTCCACTAGGTTCTTTCAGTTACTTTTCTGAAAACTATTGGCTTACAGACTATTCTGCTAGGTACCACCCAGGAACCTGGCATTGACAACCTAGCAACAGCAACCTAGCAGCAGCTTGCACCATCAACTGCATCAGGTGCATCAACTGCAGCTTGTAAGAAGGCTTACTACCCCTCTCTTCTCTCTCCTCCCTCTCTCTCTCCCTCTCTCTCTCTCTCTGTCAGGAGCCATCTACCCTAGGCTAAGGCTAGCAGGTGGCCTTCCTGGAGGTGGATGATCTACATGGTCTGTGGTGGGTGAGCCCAATGGCAAGTCACAAAGAGACTTCACCTCAGGATTGCTTCCTGCAGCTGATACGCCTTTCCTGTCATTATTAAATTAATATAACAATCCCTGGGCATTAGCCCAACCTATTGATCAGATTTCCTACAGATCAACATAAAGATGAACTTTCATGAAGTAATGCTGTTTAGATAAATTAATGATTCTATAGAATTCCTGATTTGATTCAAATAATTTTAGGAAGAAAGTTTTACGAGATAGTCTTAGTTTGCTAGAAAGATGCAATAAAGTTAGAATCAAGAATATAATGTGCCCATGCTTCCTATGGTAAGTAAAGGCTGCATAATAAGGAATACAATGAGCTTTCATAATCACACTAAAAAGGGAAATAGGCTTGGGACAAATTTGTGTTCAAGGAAAAATATTCAGGTCCAAGAATGAAACCATGAGTGTGCACTATGATAAGGCAAGGCCATGTAAAAACTGTTGCTTTAAACTTATAATGAGCATTTACAGTGAAACGCTACTTTAAACTTAATATTAACTCCATTTATATAACATTTTATCTCTGAAGTAATTGTCTAAAGAACTTTTTGTCTAAGAAGGTATACAAAGGCCAAAGAAAAGAAATAAAGTTGGTTGGATGGTTTGGCTGGGGGGGGTTCTGAGCTAATCCAGTCATCCCTCCATCTATCCATCCATATGTATACGTCTGTTTGTCTAATGTACCTGTGTAACTATATGTGTGTGTGTAAGCATGCACGAATACGTGTGGAGTACATGAGACAGGTGGTTGGGCCCAATAGAAAATGTAAGTATGTTAGTGTGAAAATGAAAATGTAAGTGTGTGTGTATGGATGTATTTGTGTCGGTATAAAGCATTATTATTTTTATTTTTGCCCGTATAAAGCATTTTGATTCTTTTCCTTTCTTTCCTCTCTGCTTCACAAAGAGTTAACCAGCCAAGCCAGAGAAGCCTCTGGCTGCCTGAACAGGAAAGGGAACAATAGCTCTAAATTCTTAATTCCCTGCTGGCAGGCTACAGGTGTTAACTACCCAAGAGGTGGTGGATTTTAACCACAGAATAACAAGAAAGTTTTCAGGATTTTTTTTTTTTTTTAGAAGTTGCCAGCAAGCATTCTGTACAGTTAGAAAGCTCTGTGTCCCACTTCAAAACATTCTGGGGCAGGCTGGTTTCTGCCACCCCTTCCCCATTCCCATGTGTTCCTGGCCAGCCTCTGTCCTTCTTTACAGTCACCCCCCTTCCCTGTCTCTACCCCTTTTCCAAGTCCCTGCTCCCTCCCCTCTCCCATAATAAATTCTTCTTTTATCAGGTCTGTCTCATGGTGGGATTTCTCAGGGGAGCACCTTGGTGTGGGCCCACCAGCTACCCCCTTGCCCCTGCTGCCACATTATATTTCATAACAAAGACTCTCAGTTAAATTCCATAAAAATGTTACACCTGAAAAGAATGGGTTATTAGCTTATTGAATAATGTGGTCGATAAGGAGGTAGCCCACTTTAAAAAAATAAATCGGGCTGGTGAGATGGCTCAGTGGGTAAGAGCACCCGACTGCTCTTCCGAAGGTCCGAAGTTCAAATCCCAGCAACCACATGGTGGCTCACAACCACCCGTAATGACATCTGATGCCCTCTTCTGGTGTATCTGAAGACAACTACAGTGTACTTACATATAATAAATAAACAAAATTTAAAAAAAAAAAAAAAAAAAATCACTTACTGAAGAAAAGCCTAAGCAAGTGTTAACTGAGTCTGGCTTTTGAGACCGCTCACACAGAATGTCAGAAAGCTGTAAGATCCTTGAAAGCTCAGGACACCCCTGTGGAGGAAGGACCAGTTATAAAGCGGGAGACAGTCATTCAAAGCCCATATGCTTCAACCCAAAAATCAGAGTTATATGTCATCCTAATCGTTTTACTAGATTTTAATGAATCTCTTGATATGATTAGACTCTCAATATGCACAAGGGGTTGTATTGCATATAGAAACTGCTGAATTTGTTCCTGATAATTCAGAATTAAACTGGCTATCCATGCAACTGCAACAAGCAATCCAGGACAGGAATGATCTACTGTATACCATATTCAATCTTACACAAGATTGCCCTGGCCATTAGCAAAAGGAAATTACCACACTAATCAATTACTAATGGGGTATGTATTAGACGCTTCATAAAAAAATAGCATGTTTATAGCAAAGGCTTAAAAGTGTTTCTATTACCTGGCAAAAAGCTAAAGAAATCATTTTTTTAAAAAAAAAAAGTCCTATTTCTTCTTTGCATAAATCAAATATCTTTACCTGCAGGAAATAATCCTAAAGGTACACAAAGAAATAAAATTTGTCAAATTGATGTATTTTGTTCAGCAGAATTTGGAAAATTAAAATCTATACATTATAGTATTGATACATACCCTGGATTTCAACTGGAATCTGCCTTGAATTCTGAGAAGGCTGATTCTGTAATTACACATTTATTAGAGACTAAGGCTCTAATGGGCTACTTATACAAAAAAAAAAAAGCAACTTACAACACTCCTGCTTATGTTCCTAATAAAATGAAACAACCTTTTGCCTGTTCATTGTTAAGATCTTATCTCACTCAAAAAAAAAAAAGATACTTTTGAAACAAAAGGGGGCTATGAGGACTCCCAGGGACAGATTACATAATATCTTACTAAATTTAAATTTTTAAATGCTTACGAAGCAGAGACCACAGCTGCTGAAAGGCTTTGGACTGTGGAAAAAAACCCGTTGAATTGAGTTGGCCTGTGAACTACAGGGATGTTGTAACATCAGAATGGAGTCAGAGGTGTTAAGATGGGGCTGAGGTTATACTCATGTTCTGCAGGAGAGGACACGATGAGAAAACCATTGAAATTGTCTGGTAAGGGAAGCCATAGTTCAACAGTCTGAGGAGCCTTTGGATGCTAAAACTGTGTTCCTTGCTCTGCTCTCTCTGTACAGGTAACGGGGACTAATTATATATATTGGGCCTAAACCCCAATCCTCCAGTTAACATAGGAGTAAGTTGGGGCGATCATGAATATGTATGTGATGGCTGATGAATCTTTGTGGCTACCTGGTCCTTCTGACAACCAAGCGCCTGCTAAGCCTGTGAAGGGAGCAAGGCGATCATAAGCTATATTACGGTCATATAAGAGATTCCTGTGTACACAGGTAATGGAATTCAGTGTGTAACTTTTCAGATGTGGTTATCTACAGTTAATATGACCCAGGATTTTCATAATAAGTTTTATATGCTTCATGCATCTGGTTTTAAGGAATGTGAAACTAACGATACTAGTTCCATAAGCCTGCCATTTTGTGAGATGTGGGTTACTAACAAGGAACCCGACTAGATACGCTGGCAACAATGTAAAGGTAATTATTGATATCCCCCATGGACGAATCATTGGTTGGAGCCCCTATGGCCCCCCTCCAGGAAAATATCCTCCCTCAGGTGAGCTTGCAATGGAGGAGCTCCATTGGCTGTGGGAATTAGTTCTACTGTTAATGGACTCTATTCAATAGCACCGAGTTGGAAAGTCAGGTCCCCTCTTGCAACTTGGTGATTCACTTCAAACTAGTTCGTGGAAATTAATAAGCGCCTTCTGTCCTCCTAAAGCGTGGAAAAGCAGGTTAAACATTAACGCTGGTAAGTATACTTTATCTTAGATTAAATCAAAGCCACCCCTTTGTGGTATGCCCGCCATTACCTTACTTATTTCTAAAAGAGCGCGTGCAGCGACACCCCAGTGATTACAGTGTTGGGTTCAGGGTGGAAGCCGAGTGAACTGGCTTCAGAGACGGAAGTTTAAAAATGAAGGCTACATTTTCTGAGCGCTTGGGGAGATGAACAGTTCCGGATCTGACTGCACCCCTGAAAGAGAGACTGGACATTTTTATAGGCTGGGAACCCAAAGTGAGGGGGAGGGGTGGGCTGTTGCATTGACCAATCCTATTTTAACACAAAGGGTTAAGCAAGGAAGTTAACATGGGTGACTGGACCTCATCCGGGTCACCTGGATGCGGGGGTCCTTGAGTCAGCTTTTGCAGTCAGGTCCCCTCTAGGACTCTGACCTGAAATCTAGGTTGATACAGGAACAAAGGAGCGGGCGAGAAGCTCACAGTCAATCAAGTTAGGACAGGCAGCACATTTATGACTTGCGTGCCTTAGCTTAGGTAACGGGATGCGAACATCTCTCCTCTTTACATCCTTTACTGGGTAACAGACAAGCATGAAACACCTGAAGGAGCAGAATAGGAGTCGGTTCTGGGGCCTGGGAACATGAACTTAGTCTTGACCCTGCCAGCAAGGTGGAACTTGTTCCTGGGATGGCTGGACTCGGGAAACTGTCTCCTAACAATGTATTACTTGTGAACGTTATACTCGTTATACCTAATTCTAGTATCTCCTTAAATATCACTTCTGAAAGTTTGTACATTCTCAGAGCAAGGCAGCCTGGGTACCCGTGAGGCTGTTGTAGCCCTGGCAAGGCTCAACCTGGGATGACTCGAGTGCAAAAGCTCTCAGAAGGAGGAACAAGAAGAACTGGTCAGATGATTGCACTGTAGCTGTAGCTGTGGGGATTATCGCATTGGTTAATTAATTGTTGTTCCTGCTGCTACCACGGGACCGGCGCTTTATAGAAAAATTCAGACTGCTGATCTCTAGAGCCTGGCACAAGCTTTCTCCCGAACTTGAAGTCAACAGAGTAGAACAGAATGTAAAATCGCTGATTTGAGACAAGCTGCAATACTAAAGGGACATTAGTTAGAAATATCCAGGGGACACATGAAGTTAAAACGTGACTGAAATGTTACATCTTCTTTTATTACTTGAAGGTTTAATGACAGCAAGTCTGAGACACCTAAATGCATGCCGTGGTGTCTTGTTCTCAGGTCAGTCATCCCTCATAACCCAGAACTCCCACTGTCTGGACCATTTTCCCTCTCTGAAATCCTGTAGACTCTTTCCTGATTGTTGGTCCTTCACTGCAGACACATGACCTGATTCTAGAAAACTGTATGAAATTCTTTTCTTTTCCTTCTCTCTCTAGAGCTATTGTTTAGACATTGTGCCTTTTATATGTATAGTGTGGTTGTTTAAGAAATGTCTCCCGAAGGCTTCAGTATTTGAATTACCCACTGTGATGGTTTGTATATTCTTGGGGCCAGGGAGTGGCACCATTTGGAGGTGTGGCCTTGTTGGAATAGGTGTGACCTGCATGGAGTAGGTGTGTCACTGTGGGTGTGGGCTTAAGATCCTCACCCTAGTTGCCTGGAATTCAGTTTTCCACTAGCAGCCTTTGGATGAAGATGTAGAACTCTCAGCTCTGCCTGTGCCATGCCTGCACCATGCTTGCCTGGATGCTGCCATGCTCCCACCTTGATGATAATAGACTGAACCTCTGAACCTGTAAGCCAGCCCCAATTAAATGTTGGTTTTTATAAGACTTGCCTTGGTCATGGTGTCCATTCATAGTAGTAAAACCCTAACTGAGACACCCTCCACCTCCACCTCCACCTCAGTTGCCAGAACTTTTTGGGGAGGTTTAGAAGGTGTCACCTTGCTCAAGGAAGTTTGCCACTATATTGTGGGTGAGCGCTGAGCAACTTTTACTTTTAAATTTTTATTTATTTATTTATTTATTTATTTTATTACACATAGGTACACTGTAGCTGTCTTCAGACATTCCAGAAAAGGGAGTCGGATCTCATTACAGATGATTGTGAGCCACCGTGTGTTTGCGGGGACTTGAACTCAGGACCTTTGGAAGAACAGTCAGTGCTCCTAACCGCTGAGCCATCTCGCCAGCCCAGCCTTGAGTGTTTTAAGGTTTCTTTTATTTCCTTTTCATTCTCTCTTCTTCATGCTTGTGGTCGAGGATGGGAGCTCTCAGCTTCCTGTTCTGATTGGCACGCCTGCCTGCTGCCATGCCTCCCCATCCTGATAGGGATCGTCAGGGCTCTAGAACGTGTGCTAGCTATCCTCCAGAGCATGCCCCTGCAGGCCAAAGGAGGAAACCAGCCCATTCAGTCACTAGGTGTTATGGTTTCCCCAAAGCTTATGTTCTAGAAACTTCATCCCTGGCATAACATTAGGAAAAGCAGAGATTCTGGAGGGGTGGAGCCAAGATGGAGATGGGCAGAGAGCAGGGGAGCCTCCTCCTCAGGGGCTAATTCAGGCCTTGCAGGGCAGACTAGTACACTGGGCAGCGAGTTGCTGTGAAGCAAGGTGCTATCCTCACTTCCGGTTCACCGTGTGATCTCTCCCCTACATCTCACCTCCACTGTGATGTCATCTGCCAGGAGGCCATTACCAGAGCTGAACATGTCATCACCTGCTTCTTAAATCTCCACAGCTGTGAGTTAAACAAGCTATGTGACAAAAGTCAGTGAACCCCGGGAGTGTGTTCGTTGATAGTCTCGTGTAGTTCAAACTGGCCTGCATGTCCCCAACACAACACATGGACTTAACTTGGATCCCAAACTTAACACATGTGCGAGTGCACACACACACAGACAGAGAGGGGGCAACTATAGTTTGAGTCTAGTTTGAGTCTCGAGGCAGGAGGATCAAAAGCTGAAAATCATTCTCAGCTACACAAGAGTTCAAGACCAGCCAGGGAAGCTCAAGACATTGTCTCAAAAAAAAAAAAAAAAAAGAAAGAAAGAAAAGAAAAGAAGCAAAAGAAAGAGAAAAAGGAAATAAAATCGCTGTGAATAATCTATGGATAATTTTCATAGACCTGTGATAATTCATCTCCATTATCAACTTGGTAGAATTTATAATCATCATGAACAAAACTCTGGGTGTGTCTGTGAGGGATCATGTAAGTTAAATTAACTGCATCCCCAAACTGGGCAGCCCCATCCCATGGGCTGGGGCCTCAGACTACACAAGGAGAGAGCGAGCTGATCTGAGAGAGAGCTGAGCTGAGCTGAGAGAGCGAGCTGAGCACCAGCGTTCGTCTCTCTCAGCTTCCTGACTGTGGAGGCCACGTGACCAGCTAGCATGGCTTGCCTGCCATGACGGGCCACACCCTCAATCTGTAGCAAGACAGGCACGGCGGTCTTCATGACCTTATGTGCACATCTCATCCCAGCAAGAAGACTACGCCTGTAAGACTAAGAAACACTCTGCTCTACTCTCCAAACAGTCGAGCTACAACACAAGCAATATTATAGAATTGAGATCAGTGTCGGGAGAGTTTTAAGTCCCAGATTTTTGTTTTCTACTGACCCCAGGCCTGTAGAAACTGCAAAATGTTGTCGATTGCTCTGTGGTACAAGTGGGCCAATTACCGATTGTCAAAATTAGTTTCTCATTTTTTTGACAAAATAGTGTATTTTCAAGAAGTTGAAAGGAAGTCTTCCCATCAATACTTCTATAGAATAAGGACAGAGAAGAGACTTTTCCTGTTCTGAAAGGCATTAGGCTCCAATTGTGTGGGTCACAAGCACTGATCCATTTCTGGGCGGATCAGAACGTCCCGGTTCACATTCAAGGCTCAGCCATCAGCTGTGTTTCTCTTCTGCAAATTCAGTTTCCACTCGGCAGAAATTCCGGGTGTGAATGTACCTTTCGAGACGTTGCTGGCACGCCGCCAGCACCATTATCCTCTTTCATTCTTTCCCATAAAATCATTAATCATCTGAAAGGGACTTTGATGGAAATGACAAAATAAGGCTCTGGTGTGCAGCTAGAAAGTCTAATGCGTTTTGATTGGGAACTTGATTGAGATTCAGCCCCCATTAGACACTGAGAAGAAAAAAATAGACTTTTTTGAAAATGTGGTTCTGGGAGCTGCTTATACAAAGTTGTTCGAGTGAGCGTTTTGAACTCTCTCTCTCTCTCTCTCTCTCTCTCTCCTCTTCTCTTGTTCCTCTCTCCATTTTTATTCATTTATTTTTTTTTAATTTTTACAAACTTTAGTTTTGAAAGATTTGCACATAAAAACATCACACACCAAAATTCAACCAGACCTAAAGTCTTATACCCCTTAATGAACTTATATGCAGTTAGAATTGACAAAATAAAATAAATATTTTATTGAGACAGGGTCTCACTATGCAGCTCTGGCTGTAGACCAGGATGGCTTTGAACTCACAGTAGGTCTTCTGCCCCTGCCTCCCAAATACAGGGGATCTCATGGTTTATAAGAAGTCATGAATCCATAACCCATCTCACCTGAGATATGTGTTTACAAACTCTATTTATTTAACTTTCAATATTCCTGTAAACTTGCCTCAAACTCACTCTGTAGCCAAAGATGATGACAGGGTCAGAACTTTCTATATAGAGCAGCTGGTCTCGAACTCGAGACCTACCTGCCTCTGCCTCCAGAATGCTGGGATTAAAGGCATGCACCACCATGGTCCAGCCATTTTTAAATATTTTATCTCAAGTTAACTATTATATTTTATTGCTAGAATGAGGTTACTTCTTTTCAGTTTGTTTATTAAAAACTTCAAACATAAAAAAAAAAGTAGAGAGAACTTCACAAAGGGTCCTATCAGCCATTGCACAGGTCCAACAATGATCTGATAGTCCATTGTTTCATCTTTATCTACCACTTAGCCATCACTAATACACAAACTCACTCATCAATATTCTATCGGCTATCATACCGTTCCGTCTGCAAACGCTTCAGTGTGTTTTAGTAACACATCTTCTTTAAAATATCCACAGTGCAGCTGGGCATGGCGGCTCACTTCTGTAATCACGGCGTTTGGGAGGCTGAGGCGAGAGGACTGCTAAGAATTGAAGGCTAGCTTGGACTACCCAGTAAGTTCCAGGCTATCCAAGGCTAGACAGTGAAGCTCTTAGTCATAAATGAAAAGATAAAAAGGCTGGGAACATCGCTCAGCACGCAGAGCAGATGTGCTTTCACCAAGCCCGATCAGTCAGTGACCAGGTTCTCCAGCGAAGGAGTGAGGGTTAAAAAGAAAAAAGACAATTAGGCAACATTGTAGCATGACCCCAGCCAGTTCTGAGGCTGAGGCCGGTCTATTTTCTCCCAATCTGCTTTTATACCATTTTAATTACATTGCAAGCAATAAGGGCAAGCAGTACAATAAGGAACAAGCAAGGCAGTAAGCAGAGTCCCATGATCATGCTGTTCCTTTCTTTCTTTCTTTCTTTCTTTCTTTCTTTCTTTCTTTCTTTCTTTCTTTCTTTCTTTCTTTCTTTCTTTCTTTCTTTCTTTCCTTTCTTCCTTCCTTCCTCTCTCTCTCTCTCTCTCTCTCTCTCTCTCTCTCTCTCTTTCTTTCTTTCTTTCTTCTTTTTTCGAGACAGGGTTTCTCTGTATAGCCTTGGCTGTCCTGGAACTCACTTTGTAGACCAGGCTGGCCTCAAACTCAGAGATCTGCCTGCCTCTGCCTCCCGAGTGCTGGGATTAAAGGTGTGCACCACCACGCCCGGCTTGTAATCGCTGTTTCTAAGGGCTTGTCAGAATGACCAAAATATCTGAGCCTACTTCCCTGTCCTAGCCCAAAATCAGTCTCTTGCCTGAAGCCTACTTCTTCATTCTACCCTAAAATTAGATTCTTTCCTATTCAGGCCTAAAATCAGATTCCTGCCTGAAGTCCATTTCCTTGTTCTTGGCCAGTGTCAGATTCCTGCCAAACGGCACCCAAGGCTCTCCACAGTGCTCTTCGGGAACATTGCTCAGCGGGTAGAGCAGAAGTGCTTTGCTAGCGTGTCTGAAGCCTTGGGTTCCATCCACTGTGCCACATCTCCTAGCACTTGAGAAGGCAGGAATATCCACGGTCTGAGAACAGCTTGAACACATGAAATCCCCTCTCGAAACCAACCAACCAAAACAGCCAAAAACAAAAACGGGAGCATGAAGAATCGTATTAAAGGCCCAAAACATGAAGGTGGAGAACTGCTGCCTTAAGAGGTAGAGTCTAGGGGCTGGTGAGATGGCTCAGTGGGTAAGAGCACCCGACTGCTCTTCCGAAGGTCCAGAGTTCAAATCCCAGCAACCACATGGTGGCTCACAACCATCTGTAACAAGATCTGACTCCCTCTTCTGGAGTGTCTGAAGACAGCTACAGTGTACTTACATATAATAAGTAAATAAATCTTTAAAAAAAAAAAAAGAGGTAGAGTCTAATGGAGGTCTTCCAGTCATGGGGGTGCTGGGAGTGCATTTGGTGGGAAGACTGGGACCTCAGGCCTTTAATTTATGTGTATGGATGTTTTGCCTGCACATACATATGTGCCCCACATGTCTGCCTAGAGCCCAGGAAGGCCAGAAGAGGTATCCAACAGAGGACACAGGGTCTCTTGCAACTGGAGTTACAGATGGTTGTGAGCCACCATGTGGATGCTAGGAATCGAACCAGGATCTTCTACAAGAGTAGCCAGTGCTCTTAACCTCTGAGCTATTGCTCCAGCCCCTTATAAATGAGATTTTTTTTTTTAAGAACCACTAGGTGAGTGTTGGTAATCCCAGTAGTCAGGGAGGCTAAGGCAAGCACGTCTCAGAGTTCGAGGCTAGCCTGGTCTACACCCAGAACAGCCAGAGCTACACAGAGAAACCCTCTTTCGAAAACAGAGTCAAGAGTTCAAGTCCAGCCTGTGCTACACAGTGAGTCCAAGGCCAATCTGGGCTACAAGAGACCCTGAAAAACAAAAACAAAAGCATGGAAAGAACTCCACAAACCCAGTCATTAGAGAAACTTACAAAAGAAATCCCTCTGAGGGGAGGGGAGCCAGCAAAGCAACGAGCTCGCTGAGGCCTGCTAACATGTGCTGAGTCTTGTCTTTGAGGCCAGCATCAGGCCTGAACTGCTGCATTCTGCTCCCCACTTCAGTGAGGCAAAAGCCTGCTGCTGAGATTGAGCTAAAGACAAGAGTAACCAACAGCAATGGAGTCCCTTCCACCCTTCCTGGGGTATACGGAGACCTGGAGTTTGTAAGAGGTCTAGCTCAGCAGTGGTGGTGCTCACCTTTAATCCCAGCACTCTGAAGACAGGTGACTTTCTGTTGAGTTTGAGGCCAGCCTGATCTACAGAGCAAGTTCCAGGCCAATGAGAGCCTCAAAAACTGAAAAGAAAGGAAAAGAAAAGAAAAACAAAAGAAACCTGTATTAAGGGTGGGGCTGAGATGATAAACCCCCCTCATTGGCTTGCAGGATAAGTTGTCCACTCCCCCCACCAAAAAAGGCTTTAGAGGGGGATCTTTGTGGTTGTCACACAAAGATGTCCGGGCCCTCTCCTGTGTCCAGCCCCACCTAAGTGCCTCATGCCAGCCCTGTGTTTACCTAAATCTTTCCCTCCTGCTGCTACCGGATAGAGGAGGGGCTCCATGACATTATGGGAACCGGCTCATAAACTCTGGGTGGGCATAAGGCCACTTGTCTGTCACCTCCGCAGCCTTACTAGGTCCTGTGTCAGCCATGACGCTTTGCTTTGCAAACCTGTCAGCCCTACTATTGTTTGGGGTTTAACCCTTCCCACCTACAAGAGCAACACACTTACCAGTAGGAAAAAAAAAAAAAAACGTAAACAAGAGAGAGCTACCCGTGACACCAGACAACCTGTTCATTGCTCTAGTGGAGCAACTGGATGGTAACAGCAAGACGACAGAGCAAAATGGGGCACACATTTAAACCTGAAATACAATCTTGTACCTTCCCACAAAGGGCTGGCAATTTGCCTCAGCAAGTAAAGCCACCAATTCTAGTAGCCTGAGTTCATTGTGGGGGACCCCTGCACGTTGTTCTCTGACACAATGTGGCATGTCCATGCACCTGCATTCACACACAGTAAAATGCAACTAAAAACAAACAAAAATAAACGTTAAGGGGAAAAAATAGAAAATATTTGAGATCCAAAACTAAGCAAAGAGCTTTAGATTTGACACCCCTAAAACAATCTATAACAGAAAGAATTGGCAACTTGGATTTTATTTTATTCTGGAAAGAGTTTACTAGAACAAACAAACAAACAAAAAAGTCAGAATAAAATGGCAATCTCCGTATTTGACAACAGAAGAATGGTATTTATACAAAATACGTAACACAATACAAGCAAACAACTTCAGAACCTTCAAAACTTAAGAAATATGGTTGGAGCCGGGTGTGGTGGCACACGCCTTTAATCCCAGCAGTTGGGAGGCAGAGGCAGGCAGATTTCTGAGTTCGAGGCCAGCCTGGTCTACAAAGTGAGTTCCAGGACAGACAGGGCTATACAGAGAAACCCTGTCTCGAAAAAACAGAGAAACCCTGTCTCGAAAAAAACAATATGTGTGTGTGTGTGTAAATATGGTTAGAAAATGGACAAAATGTCATGAACCAACTGTTCCCCGATCAGGATAAAGAAATAGGAAATAAACACGGGAAAAGGTGTTCGATGTCACTGGCCATTCACAGAGTATCACAGGGATTCAAAAAGCCGCAGCAGGGCTGAGGGCCCGGATGTTGGATATTTGTGCCACTCAAGGCTTTCCCGGCCCTGACTCCCTTCCTGAACTTTGTATTCTTTGTAAACTTCCGAAAGCTTCAGGCAGGAAAGTGGCCGCCCTGGCCTGGGCGCTCCAGCAGCCAAACCCCTCGCCCCAGCCTTTGTAACTGTCACAAAGGTCATCTCCAGCCCCTCAACAGGAACCCCCCCATTATGCTAATTTCAGGTGAAAAGTCTGACTAAAAGTCACCAATCCCTGAGCACAAAACCTCACCAATCACTGAACAAGAAAACTCGCCAATCCCCAAGCTCCTCCAAGCTCAGGACTTGAAATCGCACCAATGGAAATCTCCCTTAGAAAGCTCCGCCTCCCCAAACTTCTATAGAAATGCTGTGCTTAGTCCCGTTCCCTGCTGCTGTCTGTTCCCCACCAGCCACTCCCGGGTTCATTCCTCTACACCCTGAGCCCACTGATAAACCTCTTTTTATGAGATTTGCTTCCTGATGTGATTTTCATCAGAAGAAAAGAGAAGAGGAAAAAAAGGAAGAGAAGGAGCCCAGCTCAGGTTCCTGAGCAGCTCGGCAGGGGGTACCCTTTCCTGGGAGCTGTACCACCTCTGTCAACGATCTCAGCGTTCTGGGGTTCCTGAGCTCCTGTGTCTCAGGATGGCCGCCCCTTGGGACACTGCCCCACCTCAGAGCTGGGTGGCTCCTGGATCCCGAGACACCTTCCAATCCAAGCAGGAAGGGCAGCACAGGAAGTACTTGGCTCAGTCCCCAGCACCACAGAAACCAGGAAGCCAGGTGTGGTAGCTCACACTTGGGAGGAGGAAGCAGGAAGATCAGAAGTTTAAGGTCATCCTTGAATACAAAGCCATGCTGTCCCTTGACCCTACAGCAACAACACTAAAGCCCTCAAATAAAAGTAACAAAGAAAAACAACACTCCCCAATAGTAAATGTAACTTTTAATTGCCTGAGGCAATTGTCATCTCAGAGGCTTACTGCTATTGGGGTCTGGGGATCCGTTGTACAAACCACTCAGCCATCTCTCTCAGCCAGACAGGGGTGGTTCATTGAAAACCACACCCCAAGACTGATCATTCAGGGCCACACACTAGACTTGGGAGTTGGTTAAGGCATTGAATTAAGCTCCTATAGGGTGGGTTGGGGATTTAGCTCAGTGGTAGAGCGCTTGCCTAGCAAGCACAAGGCCCTGGGTTTGGTCCTCAGCTCCGGAAAAAGAAAAAAAAAATCCTATAGGGCTTTTAAACATAATCTATTATTATTATTATTATATGTAAGTACACTGTAGCTGACTTCAAATGCACCAGAAGAGGGTTTCAGATCTTATTATGGGTGGTTGTGAGCCACCATGTGGTTGCTGGGATTTGAACTCAGGACCTTCAGAAGAGCTGTCAGTGCTCTTACCTGCTGAGCCATCTCACCAGCCCCTACCCACCCACACACCCAATAGGGTTTTTAAACCTAAGATCCATAAACATCTGTGCCAAGTTATTCCATCAATCAGGATTTAAGGATAGGGGATTTCCTTAGAAATGTCTTTGCTAACCAGACACTATTTCATATGCCAGAAAGATTTTGCTGAAGGGACCCTGTTATAGCTGTCTCGTATGAGGCTATGCCAGTGCCTGGTAAATACAGAAGTGGATGCTCACAGTCATCTATAAGATGGAACACAGGGCCCCCAATGGAGAAGCTAGAGAAAGCACCCAAGGAGCTGAAGGGGTCTGCAACCCTATAAGTGAAACAACAATATGAACCAACTAGTACCCCAGAGCTCGTATCTCTAGCTGCATATGTAGCAGAAGATGGTCTGGTCGGCCATCACTGGGAAGAGAGGCCCCTTGGTATTGCAAACTCTGTATGCCCCAGTATAGGGGAATGCCAGGGCCAAGAAGCGGGAGTGGGTGGGTAGGGGAGCAGGGCGGAAGGAGGGTATAGGGAACTTTGGGGATAGCATTTGAAATGTATATAAAGAAAATATCTAATAAAAAATAAATTAATTTTTAAAAAATGTCTTTGCAGTGCACTTATCTTGTTCCCATTATCTGGGGTATTCAACTGTAGTGGGGGAATTGCCTTGCCTAACATTCATGTCTTAACTTGCCAACCAGGATGTTAATTACCAGTGCCCACTTCTCTTTCTGCCAAGCAGGACATCAGATCCCAGGGAGGTCTTGGGAACTTAAACTTTACTCAACCCCTAATCAAAATGGAAGTCTTATTTCAAACAACTTCTCATACTGGTACAGATGTCTCTCTTATGTTGGAGTTCATCCCAGGGGCAGCTTATAAAAAGCAGAAGACCATAAAAGCTCATACCCAGGTGCAGGAATTGCTGCCCGGTGGTTGGTTCATGTCCAAGCTTACTGTGGCTCACTATACAATGCAGTTCTAAGTGACTTCTGTTGTGATTGGTTTCCAAGAACACCAAAGCCCAGAACATCCTAGTACAGAGAGTTCAGCAGAAGCAACATGCGAGAAAGTTTCCTTATGACATTAATGACAGTACAAAATGGCAGGCCAGACAGGCAACAACTGCCTCAACAACTGCCTTAACAACTGCCTCTGCCTGCTAACCTAGCCCTAGTCCTGGAAGCATCTACCCTCCAGACAATCTAATCTAGGCCTAGAATATTTTCAGCCTCTAAGATTTATTGCTGAATAAACTCACCCTTTCTAGTTCGTTCTGAGATCTCTGGCTCCCTGGTTTAATTCAGCTCTCCTGGCTCAAACTCCTCTCCAAGCTGACTGATTCAATCTGGTTTCTCTGAGCTTCTCCTGAATTGTTTTGCTTGGCCTAAAATTCTGGCAATCTGTTCTAATCTTCGGGCTCCTTCTCTGGCTCATTCTGTCTTCACCTGTGTCTAACTTCTTTTCTCTCTGCAGCAACAGCCCCAGGAAAACTGCCACTTTTCTCTTCCCCTCAAGTAGCTTCCCTTTCCACTCTCTTCTCCTGAGAGCTGGGCACATCCTAGTCTGTTAAATCTTTCTGTGATTTGCCTTAGTTCTCAGGGTTCACAGTGTGATCAAATATCCCGCAACACCCAATAAAAATGAATGTGCAGTTGATACAGATAACTTAGACGGTCTCCATAGAAGTATACTGAGGGAGCCAGGCAGTGGTGGTGCATGACTTTAGTCCCAGCACTTAGGAGGCAGAGGCAGGAGGATCTCTGTGAGTTCCAGGACAGCCTGCCCTACAGAGAACGTTCCAGGACAGCTAGGGCTAAAGGAAGAAACCCTGTCTTAGAAAAAAAAGAAAAAAACAAAACAAAAAACAATAACAACAACAAAGTAGAATTATACCAGGGGAGGGGTGGTCATAAACATTGAAGGAGAAGAGACAGTGAATGGCATGGCTCGGCCGGGAAAAGCCACCAGGTAGCAAGCCTGACAACATGAGTTCCATCCTTGAGGTTCACATGGTGGAACAAGAGAATGGACTCCTGCAAGTTGTCCTCTGACTACCACAGGCACGCAAGCAAACAAATAAAATAAGTAAATAAATAAACAAATAATGTGATTTTTAAAAGGTTTATTAAAAGCTGGAGAATGGATGCTTTCTTGAAGTGACAGAATTATAGAAGTAAAGACTAGTCAGGGGTGATGGGTGGAGGTAGATGAGGAAAAGGGGAAAGAGGGCCTGGTTGTAAAAGGGCAACCTGAGGGATTCTGGTAGCCATGGAAACTGACTTTATAAATCCTTCATCCTGCTCAGTATCCTGCTTTCGAGTATACTGTGTGGTTTGTGGTTTCTCAAGATGGCATGCAGGGAGGAGGGAGAAACCTGGGTAAAGGCTAGCCACACCTACTCTAGAAAGAACCACTACAGTAAGGGGTGCCACGCTGCACATGACCCTGCAGCCCTCTCAAAGAGGATAAGAGAGTTGATTTTGAAGTCAAGTGTGAGTGGTACTGGCTCAGGAACACAGGCTCATTGCTCTCAACAGTCTGTGTTTCATCATGGAAGCAATCTCATGAAGTTTTTAATAGTAATGGAACAAAGCAAGTTGGTCACAAATGAAGGTGCTTTCAAATGCCTGGGGCAAACAGCAGGAGAGCTGCAGCGGGGAAACGGGCACCTCCTGCTGTGGCATTCCTAGCTGAGTGGGAAGCACACACTTGGTACATTCCAGAAGACTTACTTAATGGTCACTAAGACCTTAGGTCCGGCCTCCAGCAGTTCAAAACCAGTTCCAGGAAGTGGGGGGTGAGGGAGGGGATGGGGGGGGGACTGAAATTAGTCAAAGATAATTTGGCTCTGGACTTGCAAAACTCCAACTATCTGTGATCACAGTGTTCTAGTCAGTCAACTAGACTTGCAGAAGGTTCATTCAAAGCTACAGCTTCCTAAGAACTTTTGTGGACAGAAGTTTCATTTAAATGCTTTAATAGGCCAGGAGATGGCTGAATTAAGAGCATGCGTGGCTCCTGCAGGGGACTGAGTTCAATTCCCAGGACCCACATGGTGGCTCACAACCATCTGTGACTCCAGGCTCATAAGTCTGACCCCTTCTTCAGACCCCAACCAGTACATACATGGTACACAGATGTACATGCAGGCCAATTCTCTTTCTCTCTTTCACACATTGTATTTATTTTTATATTTTGAGGCTTTATTTTTGCTTTATATGTATCAGTGTTTTGTTTGCATATATCTGTGTACCAAATGCATGGAGTGCCCAGGGGGGGCCACAAGAGGGCATTGGATCCCCTGGAACTGGAGTTATAAACAGTTGTTAGCTGCCATGTGGGTGCTGGGAATCGAACTCAGGTCCTCTGCAAGAGCAACAAGTACTCTTGACCCTACACCATCTCTCTAGCTCCATTCGTGCACATTTTAACAAATACACAGAACATAAATCTCAGCCATTTTTAGGGAGCAAGTCAATAATGTTAATATTTTTATTGTAGGGGCTGGAGAGATGGCTCAGCAGGTAAGAGTACTGCCTGTTCTTCCAGAGGTCATGAGTTCAATTTCCAGCACACATGGTGGCTCACAACCATCTGTAATGGAATCCAATGTCCTCTTCTGGTGTGTCTGAAGACAGTAACAGTGTACTCACATACATAAAATAAGTATTTTTAAGAAATATATTAATATTATAGCCTAATACTTGAAATACTTTATTTTGTGAAAATTGAGACTCGGAACCCATTAAACAACTCTACATTTCTCATTCTCCACACCTAGTAACACTAATTCCACACTCTGACTCTCATATAAGTGTATCTTACACATGGTGTTGAGCTCTTTGTGGCTTATTTCATTTAACATAATGTCATTCATATTGGACCCAGTGTCAGGCTTTCCTTTGTGTGTGTGTGTGTGTGTGTGTGTGTGTGTGTGTGTGTTTTATTTATGTGTACGTTGCATGTGTCCATTTGGTTGTGTGGACATTGCTTGCATACAGTGAGTGCCCTCTGTGGCTAAAAGAGGGTGTCTGATCTTTTGGAACTGGAGCTAGGTAGACTATAAGCTTCCTGATACAGGTTCTAGAAACAGAACCCCTATCTTCTGCAAGAGCAGCAAGGGTTGAGCCATTTCTCCAGCACCCATTTTTCTTCTTCTTCTTCTTCTTCTTCTTCTTCTTCTTCTTCTTCTTCTTCTTCTTCCTTCTTCAAGATTTATTTTTAAGCTGGCACACACCTTTAATTCCAGCACTGGGGAGACAGAGGCAGGCAGAGCTGTATTCAAAGCCATCCTGGTCTACAGAGTCAGTTCTAGGACAGCCAGGGATACACAGAGAAACCCTGTCTTGAAAAAAAAAGAAGGGGATGGGGTGGTATTTTTAAGTATGTGCATCTGTGTGTGGGTATGTGCATGCGAGTGTGTCAGATCCAGAGCTGGAGTAACAGGCCCTTTGGAGCCACCCAACATGAGTGCTGGGACTGGGACACGCTCCTAGTCTCGGAGCTGTCTCTCTGGCCCCAGACTTTGCCTTTAAGGCTGGATAATATTCCATTCTATGGTTATGGCACCGTTGGGTTCTCCATTTCTTTTTAACTTTGTAATTAAAATACCTTTAAAAATTAAAAATTATAAACAGGCCAAAGTTTAAAAACAAAAACAAAAACAAAAAAAAACCAAAACAATACTCAGCCAGGCCTAGAGAGACCCTGTGTTGTGAGAAAAAGAAAGACAAAAAGACACACACGGACAGAAAGAGGGGGGTGGGTGGGGGCTGGAGAGATGGCTTAGTAATTAAGAGCACTGACTGTTCTTCCGAAGGTCCTGAGTTCAAATCCCAGCAACCACATGGTGGCTCACAACTACCTGTAATGAGATCTGATGCCCTCTTCTGGTGTGTCTGAAGACAGCTACACTTAATAATAATAATAATAATAATAATAATAATAATAAATCTTTGGGCTGGAGCAAGTGGGGCTGACCGGAGAGAGCAGAAGTCCTGAATTCAATTCCCATCAATCACATGATGGCTCACAACCATCTTCACAGCTACAGTGTACTCCTATACAGAAAATAAATAAAAATCTAAAAAAAAAAAAAAAAAAAGAAAGAGAGAGACAGACAGACAGACAAAGAGAAACACGGAAAACCTAAACCGTAACACCTGCCTGCCTATCATTTCTTTGCTTACAGGGAGATAAATCAGCCTCAACTCTCCACTCCAATGCTTCAACTTTGTTGTGAAGGAAAGAGAAGCTTGCATTATGCCTCGAGGCTAGTGACTGGGGACAGAGTGCCAGCCATTGAGATAAAAGGCAGGCAGAAGGGCTTGTGGGAAAGCCGGGTCAGTCCTAAAGCAGCTCAGGTGGGGCCGGAGAGATGGCTCAGTGGCTAAAAGCACTGGCTGCCTTCCCAGAGGACCAGAGTTTGACTTTCTGAAAGCACACTGCAGCCCACACCAGTCGTAACTCCAGTCTCAGGGGATCCGACACTCTTTTCTGACCTCTGCAGGCTCCAGGCATGCATTTGGTCCACAGATAACATAGAGGCAAGGAAATATCCATACACATAAAATAAAAAGATAATTAAGAGGTGCAGTGGGGCGCACACCTTTAATCCCAGTACCAGGAGGCAAAGGCTGGTAGATCTCTTGAGTTTGAAGCCAGCATGGTCCACAGAGTGAGTTCCAGGACAGCCAGGGCCACACAGAGAGACCTTGTCTCAGAAACCATTGCAGCAGCAGCAGCAGGTCTTCAGAGCGCCCCTTTGAAGCTAAGCAGATGTGCAGCTGATGGGACATAGATAGAGACAGGCAGACTCCATGGCCAACAAAGCGCTGTCTGGCAACATCAAAAGAGGAGAGCATTCCAGGCAGAGATTGTGAGGATCTCAGAGTTGAATTCACGGGCAGGTGTGTCTGGATGACACCCAGAGAACACCGGATCCACTGGTAACAGAGGCTCAGCCACGGTGACACTGCGGCCACGGAAGACAGCTTCAGAGACAAGAGGACAGGGAACAGACTGGGAAGAAACAGGGTCGCTAAGCTAAGAAGAGCCAGCCGAACAGTGTGCTGTCTGCCTTTTAGCTTCTGAGGACGAGACATCGCTTGAGGATGTTGTCGTTATCATCACATTTCGTGTATGTGGACATGTGTGTACATCTATACAATGCCATGACGTAGACTGTGGGGTGGCTGGGAGTTGGTTCTCTCCTTCCACTCTGTGCGTCACAGGATTTGAACTAGGGTCGTGAGACTCGACACCTTTACCCACTGAGCCGGCTCAGTGGCCCTGCACTTTATGAACTGGGGTCAGGACTCCACCGGGGTTGTGTGGAGGGAGTGGCTGCTAAAGCAAAACCTGAGTCTCTGGAGGACACACAGCAGGGGCGGGGTGGGGTTAGGAGGCTGGATTTCAGAGCCTGGAGGATTTCAGAGCTGGATTTCAGGCCACAGGTGTGAGCAGGAACCAGTGGGAAGACAGTTCTTAACCATTAGTCACACCTCTGAGGACAGACACATCCGCCCTTTTGTTCCAAAGTTGCCTAGTCAGTAAACAACCTAGGAGGATGAAGATGGCGCCTTCCTCTGGAGCAGGGGCACATTTTGGCCCGTTGAGGGGAGGGTAATAAGGCTCTCTCTGTCCAGCAAATGCACGTGTGCTCACAGCTGGCAGGTCATTCAGTATCACGCGTCCCTCTGTGCAGAGTTCTTGGTCTGTGCTGCAGGCTCCTTCACCTCTCTGCCTTATCCCGTTGGGCTTGCAGGCTCCTTCGCCTCTCTGCCTTATCCCGTTGGGCTTGCAGGCTCAGAGACCCAGCATGAGGAGGCCAATGCTGCCTATTTTGTAAATGACACTCTCATCCAGGAGTCTTGTCTTCTTGACCTGAGTCTTGAACCTGTGCCTGGCTAACCTGTCACCTGACCAGAGGGAAACATCTCAGTAGTGAGGGGCATGCAAGTTAAAACAGGTTTGCGCTTTCGTTTCTGAGACAGGGTCTCACTATGTAGCCCTGGCTGTCTTGGAACTCACTATGTAGACCAGACTGGCCTCTAGCTCTCAGAGATCTGCAGGTCTCTGCCTTCCAGCACTGAGATTAAAGGTGTGTGCCACTGTACCCGGGCTTTGTGGTCTTTATTTGATTGCTGTTTGACACAGGGTGTCTTAGTGTCATGTCTTTGCTAGGATAAAGTACCCTGAATAAGACCAAGGAAAAAACCTGGCTTCCAATCCAGGTTGCAGTACAGGACTGAAGGGAGCCAAGGAACCCGAAGCAGCTAATCTGAGACATTAACTCATGTGGACCAAGTCAAGGTCAGGCCGGGCTACAGAGCAAGTACCAGGCAAGCCAGGGCTACCTGTGTAGCCCTTGCCTCAAAAAAAGAAAGAAAAGAAAAAGGAAAAAAAAGCCAACCTGGATCTAGGCAAGCTCTGCTCCAGACTGATCCCATTAACAGTTAACAGTAACCACTGGGTGGAGTCTCACGTATCCCAGGCTGGCCTTGAATACTCTTAAGTAGGCAAGGATGTCCTTGAACTTCTAATCCTCTTGCCTTTCCCTGTACAGATGTATGCTACCATAACTGTGGTACTGGGGGTTGACATAGAGCTTTATGAGTTCGAGGGATGCATGCTACCAACTGAGCTAAATCCCCAGCCCGATGCTCACTCCTGTTGAAAGAATGGCAGAGACAAGAGAGAACTTGGCAGGATGTTCCAGAGTCACTAGGAAGCAGAACCGGAGCGGAAGCCAACCAAGACTTGGGCAATGGCTGGCGAGAAGTGAGCGGAGCTGGGTTTCTGGTGGTTCGGTTCTGTTTTGAAATGAGTGGGCACGTGGGGGCAGGGAGTGCTGCAGCGCAGATCCAAGCATGAATCTGTGTAGAACTTTGGTTGGGTGGAAAGCCAAGCCCGCAAGTGGATTTGTGCTGCTGCTGAGACAGCAGCACAAATTATGACCTGGAGAGCATAAGCTCCTGAGAAACCTGAGGTGTCAGGACAGACTGGATGGGAGGAGTGAGGATGCTTTGGTCCAGGAAGTGTTGCTATGGGACACTGTAAAAAAAAAAAAAACATAGACCTACATCATTAACATGGATGGGGGGCAACTCCCACGGAGGAGGAGAGAGCGAGCATCCCCAGGAAGGGAAGAAACTGTACAGGGTTAAGTAACAGCAATTTTGACAAAGGAAGAGCGCAAAGATTGAAAGGAAAAACTGGAAATCAGGGGCCATCAAAATGGCTCAGCAGATAAAGCCCAAGGTCCCGAGTTCAATTCCTGGGACAAACTTGGTAGAAGGAGAGAACGAGATCTTCTACAAATTACGTGTGCCTGCACATCAACAAGTGTATGGACATGGAGAATAAAACAAAACGTGAAAGCACAAATTCTTAGCTGTGGCCATTAGCACCACGACACTTTCAGCTCGGGAACAAAGGGCAGGATTGATTTGATTGGCTACACTCCAGGGACTCCGTCCTGGCCCACACAAGACTGGGTCGCAGACTGAAGAAGCTGCTCTTATCCACAGACCCAGGGTCTGACACTGGGCAGATACCAATTCGTGAACCCCAATTTTCTCAGCTATCAGACCAGATTAAAGCTTGGGGAGCCGAGGTCCACTCTCCCAGACTATACTGAAGAACACACCACCGATGGCTCACAGACAGAAAGGGCTCTGCTTCCAAAGAGCAGGCCAGTTTCCCCAGCCCCGGGCGATGTTGATGCTCCACCTCTCCCAGTCTCTCCGCCTCTCAGGCCAAGTCTGAGCAGCGCATGGAGAGGCCTGGCTTTTCTGCGTGTTGCCAAACAGAGAGGTAACAACCATCACCGCGGGCTCCCTGCGTGACGTCCTCCATCTCAATGGGTAGTCACCAAATAAACAGATGACAACCTAAGCCCCTTAGTGCACCCCACGGCCGGCGGCTCCCTACCTGAACCCTCCACCTTTAACCCCAAATCCAAGCTAAGGGGTTTCCTTCCATTATTTGAATATACTCTTCTGCAAGTACATAAGGTACAAGAGCCTTAACCCATCAAGTCCTCGGTCCTTGTGAGGGAGCCGGCCAGATTGTTTCACAGCTGCCAGCCACCGGCTTCTGGTCCAGAAACCTGGGGTGGACATCCCTAAGCGCACAGTGCTCAATCAGGGCAGCAGACAGCCTTGTCTCCTCGTGCCCTTCCCACCCTTCACTGCACATGCTTGCCCTGGACGGTGAGAACCGTACATCCCTGCCCGACTCTGGAATAGGTACATCCGGGGTGTGGCTCTCGTTGGAGAGCAGCCTCAGGGGTAGCCGCCATCGAAGTCCCCCGGGGACAGCCCTGGAACAGCGCTCGCGGCTCCAGCCATCCGCAGCTGCACGACGGCCTTAGAGACGCTCAGTCTCTGGAGTTGCTGCGACCTAAGGCCTGGCGAGGACACAGGGGGGAGCTGCAGGACCCGGAGGCGCGCGGCAGCCCGCCCTGGGCAGGGCGGGGCAGAGCAGGGCCGCCGCCTCCGCGGGTCCCACTGGGACGGTCCTCTCCGGCCGGGGGCTCGGTGAGCAGGGCGGCAGACGGGGCGCACCCCGGCCAGGCTCACATGGACCTCCCGCGCCGCTGGCTCTTTCGGATGTTGTTGCTCGTTGCCACCAGCTCTGGGATCCTCCTCATGCTGTACTCCTCGGCGGGGCAGCAGTCCCCTGAGACCCAGGTTCCCGCCAGGTAAGCGCTGCGGGGCGCTGCGCCCAGGGCGCGGGGAGGGCGTGCGCTCCCAGCTCTCCGGACGCCCGCGGACACCCTGGAGCGACTCGAAGCGGCGACGCGCCTTTTGCCGCCTTAATCTCAGGCTGCCTCCCGGACCCTGGGGCCTTTGCTCGGTCCGGAGCACGCTGGCGACCCTGGCGTTTTTGGTGAATTCCGTCCAGGCCTAATTGGGAAGCTCCCTGTTGCCACTTTCTTCCTGGATCCACTTTTAGGGTGGGGACTCAAGTCCCCTGTTTTTCAACTTTGTCCTTCTCTTCAGGTGGCCAGTCTCCTACTGCTTGGCTCACTCCTCACTCTGGACTCTGAGCTCAGGCCTACCTGCACCTGGCTCCCTTTTACCTGGATCTATTATTTGTTTGAGTAGTTAGCTTGATAAGCTCCATCTGGGCATGGCCCTGGGGAAATGCAAACTCCGTCTGGAAACACACAGAACTTGTTTTGAGCCTCCACCTGGCTCACTGAAGGAGCCTCGAGAGGGTTTAGCTTTATTTCGGGGAGGTGACCTAAGCCATACCTAGAATCTGGGCTTGGGCGAGGGGGTCCGGAAAAACGCACAGCGCAGCACGCAGCTTCTGCACACTCCTGAGCAAGCCTTGATGGGATGAGAACAAGTGGGTATCTAGTGTCTGGCTGAAGGACACACATCAGTCGCAAAATAACAAACCACTGAGTCTGGTCCCCTTAGCTGGCAGCGCTGAGGCTGGCAACATCCTAGAAAGGGCCTAACATGACTTCACACGGGAGGTCGGTTACAGTTGGATCACACCTCATCAGAGCTTTTCCTTTTTAAACAATATCGCTATTATTTCTTTTATTTTTGAGGTCATAAGTACTTGGTAGCCCCTTTTCTTTTCCTCCCTCTGAAGTCTCCTATATACTCCTCCTTGATGTTTCAAATTGCTGGCCCCCTTTTAAATTTTTAATTGTTGTTACATGCATATGTATATATGTACATATATGTATATACACACATATATAATGCATATATGTATATGTGAATACATAATATATACACATATACATACACACACATATATGTATGTATGTGTGTATATATATGTGTGTGTATATATATATATATATATATATACATATATATTCCTAAATATAGCCTGCTCAGTCTGTATAATGTAGTTTGTACATATGCTTTCAGGGCTGACCACTTGGTATTGGATAGCCAGCTGGCGTGCCCTCTCCTGTGGAAGACTGCCTCTGCCGCTCTCAGTGTTCTGAAGTTGACTGTAGTTCTTTGTGAAAGGGGTAAAAGCCCCAAGGTGTCTCCCTAGTGCATCTGGCAAAACCTTTTTCCTTCTCAGGAGAACTTTCTTCCTTTCAAAATCTGATTTGAGGGCTGGGGATATAGTTCAGTTGGTAGAGTGTTTGCCTTCCATGGATGAAGTCTTGGGGTTTGGTACCCAGTACTAAAACTAAGACAACAACCCCTGACAACATCTGCTAGGAACTGAAAGCCTGTCCTTTTCCTTGTTTTTGCTGGGGTTTGCTACAGTACAGTAAAACCTGGGTGTGAGGGAGGAAGGGGCAGGTTAGGGTTCAACCTGGCTGTAGGAGGAGGGTAGGTAGTCCAGCAAGGTAAGTGGCTTTCTGAGTATGGCCAGAAGATGAGCATCCTTGTGATCAGGGCCAAGTGACAGTCAGGTAGGAGAGAGGCTGGGCCTGCAGTGTCCAAGGGGGCTCTCACTGCATCTTAGGGGGGATCTAGCCATCTATTCACAGAGAATTCTCCGATCTGGGAACTTTTTAAAATTTTTGTAGCCAATGTTTTAAAATTAAATTTGTTCTTTGAAGTTTTCATATGTCACCAGGGCAGTGGTGGCGCACGCCTTTAATCACAGCACCCAGAAGGCAGAGGCAGGTGGATCTCTGAGTTCCAGGCCAATCTGGTGTACAGAGTGAGTTCCAGGACAGCCACCGCTACACAGAGAAACCTAGTCTTGAAAAACCAGGAAATAAAAAAAAAGAAAGACAATTCTATCCTTGAATATAACGTAATCTAATCACTCTTTCCCCTCCTCCTCCCGCTCTTAGGTCCCACTCATCCCCACCACTGTCACGCAGACGAATGAACACATTCACACACAGCGCACATAGACACACACACTCTATGCTTATTTTAAAAATTAAGTTAAATATATGTGGGTTTACTTTGTTTCTTCATTGTGAGACAGTACGTAGCTCATAAAACTCAAACTGGCCTCAGACCTGCTATGTAGCAGAGGGTGGCCTTGAACTCGTGATCCTCCAGCTTCTGCCTCTAGAGTGCTAGAATTACAGCGTGCTGCCATACCTAATGAGCACCCTTAGCTTTATGAAAACATGCGTTTTTTTTTTTTTAACTTTTTTTTTAGAGATGTTCTTTTTTTTTTTTTAAACTCTTTTTTATTTATTTATTTATTATATGTAAGTACACTGTAGCTGTCTTCAGACACTCCAGAAGAGGGCGCCAGATCTCATTATAGATGGTTGTGAGCCACCATGTGGTTGCTGGGATTTGAACTCTGGACCTTCGGAAGAGCAGTCGGGTGCTCTTACCCACTGAGCCATCTCACCAGCCCGAAAACATGAATTTTTGTGCTTATTTCTAAGGCTGCAAAGTCTTCATAGAGGCGTATGGGTGCCGACCTCCCTTTAAGGAGCCCTAGGTAGCAGGAAGAATTTGGATTCCTGAGAGAGGGCCATGAAACCACCAAAGCCAGGGAAGTTGGAAAGTACCGTTAGGCCTTGGGTGAGGGACATCAGGGTTCAGGAGAGTCCCCACTATCAATAGCCCATGGCAGTCACTCTTGTCCTAAGTCTGGCAGTTTCTCTTTGGGGGTCACAGGCCTGTTGCCTGACAGTTACTACAGAGTAGGGATAGGGCAGAGAGGCGAGCTGGGAATCTATCAGACCAGTGTGGATGTTTGTCATGCTCCTTCCAAGTAGCACAGGCTGAACAGGGTCTCAGCTCCTTAGAGGAGGGCGGAGCTATAGGATTATAGGGGTGGACATCTGGCTAGTCGAGGGGGCAGGGAGGAGCAGGGCAGGATCATCCCGTGTCCCTTCAAGATCTTACTAGAGACCTGGGAAACAACGGAAGGGAAGCGCAGGTCACAAGCGCCACACTGGCTCAGCCAGCTCAAGACGCACAGGAGACCTTTGTTTCCCAGGCAAACCTGCAGGTCCAAAGTCCTCCCGTGACCCCTGCCTCCCAGATGCCGCTGGGGTAATAAAGGAGAGGCGCATCTGGCCACCGTCCTCTGAACAGGCTTCCTCCGCTCCCTCCCTCTGCCCTGTGGCATCACAGTGCCTAGGAATTGTGTGATTGTCCCTCTCACATCCCTTTAGAAGAGACTGGTAGAGATAGAAGATCCCTGCCTTTCTCCCTTACTGACAATAGCTGGCATTTAGAAGGCCTTTCCACGTTGGGTAATTTAGCTGTTCTCTTGGGCCCCTCCCCAAAAACCAGGTGATCCAAGTACAGTTGTACAGATGCCAAAACCGAGAGTCACATGCACCAACGGCTGAGCTCTGGACACACGCCACTTGAGGAGCAAGGCACCCCATGACCTCAGTCCTCAGAACTGCCCCCCATTGCTTCAGTGCCACCTGCTCAGCCACAATGCAAACCTAAGTAGCAGAGGGTGGCTTTGAACCCTTAATCCTTTTGCCTCGATTTAAATACTGGGTGTAAGGGCATGTACTCACCCCTTGGGGCTTTCGAAGGAGACCTCTCAGATACAATTTCCTGTTTTACATTTTCATATTTAACCACCCCTATTCCTATAAACCCCACATTTCTGCCCTTGCTGAGAGACTTGTTTCTTGGTTTCTGTAGCTGGCCAGAATATACTTAAGGGATGGTACTTTGTACATCTAAAGAGGAAGTCATGGTCCAGAGAAAAGATCAAAGAAATAAACATCGTGGGGACATTAGCATTATGTCAGCCTCAGAGTTGAAGAAATCAGCCTAGAAGCGTCTAAGCTGCCAGTCGGACCCCCACTTTACCTCTGTCTTTCCCCACCAGGAACATGGCGTACCCACGAGCATTCTTTGACCCCAAACCACCGAATTCGGAAAACAGAAAGGTACAGTGATCTACTCTGGGACGGTCTGAGCATGGTCCCCCACTCTGGGGCGGCTTAAGCATGTTCTAGCTGGGAGGGGAAGAGAAGAGAAGAAACAAGACATTCTTGAGGCTTCTGGGTATAGTCTGTTTGTGTTTCCACCCACTTAGAGGTAAACATTCATCTTCTCGAAGCATCTGTGGGTCCGGCCACTAGTGTTTCCTGTAACTCAGCAGAAAACAGCAGAGAGATTAGTACCCCTGGGCTGTAGCCGACTGGAAAGTTCTTGGGAGTCTTAATTGTGTCCTTATTTTAACTCTGTGTGTGTGTGTGTGTGTGTGCGCGCACATTCACGCACGTGCGAGCACACGTGTGAGTACAGGAGTCACAGGGGATCCAGGCAGCAGAACCCCCCAGAGTTACAGACAGTTATGGGTGGGTGCTGGGAATTGAACTCAGGTCTTCTGCAAGAGCCGTGAGCGCTCTTCATTGCTGAGTCAGCACTCAACTATCTCCCCTTTTAAAAATTAATTTTGTTTCTTGTTAATATTTATCATTAGTAGTATGAATGTGTTTGCTTATGTGTATGTACTGATACCCAAGAAGCACAGGATGCCCTAGAACTGGGATTTCAGGTCCTTGAGTGTCATCCAGAGCCTACGCAGGGAACCGAACCCTGGCCTTCTGCAAAAGCAATTCACTCTCTTAACCACCCAGCCATCATTCCAGCCCCTTAAAATTGTATCTATGTGTTGAATGGATTCTTTACTATTTTTTTAAACTATTTATGATAAGTCAGAGTTATGTTACTCTCTCACTGAAGAGTAGATACCAGTATCTGGGAAATGCCCTGGGTTTGCTTCGAAGGTCTCAGGGACTCCGATCCATAACCCTAAGTAATAGCCAGATACCTGGTGCGCCGCAGACCACTTCTTTCTCAAGGTTCGGGAAAACGGTAAACAGTACTGAGCTGTTCTAGAGGGGCAAACTCAGGCACAGAGCAGTCAGGCGCTTTACCAGGTCCACTCAGCAGCAATCAGTGCCACCCGGATGGGGGTCTGATCTGACCCCAGGCCTGGCCACATACTGGGTGATATCCAGCCTTCCCTGCCACCCACCCAGCTCCTCACACTGGGTAAACTGGGGGATGCTAATGTCTTTTATGGATTCAGGCTTAAGGACTGTTTTCGGTGCCTGAAATTGGATATGTTAACTGAGGTCTGGAGGGGCTCAGGGAGAAAAGATGCCCCTGCGTTCAGGAGGTTAGTGACAGACTAGTCACTCACTGATGGGGGAGAGCAGCATTCAGAACAGGTTGTGGGCATGTGGTTAGCAGCTGAAGAGGCTATAGTCAGTCATCTTGAGAGCTTGGGTCAGGTCATTTTAAGTTTCTAACAGGTTTTCTGCTCCATGCTAATTGATGTATAGTCCTAGCTAGTTTAAAACAGACATGGCTGTGACCTTTGAACACATGTAGCAAGGTGCTCTAAAATGGGGACAATCCCATCTTAATGCATGAGGCATTAGAGACCAAAAAAGCCAGCTAGACAGACCTCGGGTTGCATAGAGGGCCTTTACTGGGGGAGTTATTGATGTAAGTGTAGTCCTGAGAAGCCACAAACTCAATTGTATTCCCACAGTGTGGACCAGAAAGAGGGATTAACCTATGGTTTAGAACAAGTGACTTCATCAGAGCCGGAATGTGCCTGGTTTATCTAATGTAGAGTCAGATGTGTCCAGCCATTGGCGAGGACAATGCAGGTTGTCTAGATAAACTTAGGAGACACACGGAACTGAACTGCACCACGCAGGACTGTACAAAAGCATCCATCTACCTTACTCCCCCTGTCAGGGGCTCGCCCACTCGCACCTGCTATTACAGCTTCCCTTCTGATGCCAGACAACCCCTTTCTGCCATTCTATGGGCCTTACTCCCCAGACATCAGGGTCCACAAGCAAACCACCAGTCTTTCCAAAGAAAGATGTCATGGCTTAGGCCAAAGTCATGTATCCCTTGGCTGCGGCTCACAAGTCTGACTTTCTAACATCCGTGTCTGTCTCTGGCTTAATGCACCACTGACAACATTCTCAGTATTACACCCCTCATCCCTTCTCCCCACACGCCCCGTGGGTTGGTTTGCATCCTCTTTGCATCGTGTGGGATGCTCATAGGTTGCATGATAGCAGAAACCACTGTTGAACCATTTCCTGCCCTGTCCTTTGATCAAGGGCTTAACAAAGAAGCTTATTCAGAAATCGCAGGGCCCAACTCCACACCCACACCCAGGCTGAGACTCGATACCCTGGAGCCAACTAAAAGCCTTGCTTTCCTGGAGGGCCCTGAGTGCAGAGGTGAGATCCTGTTTCCTGCGGCTGCCACAACTCAAGGCACAGGCTAGGTGGCTTAGAGTTTGGGGCTGTGAGCGCATTTGCTTTGTCTGAAGTTTGGTCTCCTGTACCTATATCAGCCAGCTCACTCCTAACCTCCTAGAAACTCCAACTCTAGGGGGATCTGAGGCCTGTGGCTGTCTGTGGGGCAGCTGTTCTCCCATGTGTAAACACATGTGTATACATCATTAACAAAAACAAAACAACAACAGCAAACCCACCAGAAATCAACTCTCCATTGGTTCTGAAAGCCAGAGAACCAGTATCAGACCAGGTGTACTTCCCCTGAGGCTCTAAAAAAACACCTGGCCTACTTCTGTCTTTGGCTCGGCTTGGTATCACTCCATCTCTGCATACATCCACTGCATGGCTTCCGTTTTTCATACAGCCTTGCGTTCAGGAGGCTGGCTGGTAGACTTAAGGCTAGCCTAAGCTCATAAGGCTTCATTCTCATGACACTCACAAATACCTCATTCCTAAACAAGGTGGGTAGATGCCCTAGCTTTTCTGTTGTTATGACAAACTCGAGCAAACAACCTTAAAGGAAGAAAAGTTAAGTTGGCTCGTGGTTTCATGGTCATTTGGATCCGTTGTTTCTAAAGGCAGAACATCATGGGAGACAGCAGATAACAGAATCATTTCCATCACAGCAGCCAGTAAACATGGACACAGGGGACCCTGGGACAAGATAGAACCCCCAAAACATGTTGTAGTGACCAACTTCCTCCAGCAGGACCTCACTGCAGGAGTTTCTGCCATCCCCAATGATGTCATAAAATCAATTTTTTAAAAAAGATTTTCTTTATTTATTTTATAAATGGCGAGTACACTGTAGCTGTCTTCAGACACACCAGAAGAGGGCGTCAGATCTCGTTACAGATGGTTGTGAGCCACCATGTGGTTGCTGGGAATTGAACGCAGGACCTTTGGAAGAGCAGTCAGTGCTCTTAACTACTGAGCCATTCCCTCCAGCCCATCATCAAATTATTATTATTAGTAGTAGTAGTAATAGTAGGAGTAGGAGTAAGTATTGGTGTCTTAAGACATGGTCTCTCTATGTAGCCCTAACTGACCTGGAACTCCATATTTAGACCATGCTGGCCTTGAACTCACAGAGATCCATCTGCCTTTGCTTTGGGAATGTTGGGATTAAAGATTTACATCACCATGCTGGGCTGCCATCAAACTTCTTTTTTTTTTTTTTTTTTTGGTTTTTTTGAGACAGGGTTTCTCTGTGTAGCCCTGGCTGTCCTGGAACTCACTCTGTAGACCAGGCTGGCCTCAAACTCAGAAATCCGCCTGCCTCTGCCTCTGCCTCCCAAGTGCTAGGATTAAAGGCGTGCGCCACCACGCCCAGCTGCCATCAAACTATTAACGCATCCACAGGTTAACTGATAAAGGGCAGAGCGCTTATGGTCCAAGTACTCCTCAATGATTGGCTCCACCAGCTGGGGACAAAGCTACCTGAATGACACATTAGGTCCAAACATGACAGTGTCATTTTAAGGTTCTCAGTGGACACGAAGGCTGGGGGATTGACTATGAGCAGCCAAGGAAAGGAGGGTGGCTGTAATTCTTCCCAGCAGGAGGTAGGATTCGGATCAGGATGATAGATTCTGATGCCAGGCTTGAAGCAACCGACTCACTGGTTGCAGAGAACCCGGTGTTTGCCCATTTGGGATGTGACGTATATAAAGCCAGATCCGATTATGCAAGGAAGGCCTGGGTGGCCAGACTAAACCCAGAATGTTCCGTGGTCCTATGAGGTTGCTGGACCACAGGCAATCTCAGCGAAAAGATTCAGGGATGGCCCCTTCTGGAGGGATAAGGGAAACTAGCACTCCCCGATTCTCCTGTGAGGTCTGTGGGCTCCAGGGAGGCACACCCCTGGCCTCTACCTAATGGGCTCAGCCCTCTCCTCTCCTCATTCCCAGAGCCGACTTTGCCAACACTCGCTGTCCCTGGCCATTCAGAAGGACCGTCGCTTCCGCAGCCTGTTTGACCTCTCCACCCCGGTGCTGCTGTGGGAGGGCCTCTTCACTCAGGAACTCTGGAATAATCTGAGCCAGCACAAAGTCCCCTACGGATGGCAGGGGCTCTCCCACGAAGGTAACCTGTCACCTGTTGCCTCTCTCCTACCTTCAGGCTCAGTCAGCCCCTTCTTCCCACTGTTGGTCCCACTGTATACATACCTGGCTGCCTTCACAGTATCACTGGAAAGCCTTGTGGGCTCTTCTCTGCATGACTCCTGCCTTTCCCTCTCCTCCTCCATCCAAGCAGCCAGGACTAAGCTGAGAAGGTTCCCCTGCTCAGTGACTCTCACTCCCTAGCGTGGAGTATGACCAGTGTTTAACGGTAGTCTGACACCAGAGGTTTGAGGGCCTTCATGTCACCACTGTGGCCATTGAGATCAACCACCATGGTCAGGCCCACCTTATGCCTTGGATTCTTTTCTTTTGGAGTGAACCCTGTCTTAGAGAACCAGTAATTCTAGATATGCAGGCTACCTAAGCTCCCCGAGTCCTTTTCTCCATCCCTGATACACACATTGTCCCCACTGTCCCCCACCCTCTCTGCTTCCTAGGATGGTCTCCATAACGTAGGTCCCAGGCCAGGCTGTCCAGGGGTAAGCCTGGCAACAGCCTGCTCCTCACGGCTCCCCCTCATCCTCACCCACAGTCATTGCCTCTACCCTGAGACTTCTGAAAAGCCCGGAGAGCGGGGAGCTGTTTGGTGCCCCCAGGAAACTACCTCTAAGCTGTATTCGCTGTGCCGTGGTGGGTAACGGAGGTATTCTGAATGGGTCCCGGCAGGGCCAGAAAATCGATGCTCATGACTATGTCTTCAGGTAATAAGGACAGGGGCAGGGAAATGGGTGGACAGCCTTTATTCTGCTAGTCCAGAGGGAATATCTGCCCCAAGGCAAGGGCCACGGCAGCTGCTAGCCTAAGACAGGTCAGCAGTCCTGAACCTATGGGTTGTGACCCCTTTGCGGGGGGTCAAACAAAGGACCTTGTCACAGGGGTCACCTGAAAGACTATCGGAAAACAGATATTAATAATACGATTCATAACAGCAACAAAATTACAGTCAGGAAGTAGCAATGGAAATATTATGGTTGGGGCTCACCTTTATGTATTATAGCAGTACCACATTGGGAAGATAGAGGACCACCGGTCTAAACCAAGGATCAGCCAACCCTGAAGACAGAACATAGGTTGCCAGTGCAAAGGAAGCTAGGAGGAAGGGTCCCAAGGGCTAGACTTACCCATTCAGAGAGCATCCCTTAAGGACCCAAGTAGTGAGGATCAGGCTAGACGCCCAAACAGATATTCTCATGGGCAGGGGAGTGGCACAAACTGAAGAGATGGGGACTAGTGGGGTGGAGCCATGGAGATGGAAGTAAGCCAGACAGCATGGCGTTGCCACAAAGATACTGATAGGCTTCTGCTGGGGCCAGACTCAATGGCGCCATAACCGAAGGCTTTGAGCGCGACGTGGGCACTAAGACCTCCTTCTACGGTTTCACCGTGAACACCATGAAGAACTCGCTCATCTCCTACGCCAAACTGGGCTTCACCTCTGTGCCACAAGGGCAGGTGAGGCCAGCAGTGGGTGAACCGTGGTGGACGACGGTGGTGGGCACTGTCTTCTTAGGAACCTTTGTGTGGGGAGGGCTTTGGGGTTCACAGACTCTGTCCAGTGGAAGCATAGGTAGTGTTAAGATCTTGGCCACCATCTGGGTGGCCTAAGGCACACGCCTTTAATCCCAGTACTCCCTAGGCAGAGGCAGGCAGATATCTTAGTCTGAGGCCATCCTGATTTACAATAGTGAGTTCTGGAATAGCCAAAGGCAGATCTGCTGGACACTTCCCTGTTCTTTCTGCTGGCTCAGGGCTGCTTCTCAGGCATGGAAGTCCCAGGAAGGGTTAATATTTACTGACTCTAGCCCCACTTCACTGGGGAGGAGACGAGGTGAGTCAGCAGATGGCCCAAGGTTCAAACCTAGAGTGCCCAACCTCAGAGTACCTCATCTATGCACAGTGTGAGGGCATTTACTGGGTACCTCCTCGGTTCCAGGGTGTTATAGGGCAGGGAGCTAAGTATCACGGTTGCTCTTTGTGAAATCGTCATCTCTGTTTTCTGGTGGCAGAGTTAAGGGCCACTGAGAGGTTGCCAAGTGTGATGGTGTGCACCTTTAGTCACAGCACTGGCAGGCAGGGGCAGGCAAATCGGTGTGAGTTTTTTTTTTTTTTAAAGATTTATTTATTTATTATATGTAAGTACACTGTAGCTGTCTTCAGACACACCAGAAGAGGGCATCAGATCTCTGTTACAGGTGGTTGTGAGCCACCATGTGATTGCTGGGATTTGAACTTTGGACCTTTGGAAGAGCAGTCGGGTGCTCTTACCCCGAGCCATCTCACCAGCCCCGGTGTGAGTTTTGAGGCCACCTTTATCTACATGGCAAGATCCAGGTCAGCCAGGTCTATACAATGAGACTGTCTTGGGGGGCAGGGAGAGGGAGTGCTGAGATATTTGAGAACACGCCCAAAACATTCTATTAGAATTACTCCAATCTAGGCCCTCTGGAGATGTTTGCATGTCCCCAGACTACCCACTCAGAGAGTGACATGGGTCCTCTTGAACCCTCACCAGAACTCTGTGTAGAAAACTCAGGTACAGAAACGGAGTCTCGTGCCTGGGTCACAGCTCCAGGTCAAGTACCAGAGCCGGCCTTGGAGCTCTCTGCCCTGCATCTTCCCTCCACACTCACTGGCCATAACGCCACGCTTTCTGCCTTGATCTCTCTGGGCGCCACATTCCGAGGGAGACAGATCTCGGGTAACGGATTCTACAGGCCTGGAGAGGAATGGGCCCTGTTTCTATTAGCTTCTAGCTCTGATCAGGACATTTAGAACTGTCCTCGGCATAGTGTCTACACACTGAGTCTCTACTGTGGGAGTCTGTCGCTCCGCTTCATCACCTCAGATCAGTGCCAGGAATTTGGGAGTGGCTCAGGGAGGGGTCCTCACGCAGATGTTCTCCAGCAGTGGGCTGCTTTCCTCTGAAAGCAGGAGTTGGGCTGGCACAGGATAACCTGGCCTTTCTCACCCAGCTCTTCTGGAAATCCCTCAGCCGTCCTCACGACAGAACCATGACCCTTCACCAGATTGAGCAATCAATCCAGAGGGCGGAAGGAAGCCATGAACTTCTTCTAACCCAGGCGTCAAGACCGTGTGTGTTTTGCCTAAAGGTCCAAAGAACTGGGGTCATATGACATCCAGGAAGTGGGGAAGAGGACATGGCACCCTCTGTTCTCAGCTCTCTGGACCGAGCCTGGGGAGGCAGTGTTTTTGGCTCCTGGGCAGAATGCCTACCTACCAGGATCAGTGGCATGGACACTAGGCCCAGCTTAGTTCCCAGAGCCATGTGTTCAGTGTCTTGTGCCTTAGGAACTTTGTGTGTCTGTGTACCACATGCATACGTGATGCACACAGAGGCCAGAAGAGGGCTTTGGACCCCCTGGCACTGGAGTTATGGATTGCTATGAACCACCGTATGGGTGCTGGGAGCCAAACCCAGGTTTCTGGAAGAAGAGCAGGTGCTCATAACCACTGAGCCGGCCCTCCAGCCTGTCTAGAGTCTAGAGTCTGTCAGGAGGATCAGGAGGCAGAAGGACCACAGTTCCTTGGCTGTGTTGGGAGTTTTGAGACTAGCCTGAACTACATATAAGCCCCTGTCTTAAAACAAACAAAAAACACACAAAAAAAGCTTTTACGCATTAGTCACACGTCTTGCCAGTCCTTAAGGGAATGGGGATCATGTGTCACCTCTTACAGGGAGGGACATTAAAGTTCTGTGAGCCTACAGTGGGAATGCAGCCTAGTAAGGAAACCTTCTCAAGCCTCAGTGGGGGAGATGAGGTGGAGGACTCTTTTTCCCTGGAGTTAAATGTGGCCTTTTCCAATGCCCCTACAGAACCTGCGCTACATCTTCATCCCCTCCAGCATCCGTGACTACCTGATGCTGAGATCCGCCATCCTGGGTGTGCCTGTTCCAGAAGGTCCTGATAAAGGGGACAGGTGAGCTGCTGACAAGGGAGTGGGGGTGGGGGCACATGAGCTGCTTCCCCTCTTGTTCTGAGGACCCATGGCTAGGTGGAGCAGCTGGCTGATGGCTCTCTAGCCCTGGCTACGGCACGAGAAGTTATGTGAAGGGAAGAGAAAACTCTCTTCAGAATTTAATAATCCCTAGATATTCAGCATAATTTAGCAGTGGGGACTGTAACCTGGCTGACAGTGGGCGTGTCTTCTGGGAACTCCTGGGTGAACTGTGGGGGGCTCATGGGACTCTGTCCCGCGAATGAAGAGGTAATGCTTGGCCACCTCAAGTGTCACCGTTAAAGCTAAAGGCAGATTTGTCAGGGTTCCCTAGTCTTTGAGGTGGCTCGGGGCCCATGCAGCCCTACTGGATGAGAGGTAGTCTTTCCTTGAAGGGTGAACAGACCTCAGCTGTAGGCCACTGTCCCAGCTGTCCTGCTGGTGGACAGACAAGCAACAGGGCAGCTGGCCCACTGAACACACGGCTCTGTAAACTAAGAGCTGGATCCAGTATTCATGCCACTGACCCTGGTAGATAGGCACTCTGCCCAGGAGCCAGGAATATTGCCTCCCCAGGCTCGGTCCAGAGAGTTGAAAACAGAGGGTGCCATGTCCTCTTCCTCACTTCCTGGATGTCAGATGACAACTGAGACCTGGCCTGAGTTCCTCTTAGTGTCTTGTGCTTAGAAACTTAGGTGACTGCTGTGGCCAGAAGACCAAACCCCCTCTCATGGTTCTTAGGACATAATGATCCATTCTCCCAAAGAACAGCTTTGGACGTGTCCTTAATGGGTGCTGTGACAGAGCCCAGGCTAGCCCCTGCGGGGTGCCCCACCCCCACCCTGTGATTACCTAACAATTGTTTCCTGGCGCTGCTATAGGTCATAAGGACTGAGAATGGGTTCTGTGATGTACTGGGAATACGCTCTTGGGGAGCTGCTTCAGAGTCCCCGGGTGGACATTCGCCTTCCCTAACACCAATGAGCTCCCCCTCCCACACCCCTAATCCATCCCCAACCCAGTCCCCATCCCAGTCTCGATCTAACCACGCTGATAATCCAACCAACCAGCAACTCCCCCCTAGCTCTGGAGGCTCAGCCCCTTCCCCTTCCCCTTCCCCCACCCGGGGGGCCTCCTCCCGCCCAACCTCTCACAACCCTACCCCGGCTGCCTCTCAGCCTTCCTCCCGAGCTTCCTCCCAGTCTCCCAGTCCCCACGTCCAGCATGTGCCCCGAGGGTCTACTCAGGTCCCCACCCCCCCAGCCTCCAAATCTCCCTCCCAGACTGGACTAAAAGCTCTCTCTCGAAACCCTTCCCTGACACCCCCGGTGAACATTACCAGGTCCCCTTCCCATAGCCCTGCCACCTCGGCCTCTTACATCGGGCCCATCCGTAACATCCCTTCCTACATCGCCCCCTATGTGCCGCGCTTCATGAAAGAGCCCCCCTATTTCCAGCCCCCTACAGCACCTCTTCCACAAAACGGGTGTTTCCCCTGCCCTTTCCCGTGCCAGGCCCAGCAATCCAGGCAGCCGCCACCTACTGACTCAACCTACTTCCCCCTCCTGCCACCCCCTCCACACATCCCCCAGTTCCAGTGCTCCTTCCCCACACCCCCAGCCCTGTTCACACCCCCATCCTCCCTCTCCTACACTCCACCGACGGAGGTCCTGCTGAAGGGAAAGCCGCACGTGGTTCCATCTGTGCTACCAGCCACCTTCTATACCCCATTCTCCCGCTTCTACTCCCAGCCCCGGCCCTACCGCTACCACAGGCGCTTAACACTACCCTCGCTCTCCCTTCAATACGATGGTGCTGGACGCTCTGTCCACTTCTATCGTGGGACCTAGGCCTCACACCTATTTTGGACCGGAAACCTCTGCCAGTAAATTCAAGCTCCTGCACCCAGACTTCATCAGCTACCTGACAGAGAGGTATGGTGGATGGAGAAGGGGTGGGAGATGGGGAACCAACATCCACTTCCCCCTTTTCACTCGGACCCCACACATCCAGAGTGCTTTCAGCTGAACCTGTTTCACTACACACTGGGACAAGGCCCTTACTGAGCACCGAGTGCCCAATGGCACACTAAATGCTTGTGGTCTCACTATCTCATTTGCTACCTTGATGGAGGTGGTAATAGGGGAAGACGGGGTCAACACAAAATAAACTAAACATGGAGACTTCACAGAGCCAGAAGGGCACAGCGGTGCTGGGTGTTCCAGTCTCCTGCCATCACTTCTGGCTTCAAACCCTGCCTCACCAAAAGCCTTGGCAGCACCAAGGGGAAGAGACAGCCTGCCCTGGCTTCTCCCCCTCCCTCGGCTTCCATGCCGCTCCTATTAGTGGTTCCCAGCACTGAGGGGGGTACGCGGTGGGTGGGTGATTTGGTTCTGTTAGGACATATTTTGGTTGTCATGCACAGCATGACATTAGTAGGTAGAGGCCAAGGATCTGCCAAATGTCCTTCAGTGCACAGGTCCAGCAGTGATGGCCGATGGATGCTAGCCAGACCACTGTAGAGAAACCCGCCCTACATCACAAAGGCCAACATCTCAAAACAAAGTGGTTCAGGCAGTAGGTGGAGGCCAGCAGAAGCCTGTGAGCTTGAGTGTCAAATCCAGGTTGAGGTCAGGACTTGTAGACACCATCACACTGGTGAGCCCAGAGCTAGGATCTGGGTGAGCTTCCTGCTCATCCATGACTACGACAGGCCATGGGGGGAGAGAAGCTTTGGTCTCAGGTTAGAGGCAATCCTTGTGTGTCCAAGCATTGAGGAAACTACAGTAAAGACAGTAGTTGTGGATTGGGAGACAGGGCAGTAGCTCACCCCCAACGCTCACACTTATAGTCAGTCCCCTTGAGTTTTCCCGAAAGAGAATTGGTTGGAGTAGAAAGGCCACTTCCTAAACTGTTCCTGTTTGGGTAGCATAGTCTAAAGTCACAACCATCAACCTGGCATTCAACACTTGAATGTCTTTCTTGGGTCTTTAAATCTCTGTGGGGAGGTCTGGGTGTTGTAGAGCACACCTTTAATCCCGGCAGAGGAAAGGCAGGTGGATCTCTGAGTTCAAGGCCAGTCTACAAAGTGAGTTCCAGAACAGCCAATAAAGAAACCCTATCTTGGAGGGAAAAAAAACCCACAAAACAAATAACACCCCTCCCACACACAAGAAATTATCTGGAGGGCTCAGAGAGTACCAGGGCTGTACTTAACTGAACTCTGTCTGCTTGCTAGCCCCTTCTTGGTTTTAACGTTTCTGATGCCCTTCCAGGTTTCTGAAATCCAAGCTGATTAACACACGATTTGGAGACATGTATATGCCTAGCACGGGAGCGCTCATGCTGCTGACAGCCTTGCACACCTGTGACCAGGTGGGTGGCCCAGAAGTGGGACGAGCCCGTTAGCCAGGAGGGTGGGTTCTGGGTCAGCCTAGCCTCAGCTTCCCCTGCCCTCCTGTCCTGCTTCCCTCCTTTGTGGTATTTAAGGGGCAAGTGGCCAAACTACTCTTATGAAAGCAAACTCTCAAAACTGACTGGGGATATCCTAGAGCTGGCACGGGACAGCAGGTTCTGCCTTCCACATCAAAAAAAAAAAAAAAAAAAAAAAAAAAAAATGAAACTGGTAAAAGGTTCCTGGTAGGCTCTGCCTAGTGACATGCAAGGGGTTAGAGGGAGGCTGAGTGCGTTTTCAAAAGCACGCCTAGGGTCAGAACGCAGGTGAGGCAAGCAGAAGGAATTCAATCTTCAGGACTTTAAGAAAAAAAAAAATGGCTGTGGCCCCTGTAAAAGCATGAGGGATGGAGGTTAGACACCATCCAGGACATTTCATCTAGTCTAATGCGGATGTTTCTTGACTGATGTCACTGTAGTCCTGGGTGATAACCTCCATCCTTGAACTTCCAGATCATGATGGCTGAGTCACACTTAAGTTCCAAACCAGGCTCTGCCTCTTACTGTCTGAGGACAGGCAGGTGTAATTACTAATTACACCTTTTGTTGGACGGGGTTAAGACTCATCTTTGAGAATGTGTACAAAGGACACGGTACACATGTGGTACTTCATGTACATACTTCATCTTTACAAGGGAAACCTGCTTGGAGATAGGCACACACTTATTTCAAGTCAGTAAACACTAACCGTGACTTTCCTCGCCAGGTCAGTGCCTACGGATTCATCACAAACAACTACCAGAAATACTCAGACCACTATTTCGAACGAGAAAAGAAACCACTGATATTCTACGCAAACCACGACCTGTCCCTGGAAGCTTCGCTATGGCGAGACCTGCACAACGCCGGCATCCTTTGGCTGTACCAACGCTGACCCCAAAGTACCGGATTTCTGTGCCTCAAAAGCACTTTTTTTGACCTTTCAACTTCTGGAAGAGGCAACACTCCCCTTGGCCCTCTACTTCCCAACAGAGGGTATTGAGACAAGACCCGTCACATAATACCAGAGCCTGTTCAATGCACGACACTGTCACAGGTCAAGACAACTCTTCTGAGGCTTAGCCGAGGGAGGGAAGACTGCTTTGTAGGATTCGTTTTAAAACTGAACATTAAATGAGACAATGATGCTCACCAGCAAACAGGCGGGCAGGCACATCTCAGAGCTAAGTAGTCCAAAGCCAGCACCTGGCCCTGGGCAACTAGAAACATTGATGGAACCACTCAGGGCTATCCAGGAACCTCGATCGAGCAGAGCTGAAACCAATGGCATGTTGAGTCCCAAATGCCAAAGCCATTCAACCTAGAACACCTTAGGCATTATAGGAACAGGACACTTCTGCCTCCTGATAGAGGATGAGAAACAGAGGCAGAATGTAGTTTGAAGCTAGATAATAGGGTGTGATGGATGACCATTTTGTCTTTTTTGTGTTGGTAGAGTAGAAGACACAAACTCCAAGGTGGTGTGTCTGGAGGGAAGGGGTGTGGCGGCACTCAGGACAGAGTTTGGTGGCACCTGCACCGAGGTTCAGGCTAGGAGTACCTAGCACCAAAGAGACAAACTTTGTGTAAGTCGCCACCACTGACGAGTCTCACTGGAGAGGCACATCAGTCCTTGTCACCAACAGGAAACTGAGTGATGGACCCTCACTTCACAGCTTCAATAAACAGCACCTGATGCAGTCCAATGAGCTTTTCCACATTTCCAGTCTCATCCAACCAAATTATCATGCAGCCCCTAAGCTGAAGGGCTGGGACGGGGACTGGGTATCTCTAGGGACTAAGGACCAGATAACCTCAAAACAGCCCACCCACACTGGCCAACTCACCAAAGCTGAGGACCGGCCGACCATTGGTTCTGTGGCTTGGGAAAACTGCTGGTGACAGCTGGGAGTGGTGGTCAGCGCACTTATTCCCAGTACTCAGGAAGGGCGAACAGACCAGCCTAGGGCATCTAACAGACTAAAACCAAGCCCAAGTGGCAATGGTGGCTTCCATCTTGACCACAACAGAAGGGGCTAAGTCGGATAATGGCTTGAGACCCAGTCTGGGGTACAGAGCAAGTCAGCCTGGGAGTTGGTTAGCCGTAAAAACCACAGCCTCTTGCAGCAGGAGTCGAATGGCTGTCCTACCTTTTGACGGACTCCATCAGATAGCCCTGTCAGTTCTGCAGACTACCCGTAGACCCTCAGTACACTCCCCATCAAATGTGCAGACACATGAGTGTCCTTTACCAATGCTCCATTTAAGAGCTATTGTTTATACATGAGGTTTTGCCTGTTGTGTTGGCCTGTGCATTACATGCCTGGTACCCAGGATGTGTCCACCAAAGGATCCCTTAAGGCTAGGGTTACCGATGGCTCTGAGCACCATGTAGGTGCTGGCAATTGAACCCAGGTGTTCTGCAAGAGTAGCCTGTGCCCTCCAGCACATTACCACCGGATGGTTGAGGTGTTATGCAATGTTAACCTATGCTTTAAGTGACAAGTAAATTTTAGCAAGTCAATAGAAAAGGTCTGATTCTCTACAGTTCAGTGCAAGTGGTCCTTAAGTATTTCTAAGGCTCACTCATATACCCACAATGCTACCAAGTTAAATTTTATAAAGTTTATTTGTGCTTCAAAATACAAAGGCCAACCCTGACTTCCAGGAAATCCACTGTGAGAAATGCTTTTCTCGGCTTAGCAGGGGCCTCCCCAGGGCCTCCGACTGAGCGCCCTCACCAGCTAGCTGTCAAAGGCTTCCGAGGGTGACCACAGTCACGAGGCCTTACTGGCTCCTCTTGCAGAACAAACTCCAAGGTCGTCTGATGACTCTTTGGGAAATTAAAGGCAGGAGCAGCAGCAGGCTATGTGGTTCTCTCTGGCACTACAGGGCAATAACCTAGAAACAAGGAAAGAACCTGAAGGAGACAGGCAGCTAAGTGATCAAAACTACAAACTTTAGGAACAAGCATTATCAGATAGTCCTGGGATTCCAGCCGCCATCACAAGGCACTGTGTGCGCTACACACAGGCAGGCACCAGCCAAGTTCAGAAGCAGGCTGCTAACTTTTTTTTTAAAAGAAAGTTTTAAGAAGTTCCTGGTAAGTGGCCAAAAAAAGGTTTCTCATGAAACATCAGAGTATTTATATTCAACCAAATCCCTGAGGACCTGAACCTGAGTCCACTCAGAAGTGAAGGCAAGCAGAGCCACCCTGCAGAGAATTCCACAAGTACAGCTACTTTAGTGTAAGCCCATATCCACCCCCCAGATTCCATAGAGAAAAAGGACACAGTGTACACTGCATTACTAAGGCTGGGCTGAGCAAAGCCCCCCCCCCCCCAAGCCCGCCACTTGTTTCTGTGCCATCAAGGAGACGATACTTAGGAGGCTGCCAGGGCCACAACTTCTTTTCTAAATGTCAGCACCGCTAGAGGCAACGACAGAGTCGTCAAGCATTCTCATGGCACGCCTTACATCCCTGCCTCCTCTAAAGGAAGACATTCATTTTCTAGAACTATGTGACCAGCATGTCTCACTCCAGTGAGCACAGGACAGGTGCTGGCAGCCCGCCCATTTCTGCTAACTCAGGGACTTTGCCCTCAGAGCACCCAAGGAGGAGGATTAACAGGCAACTAGACCTTAGGTTTTGGGAGGTTGGCACACAGCTCTCTATGGAGTCTATTTAACTTGATCCCTTATAAAGCTCAAATTTCTTCAAGCATGGAGCCACACCCCTAAGCCTCAGAATAGAGTATTTTCCCTCAGCTGAAATCTTCAGACAGGGATAACCAATCCATCATAGGCTTATGGGCTTTTCGGGAACACAAAATGAGAACATGAAAATCCCAGCACCTGAAAGGCCACAAACTGAGTTTGAGGTCAACCAGGTCTACATAGCAAGTTGCAGGCCAGCACGGGCTACACAGTAAGACTAAAGGGAGGAAGGGTTACACTCGATTCTGCAGCACCTGATCTAACAGACTAACCCTTCCCAGCAACCACAACCCCTGCAATTCTGTGAAGCTCTTACCAGATAGAGGCATCCCGAAGGCCCTTTCTTTCGATGGTGATTTTGTGCCACGCCTTACGATGAGCCAACCGGGAATCTGAGTAACGAAGACAACACACCTCACTCTAACAGAAGCAATCTTACTGTGGACATTCTCAAAATAGGTCTTAAAAGTCGAGCCTCAGTAAACCATGACTCTTCAGAAAGTGTCATTTCAGACAGGGATAACTTAAATCATCCTCAGCTCAACCAGTGACAATCGCTTGTCTGTCACAAGAGAGCTACAAACCTAGCGAAGAAACGAAAAAATCCTGCTGAAACTTGCCTGCCACTTAGCACACCCCTCAGCCAGGGTACAGGACGGGTTGGCACTGATGGTCCACTGAGCTGCGCGTGCCAGCTCTTCTGCTCACAGGCACCCTTCCGAGTCAGGCCCAGAACCTGAGGCGCAGCCGTCACCTATCAGTAAGGAAACACACACAAGGTTAACTCTAAAAAACTCACATGGAGTCTTCCAGGCAAGCCCGGAAGGCTGAGTTTCAGGCATCCACACTCCACACAGAAAGGCCTCCAGACAGATAGCTTTATATCATCATGGACTCAGCTCCCACAGCAGGTCAGCCTTTGTGCACGAGAACTTTTTACAAGTTTTTAAAAAAGATTCAGCAAATGTTCTTAACCACTAAGCCATTTCTCTAATCACTCCTGTCCTCTTAAAGACAAGGTGACTCACAGGAAGGAAGCCAAGACAGAATTATGAGTTTGAACCCAACCCCTGTTCCACAACAAATGCAAGGCCAATCCAGGTTACAAGGGAAGACTCTGGAAAAAGGTCACTTCCAGCAGCATCTGCCTTACAGCTGAGCCAGAGTCTTTGGCAAGTCTTTGTAGACTATCAGTGAAATCCCTAAAATGGTACAGGTCACCCACTACAGCGACCCTACTGAAGGGCAGCCATTACCACACCTGCCACTAAGAGGTGACACTATACAAAGGAGTGTCTCCTTTCCCCACCCACATGTACAAAAGCATATGGCTGTCTGTTAAGACTGAGGATTAAAAAAACCTATCTCAGGAGGTGCTTAAACATAGCCAGTGCTCTGGTCTTGCTGTGAGAATGGTCATCAAACCGTTTCTCCATGCCTGCTCAAACCTCGAGGACTCTTAATTCCACTCCATACCCGTCTCATCCACTGACCTGGGTGGAAATGTGTGTATTTTAACACTTTTTACGTGTTCTGAGAGATATCCAGGTTTGGAAGCCAGTGATTCTGTGTTACAGAAGACAAGGCTCTGTGCTACTCCCAGGTAGCAGGCCCAAATCTTTACTTAACCCAATTTCTAGGCCAAAAAACAGCTTGGTGGCTAAAGGGGAAACCAAACTCACTCAAGTCAACCAGACACATAGATGCAGTGGCACACGCATATACAAAAGAAACAGAACCCACTCACTGAACGTCAGTTTACTTAGCAGTTGAGTGAGGAACAATTTTGTATTCACCAATGTTAAATGCAGCTTGTGAGAGTGCTGAGTAAGGAGGACCACGCCCTCCTCTGGACAATCAATCCCCAACAACCTCTAACCCCACCCCCACCCCAAACCTAACAACCAACCCTTCCCAGCTACCACAACCCCTGCGACTCTATGAAGCTCTTACCAGGCGCAGGCATCCTGAAGGCCCTTGTGCACCACCACGCCTTTCCATGATGCTTCCTGGAGACAACACCTCCGTCTGAAGGAGTAATAAAGAGATCCCACTTCATTCTAACAGAAGCAACCTTACTGTGGTCATTCTCAAAACAGACCTCAAAACGTCGAGCCTCAGTAAACCATGACTCTTCACAAAAGTGTCATTTCAGACAGGGATAACTTAAATCATCCTCAGCTCAACCAGCAAGAGGCCCCCCAAACCCCCCAGTGCCAACCCAACTCATTTTTGGAAATCCGGTTCTGGCAACCACGTTGAGTTGCAGAACGACACTCTATAGCCCCAAATTACACCGGCACAGACCCTCTTCTGGACTTGTTTGGAACCCTTACCGACACGGGCTGCAGAGGGCTCAACGCGCATTCTTCTGGCTGAACTTGAGAACTATGTCTGAGGCAGATGCCCACCATCTACCTATGCCTTCTGACGGGTGGACCACACCGAGCCCGTTGGCTTTCAGGGATCCAGCCATTACTTCTGAGACGGAACCTGCATCTTGTCTCCCGAGTGCCAAAAGGCAATGCCTTCGGGGAAGGAGAAGTTATGCCGCGTTAGAGCTAACGGCTTTCAGTTTTCAATCCCGTTCATGACAATCTGTAGTTAGCAGGAGTCACTCGTGTTCACTTAAGGCCACCACCCTCAATGGAGACCCCAGGGAAGACAGAGCTGAGCACATGGCTGGCTTTGGGTCACAGAGAGAAGACCGCTCCCCGCCCCAAGAGAAGGGAGATCGAAGACCAAAAAGGGCTTCATCCCGTCCGCATCAAACGTCTCGCAGTCTGGGGAGCATTTCCTTAGACAGCATCTCAGACCTCCTAAGGCCCACAATAGCAAAGGAAAGGGCTGATCGTCGACACGTCACCTCCGGAGAGAGCAAGCGTGTCGACGGTATGTGTAGGAAAAACCTCATCTTCCCTTTTCCACAACTTACCATCACCCAAAGCTTAGGCCTTTCAGGGAGAACACCACAGACCCGCGCGGCCATAACTTCCAAACACGCGGCAGAGGACCTCGGAAAGGACGAGATCGCGCTTGCGCGCAGTCTTCCCGTTTTCCCTCCCCTCCGCAAGTCTCGCCGGAACTCTCGCGATGTCGAGAATGGTTTGATGGGAAATGTAGTTCTAAATCTACCGTTGCCAAGAATGGGTCGTCTCACCTCACATTGAGTGAAGAGAAAGGGGTAAGATGGTGGCAGCCACCAGGGGCAGCAGAGGGTTCGGGGTAAGGAGCTTGGACTGTGAACTTCGGCGGTCCCCCGCTAAGTCTGGGGAGGTGGAGAATGTTCGAGGGTTCAGGGACCGTTGAGGAAACTGAGGCTCGTTAATTGTGCTGCAGATTTTTATCTGGGGTGGAGAAATGTCACTTGGCTTAGTTCCTTAGTGAAGTCCAGGGAGAGTCCCAGGGAATGGGCAGAAGCTTTTAAGATGGGGGCGAGAGCGGGTTCCGGCGGCAGGGGGCACTCGAGAGCTGCAGGGGCGACCGTCAGTAGCAGCAGCAGCAGCCCCAGGTATTCGCCTGCCTGTGGCACTGTTCTCACAGGGAAGATACAATGAAATCGGCGCTGAGGACTAGCCGGTATAAGTTGGAGATAAAAACCATTTTAATAGAGGGGTTTAGTGTGAGGATTAGGAGAAAGAGAAGCGCTCAAGAAGAATGCATACCCAGGGTGGGAACTGGCTCAAGGAGAGTTGCAATTGATTGTGTTAGCCATGTATAATTCTAGTAGCTCGTGAGTTACATCTTAAAAGGTTGCTAGGAGACACCCCCTCCCCACTTTCTTGCTATCTTGGTAAGTGAAATAAGTGTGCTGGCCCCAGAGAAGCGTTGGATGGAACTGTAGGCACAAGTCGCTAGGGGTTGCATGGGGGTGGGGGTGGTGTAATTGGTGAGGGTCGCTGAAAAATTGTAGTTTAATATCTGGGAAGGGCAAAAGGGCCTTCAGCAGTTGGTAATTATGCCAGAATTCTTGTTTCTCTGTTGGCAAGAGACTTGACAGGATTCCTGAATGAGGGACCCTCTTCCTCTATCGTGGGCGTGTTTTCCATGTCTTTCGATCCTGCCTCGTTCGTTTAGAGTATCATTTTGCATGGGGCATCTTGACTTCATTTTTAAATAGGACAAAATGGCAAGGCAGGGCCAGAACTTATACCTATTTACAAGCTAGTTTAAATTTACAAGATCTAGAGCCTTTTATTCACAACCCTCGCCCGGTCCTCCAGTCCTCCTCAAATGGAACTCTGTAGCATTTAGCCTGTATCATCTTTTTAATGTGGAAATCTGTTACTCACTCTTAATGACCATATCCGTGTATATTTCTCTCCTTTAATTTAATTGTGAGTCCTTTTGGGGGGAGGGAACTCTCTTAATATTTTTTTTATTCCCTCATAGTGCTGGGCTTAGTGTTGGGCTGTGTCTTTCTCACAGAATGTCCCAAGGAGATAATCAATAATGTATTCAGCAAGAACACAGGCCCTTGAATTTTCTATCTTACCCTTGAAGACAGACTATTTTGTTGAGTTCTGACAGGAAGGATGCATTTTCTCTCGGCACATTAAGTTCTTTCATGTGAGACTTGCAGGGGGAATTCTCAAGAATTTGCCCAAAGCCGCTTGTGAAACTCGTGGGCACGTGACCTTCGGCAGACAAGATAATAATGGTAGTTAGCACATGACGAATTGGATTCGCTAGGTGGCTGCTCACTGTCTCAGGTTCTTTAACCCTCGCTATCTATGAAGCCCTGGGACTATCCCATCTGGCAGATGAGAAGACACGTGTCAAGAGGGGAGGGGAGGGGCTGGTTAAAGCCTCAGTGGTGCCTGACTTGGTTTGATCTCAGCCCGCAGAGTTTATGCTTTTATCATTCGGTTGCTAATGCGCTGAGCGAGTTGACCTACTACATAAGAGCTTTTCTTCCAGGGGGACAAGTAGGGCGGAGGAGGATTTGTGTCTTTAAAAATTGACGTGTGGGTATGAACATGTATGCAGGTGCACATGTATGAGAGTAGGTGGGTGCATGTAGAGGTCAGACATCAACTTTGGGTGCCTTTCTCAGTCACTCTCCACTTTAGGTGTGAAGTCCAAGTCTCTCACTAACCCTAGAGCTTGTGGATTGGCCAGACAGACTGACCAGTGAGCTCCAGGGATCCCCTGTGTCTCCACTTTCCCAGAGCTCAGACAACAGACACTGTTCCCACCTTCTGCTGCTGCTCTGTTTACTTATGCAGTGTGTTGGCGTGGGGGTCGCCTGCGTGTACAGTCTGTGCACCACGTGTGTGCCTGGTGCCCACGGGGGCCAGAAGAGGGTGTCAGATTACCCCTGGGACTAGAGTCACAGTTGTAAGGTGCCATTTGGTTTCTGTGACTAGGACCTGAGCCCCGTAGAAGAGCAAACGCTCTCAGCCACTGAGCTATCTCTCTAGCCCCTCACCTGGCTTCTTAGTGAGCACCAGGGATCTGGCCTCGTGTCCCCTTCTTGGGCAGCAGGTGCTTTACCAATTGAGCGATGTCCCCAGCTGCATTTTTCTGTCTTTCCAGAGGTGGTTGGAGGCTAATAAAGTAACATTGACACAAGGATGCTGGCCACCTGCTTTGTTGGTTTGAGCCACGCGGTGGCAGAGTGGAGGAGGAGACTCTGTAGGAGCCTTTTGGTGTCTGGCTTTGGGATCTCCTGCTGTCTCAGGGCTCCAGGCTAATTGCCACTCAGTGTGCAGAGAGGCCACTATTCTGCCTGTAGGTCTCTGTGTGGGTTTCACACCTGGAAGGGCACACTTTCCCCTGCACAACTCAGTTATACGTCGTGGAACAGCCACAGACACACGGCCAGTAAGAGTACCACCAGCAGCTGGGCAGTGGCCGCCCAAGAGGCTGGAGCAAACTCCAAAGGCCTTGTGCCTGAGCAGGCCCGAGGTACGACTGTGTGTGTGGGCAGTCCAGAAATAACTGGAAAAGCCTCAAAGGCCGCATCAGAATCCCTGAATGAGCAGCCAAGGTCAGAGCTGCTCAGAATGAAGTGCTAATGCTACTGTGATCTCACTTGTGCCCCGTGCGGCTGAGATCCGGTGCAGCTGAGCCGTGTGTACAGTGGAATCCCATAACCATTCTACGAGATCTACAAGTGCAGACTACAGCTATCAGGTGAAGCACCACAGTCCAGCGCTAAGTGTGGGAAACAGGCAAGCTGGCTATCAACCCAAGGCTCAGAGTTAGTCAGCTGGCCTTGTGGGCAGGGGAAGTCACTGACAGGATTTGAGAAAGATGTGGTTTCTGAAACCCGTAGCAAGAAAGCAGTCTTTACAGTATTGATGCTCCCTTCTTAATTGCGAAGGGAATCTTGGACTTTATTAATAAGGTCATGAAGGAGGGTTGCTGATGCCTCCAAGACACTGGCTGCTTACACTCAGAGCATCTGCACCAGTGCTTTCACAGGAAGTGCATCTGTGTGCAGGCGCGTTGGAGGCCTTCCTGTAAACTGTTCCTCCTCCATCTTGTCTACAATACAATTCTGGCCAAGTTTGGGGAATTCTTCTTGCCTTTCCAAACAACAGCCTCTCTTCTGGCTCTGGGACATGGTAGAGACGCGATGCTTGGACTTGCCACGGCCGTCTGGAATCTGTGAGGCTCCCCTCAGAGCAAGAGCCAAATCCCTCTGAGGATGGGCTGGAAAGAAAAAAGGAGTCCTTGAGACTGCTGGTCAACTTCTGGAGAGAGTCAGCCCTGAGACCCTCGGCTTTCATCTCTCGTTGGTTTAAAGATACCCTTTCATGTGTACTATTTCGGTATGTGGGATACGCCTTAAACGTTTCAGTGAAATACCGAATGTGAGATGTAAGGAAGAAGTCTTATTGTTTAAGTTTCAAGCTGCGGGTTCTGTTGAGAGTTCTAGTTCTAGTTAGCCTAAATGATACCCACACTCCCCATTTCCTCACGAAGAATTCCCTGGAATCCAGGTGTGGTGGCGCTACCTTTAATTCCAGCACTATGAGGCCAGCCTGGTCTGGTCTACAGAGTGACCAGGACAGCCAGGGCTACACAAAGAAAGAAACCCTGTCTCGCCGGGCGGTGGTGGCGCATGCCTTTAATCCCAGCACTCGGGAGGCAGAGGCAGGCGGATTTCTGAGTTCGAGGCCAGCCTGGTCTCCAAAGTGAGTTCCAGGACAGCTAGGGCTATACAGAGAAACCCTGTCTCAAAAAACCAAAAAAAAAGAAAAAAGAAACCCTGTCTGGGGGGGGGGGGGAGGGAAGGGAGGGAGGGAGGGAGGGAGGGAGGGAGGGAGGGAGGGAGGGAGGATTCCCTGGAAGAAGCCAGGCATGGTAGCATAAACCTTTAATCTCAGCACTCACAAGGCAGAGGCAGGTGGATCTCTGTGAGTTTAAGGTCAGCCTGGAGTGAGTTCTAGGCTAGCCAGAACTTCACAATAAGTTTCTGTCTCCAACACACACTCACTCACACACACACACACACACACACAGGAAGAAAAGCTATGCCTTCAGCCACCTTATCTGCAAATCCATTTCCTCTAATAAAATTGCCACTTAAAACGGAGTTTTAGGGCTGGTGAGATGGCTCAGTGGGTAAGAGCACCCGACTGCTCTTCCGAAGGTCAGGAGTTCAAATCCCAGCAACCACATGGTGGCTCACAACCATCCGTAACGAGATCTGACTCCCTCTTCTGGAGTGTCTGAGGACAGCTACAGTGTACTTACATATAATAAATAAATAAATAAATAAATAAATCTTTAAAAAAAAAAAAAAAAAACGGAGTTTTAAAAATAAACAAGTTTGAAGACTATGCAGTATTGTCTGGACCTCATCTGTTGTTTCCTGGACTTGTCCCCCCCATTCCGGGAAATCCCTGCCTGCCTTCTTGATGTTGCGTAAACTTTGCTTGTTCCCTTTGCTTTGGCTTCCTTCCCCTCATCCTTGCCTCTGCTTGGCACATTCCAGCTCATCTTAAAACACCTCTCTGTGTGCTCTCGGCTGGGCTGCCACGCTGCGGCACCCCGGGTTTCCCTTGTGACACCTTTACTGTGGCGGGTGTTTTAGCACATGCTCTGTGACGGGAGCAGGCTGGAAGAAAATCCCAGCTCAACTGAACCCAGACTGCACAACTTTGAACAGACTGCTTTACTTGTCTAGCCTCGCCTCTGTTTTTTGTTTTGGTTTTCTTTTCAAGACAGGCTCTCACTGTGCAGCTCTGCTTGTCCCAGAACTCACTGTGTAGACCAGGCTGGCCTAGAACTCACAGAGCTCTGCCTGCCTCTGCCTCCCAAGTGCTGGGATCAAAGATAAGCAGTACTATACCCAACTTCAAGCCCTCAATTTGACCATAAGGGAGAAATGAGGCATGATAATTGGAACCTCCCAGGTTGTTTTAAGACTGTATATCCAAAGCACTTACACAGTGCCTGGCTCGGAGTTAAGGGCACACAAACAGGAACTCTGGATACGTCTATTTCTTCTAATACTCATTATCCCACTGCTTTTTTATTTATGTGCGTGTTTGTGGGCTTGTTTGAGCTTATGTGCACCGGGTGGGTGTATGCAGATGCCTATGGAGGCTATAGAATGTCAGATCGAGAACTGGAGTTACAGATGGTTGTGAGCCACCTGATGTGAGTGCTGGAAACGAAACCCGGGTCTTCAGCAAGAGCAGCAAGTCCTTTTAACTGTTGATCCATCTCCCCAGCTCCATTCCACGTTTTACCATCATTTCTTTCCTTCCCCCACTCCCTTCCAATATTGAGCCACGAACCCAAGGCTCAGGCCTGTGAGGCAAATGTCCTCCTCTCCCCCCCCCCCATTTTTATCTTTTTGGGGGTGGGGGAGGGGGATCCTGCTGAAGTTGCATGGCCTGGCTTTGACCTCATCGTCAGCTCCTCTGCTGTCCAGGATTAGAGATTGGTACCACATTTGCTTATTTATATTTTGCCTCTTTGGCTGGACCGTGAACAAATAGTGATCATGTCTTCATCCTTGTTTTTGCTTTTTAACTATGGAAGCCATTTTTATTGAGGTATGAGATACACAGAATAAAATACGTTCGAAATGTACTGTCAGAGTCCGGTAAGCAGACACATGCCTGTAAGCAAAATCCCACCAAGATTTAGAGCACTTTTGCTCCCCTGAGCACCCACACGGCTCTTCCTTAGTTTGTGCAGTCGGTTCGCATGTCCAGCTGTGGTCTGGGCCAGCACTGCTCTGCTTCCTGTCCCTGTCAATGGCTCTTGCCTGGTCCTAGATTCCACACATGTGACCACAAATGAGCCCCTCCTCTGTGTCTGCTTTCCTGACCCCCCCCCCCCCCGCCCCGCGAGGTCCCTCAGGTGCATACCTCATGTCGGTGTTGTGTTTGGGTGTTACCCCACTGAGCACACACACCTCCATTTACCCACTGATGCCTGTTGATAGATCTGTGAGCTATTTTCAGTGTGGCGCCACTATTAGCAAAAGTCAACGGAAGCCAATGCTTTTGTAAAATCAGTTTTCATCGTTCTCGGGTTACATTATAAGTCACCACACACTAAGTTCCCAAGAGATGGCAGGGAAGGGTTTTAGCTGCGCTGCGTTCTCCTTATGATAAGAGAATGGTGCATCTCAGCTGCTGATTTTGAGCTTATTGGCTATAATTACATAGTTTTTGGTAGAGTAGTTATTAAAACCTTTCTCTCCCCCTTTTAGAAAGTGTACTAATTGTTGACTTGTAAAAGTTTTTTGTTTGTTTGTTTGTTTGTTTCTTTGGTTGGTTGGTTTTGGTTTTCAGAAACAGGGTTTCTCTGTGCAGCCCTAGCTGTCCTGGCCTTGAACTCAGAGATGTCCCTGCCTCTGCCGTACTGAGATCAAATGGAGGTGTGCGCATCAGCTCAGCTCGGTGTCCAGAGGTCGTCAGACTCCCTGAGGCTGCTGCTTACAGGTGGTTGTGAGCTGCCTGGGGGTGCTGGGAACAGAATTCCAGTCTCCTGGAAGAGCAGATCGTAATTGCTGAGCCTGCTCTCCAGTCCCTGAGTTGTAAAAATTCTGCATTCTGTTTTTTAAATTGATGTGTGTGTGTGTGTGTGTGTGTGTCTGCTCCATATGCTCAGAGTCTGTCATAAAGTCCTTTCTGCTTGTTTTAATTTCCATAGCCACACCTGGGTCCTAACCCCCCACCAGGGGACACAGGTACCCCACGGAGAGGGTCTGCACTCCCAGTGCTGATCATGGATCCTTGAAGCCACCCTCTTGCACTCCATGCCTCCCCTCCCCTTGGCAAACAAACCAACCAAAGCTGTCACCCTCCTCAGCCCTCCCCCTCTGCAACTGGGCTGCTGGCTGTCACTCTCTCCCCAGAGTCCTGACCCTAGTTGGAGGAGGCAACAGAGTGACAGAGACAGTGACAGGGAGTGATGGCCTTGCTGTCTGTCATCCCTGCCAGGCGCCATCACTTCCTGTTTCAGGGGCACTGATGGATCCTACAGAGGCAGACTCTCTTTTGCTCTCCTCAGCTGGCAAAGCCTTTCAGATCCTTTCAGGTCTGGCCTGCTGTTGATTGACACGTGACTGAAGAGAAAACAGCAGGATTCTCTGTGGCCCCCTGGCCCGCTGCACAGACAGCCGTGGCAGGCAGGTCTGCAGCTCCAGGCCTTGTGTCCTTGTAGGTAAAGCTGCACCTGGGATTTCTCTGTAGCCCCCATCTGCAAATTCGAGACCTCTCTACCGGAAGCTTTGCCATCGGACTCCCAGACACAGGTTCTGGCTTCACTGGCAGCTGTGACCTTGACCAAATCCTGTGAAGCCCTCTTTCCTTATTGGGTACATGAGGACAGCAACAGTTCCTGCTGCATCAAAGAGACTGTACTTGTAAATATGGCCCTGGACGCAGTGCCTGGCATGTAATAAGCGTGGTCCGTGTTAGCCATCATTAATAGTATTCTTAGTGTCATTAGCATTCTCTTAATGTAAGCCTCAGCATACCCACTCTGATGGCCTCCTTATTTTCAGGCTCACAAAGAAACAGCACGTTCCTTCAATGTAAGGACTCAGCCTCTCCCTAACAGCAAAGCCCTGCAGAGGGCATAAAAAGAGGGGTAGGAGAGTAAAGTGCTCCTTCTGCCCTTGCCTGCTTCAAATGGTCCCAGGTTTCACTTAGTCTAGTACTGGCCAGCACCTCTGCCGTATCCCCATCACAGGACAGTTCTGCGCTACACATTTGGGATGGGATGGGTGGGTGCCCCCCAGGGCCATATCTGCACTTTAAGGTGGCACAGGGCAGTACTGCACAGCAGCGGCTGCAGAAGCCGCTCAAACCACTCACTACCTTGTTCCCCCCACAGCATCTCATCCGTTCTCTGGTTGTGTTGCTGTCTCCAGGAGAGACTGGCAGCTGTCCTGAGTGTCAGCCGCCAGGAAGCAGCAGACAGTGGCACTCCCTGTCAGGCCTCTGCCGCTGGCCACCCTGCAGCTCAGAGCAGCCCTCTCCTGTCACCTAGGCTCTCACCAGCAGAGAGATTGACATGCAGACAAGCGGGGAAGGCACCAGGGCAGCTAGCTCCAGACAAGGGAGGGGAGGCACCAGGGCAGCCGACTCCTGTCGCCCCCCCCCCCACAGCTGAGATTGCTCTGTCATGGGAAGGTGTCCGGGCTGAGACAACCTTCCGCACACAGAGAGGCCCTGGGTGCTGTCACCCGGCCCTCCCTGTATCACCTCTTCTCATTTGCCCATCTCCCAGCTGTGGGGTATGTGGGGGAGGAATGGAAGAAGTATCGTGGGGTAAGGGGGAGGGAAGAGCTGTAACAGCTGTACAGTAGCTTACATGCAAAGACTGGCACGCCCGCAGCACTCTCTAGTGTGTGTTGTGTAGTGTAGCTGTGTACTGAGCACTACACAATCATCTGACCCTCACAGAACGAACTCTGTCTCAGAGACTAGGAAGCAAGCACAGAGCCGTGCTATCCCTACCCGAGGTCACAGAGGAAGGAGGTGGCAGCCCTGGCTCCAGACCCTTTGTTCTTAGGTCCCTGATTATTCAGAGCCAGTCCCCTGCATCAGCCACTGCCCATCCTATCATCTCACCTCTGTCTCTCCCATTGTCCTTGGCTCTCTGTCTAGCAAGCACCCAAAAACTCCTGCTCCTGTTTCCAGTCAGCAGCTATTTCTACGGAAACGGGAAAGGAAGGGCTTAGCCTCTGTGAGGATAGCATCATGGCCAGGAATTAACTGACAGCCTCCATATCTGAAAGATCATCCCTTGACCTATGTGATGGGGGTTAGTGGGCTGAGGGAAGGGTACCTGGGCGGTAGGAGCCTCCCCTATGAGGGAGGGGACTTTCTGAGAGAAGCTGCAACTGTGCAGACTGCACAGAGAGCCTGGGATGGGAGAGGCCCTGGGAGTAAGCCGAGCGTGGGCTGGGTGTGCGGGGAAGGTGTAAACACAGTCTGCTCCCACCAAAGCCAGCCTGCTCCCTGGGGAGGGGGGGGGAGGACCCCTCCCTCTCAGCCCACATGGCACCCCAGCTGCCAGGTCCCGGGGAGTCTCATCCCCCCACTGCCAGCGAGCCCCTTTCCATCCCGACCCTGCCCTTCACCCGGAGTGGATCCTTGGAGGAGATTCACAGAACAGTGCTACAAGAAAGTGCTGCCCTGTCAGAAGCTGGGCTGGGCTGGGAGCCAGCCCTGGCACCGCTCTGTGACCTTGGCCTGACAATTTCTTGGATCATTGGAAGGAGGCAGGCAACTTGGAAATGGCAGAGAGGAGAGACAAGGATGAAGCGACAGGAACACGGTGACTAGATTAGAGAGTGAAGGCAAAGCTGGGATCAGAGAAGACAGAGTCCCTAGGACAGTGCCCTCTGGCATCAGCCTCATAAGCCTGTCACTGGCTCATGCCTCCCAGGAGAAAACAGGCTGATAGGAGCTGAGGCGTGTGGCCACGGGCTCATGACCTGAGTCAGGGGCACTCTGGCAGGGTCGTTCCCCTAGTGTGACTCTCCCCCCCCACACACACATACACATACACCTCCTGCCCTACTTGAGCAGTTTCCACAGAACTGCCTGTGCACATCCCTGAGCCAGGCTCCTGGCAGTACCAGCCACTCCTCCCAGTGGGTACCCCCTCCCCCCAACAGTGGGTCCCTTGGCTGCCTCTCTCATCCTTTCTCTCTCTCCACTGAAGTGGAACAGCGCTGGGATCCTGCTGTCTAGGGAACTGTCTTCTGCCGCCCGAAAGTCAAGGGCAGAGGCTGGCTAGACAGAGGCATCTCTGCTGGGCTGGCAGTGGGGAGCTGGGTGGGGAAGAGAGATGCACGGGTGGGGGCGCTTTTGAAGATGAATGGCTCCCAGACAGTGGGGAGCAGCTGCCCGCAGGGTAAGCCTGCATCTGGGAGCAGGAGCGGAAATGCGCTTTTATCTCTGCTCTGGATCAGGCAGGACAGTAAAGACAGAAATGGCAGAGCAGCTGGGGGCAAGGGAGGCTGCCACCGAGTTACTGAGCAGTCAGCACAGTGACAAGGCGACATGCTTTCTCCTTCCCACTCGCCGCTGCCCACTTAGAGTGCGCATGCACACACACACACACACACACACACACAGATAGACACACACATACATATACACACATACACACACGCAGATACACAGCTACACACACATATACACACATGTTCCCGTTCACTGCTGCCCACTTAGAGAGCACACACACAGAGATACAGACATGCATTCATACACATACATACACACACACATACACACATACACACACACACAAACATATACACACATATTCCTGTTCACTGCTGCCCACTTAGAAAGCACACACACACATACACACAGATACACACATGCACACACTCACACATACACACACACATGCTCCCACTCGTTGCTGCCCACTTAGAGAACACACACACACTTACAGATACACACATATATACACACATACTCCCAATCACTGCTGCCCAGTTAGAGAGCATACACACAGATACACACATGCACACACTCACACATACACACATACATACACAGACACATACGTACACACACACATGCTCCCATTTGTCACTGCCCACTTAGAGAGCACACACACACACACACACACACACACACGCACACACACACACACGCACACGCTTCCGGTACCCGATGCCCACTTAGAGAACACACTAGCATGCATGCATACACACAGACACAAAGCACATTTGGAGCACAAGCTGGCGTTTGCTCCCATCCAGCTTCAGGCAGACATGCCACAGATTCAGCTGGCCTTTCTTACTGATAATTTCAGGAGCGCAGCCAATGACAGGGTGAGTTCTCGGGACTGAAAAGAGGCAGATGCCACAGGAAGCGGAGCGACACAACCCAGCCCTAGACCATAGGGGTTTAGCGGAATAGCTCCTGAGCTGGCAGGTGGCCAGGCCAACAGAAACCCCTTTTTGCCAATCAGCAGCAAAGTTGAGTAGGGGGGTTAAGCTTGGATCCCCCACCTAGTAGCGTGGTAATGGGCTGTGTCTTCTCATGTGGGTGCCACGGAAGGAGTATGTATAGTCTGTGGGTTGTGCTCAGGATTGGACTGGAGAATGAATGGAGGAACCCTTCATGACTAAGCCCAAGCTAGCATTTATTCTTCCCTTGGTTCTGGAGTCTTCTCGCTCTCTGCTTGCACCTGGCCCTTGCCTGAGATGCTGGGATTCTCTTCAGAGAACCTGAAGAACCCCGAGAAGCCCCTCTCTGTGCCTCCTCCAGCTTGGCAGTCCCTTAGAGCAGGAACTCGGAAATGAGAACCCAGGAGGCCTAAGCATCCCATGTTCTTTCTGCCAGTCCAGCTTTGCTCAGGAGCCCGAGTCACAGCCTGCCTAGCAGCAACCCTGGGGGCCGTGGAGGAAAGCCTACCTTCTCCATGACCGTTTCTCCCGTTTTCTTTCCTCCCTGCCTCCGCTTCCAGCCCCACACCATCTTCCTAGATGGGAGGTGAACCAGGACTCCAGCTAGAACGCAAAGTCAGACAGTTCAGCGCACTCCCCTGTGCCCAGAGGTGAGATGTGTATTTCAGGATGGCCCATTCCACTGCCTCTCCCTTAGAAGTCTGCAACTCTGCCCTCAGAACTTAAGCTCAGCTACCGCCTCACCCCCAAGCCTCAAAAACATGTCAGGATCACACTCAATTCTCTTCAAACCAGCTCCAGCTCCATGGCCTGAAACATAAGTAGCAAGCTCAAAGATAAACCCAGCCTCACCCAACCTCCACCAGCGATCGAGAGAGCTGAAGACTTCCTCCCTCTCCCCACATGGCTGGACCAACGCCCTGCCTTCTAAACTCCATAGCGCCTGGTCCTGACTTTACCTGTCAGGGCCGACGGGCCGCAGTCCGCAGAGCCGGGCTGCCTGAAGGAGTGACGGTCTACTTCACAGGTCCTTTCTCCCTGAACAGAGGGAAGCACCGGCGTCAGGGAGATGGAAGAGTTAAACTTGTCGTGTTTGGGGACTCTTCCTCCTACTTCCACCTCTGCCACCCCCAGCCATCCCTGTGGCAGTTCCCCTCAGCAATCTGTTCTTGTTGTCTGACTAACTCTTCCAGTTAACTGGGTGCCGAGGAGTTAAAAGGCAGCAGATGTGGCCTGCCCAAATGGTCCCCAGGTGTGGCCTTTTCTCTTTTGTCAGGAGATCTAGGACCCCCACCTTTTCTTTGTGGGCAAGACAGATATTTGGAAGTCAGATGCTCCCCCTCCTGCTGCTCAGTCACTACCAAGCAGTTATAAGCATGCATGTCCTGATAAGCCTATGGTTTTTGAGAATTACTGTATAAGAAAAGTTTGGGAGCTGGCACTAGTACAGCACCCCTTTAATTCCAGTGCACATGAGGCAGAGGTAGGCAGATCTTTGAGAGTTTGGAGCCAGCCTGGTCTGCATAGCAAGTTCCAGGCCAACCAGGGCAACATAGTGAGATCCTGTCTCAAAATAAATAAATAAATAAATAAATAAAAGAAAAAAGAGTAAATAAATAAATAAATAAACCGAAAAAAGAGTAAATAAATAAATAAATAAATAGAGAGAATGAAAAAGAGAAAGGTCTAGGGAAACATAAAGCACCCATCAAGTACTCAGCCGGGAGGACGGCTATGCAGCCAGGACCAGGACAGCTATGTAGCCAGGAGGACAGCTATGCAGCCGGGAGGACGGCCATGCAGACGGGAGTACCACTATGCAGCCCAGAGTACAGCTAGCACGAGTTCCCAGTTCCACTGTGCTTCCGCAGCTGTGCAGCTGTTGTCCACAACTCCAGCTTTAGGGGGCATGGTATGTGTTTACCCGCCCACACTGACTTGAGCCAAGTTAGTAAGGACACCCTCCTCCTGTGGGCCCCAAATCCTGAAGGCCCGGGAGATCTTTTTTGCCCTTTGTTTTCACTAAAAGTGAGAGTTGATCTTGGGATCCTGCCCATGCTAGGGAGTCCACGGGACATAACCTTACACATAGGTACTAAATTGACACTTTTGTAGTGTCTTGACGGGCGTGGAGACTCTGGAAAACCAGGGAAGGAAAAGTCAGGAAGAATGCACAACTTTGCCTCCCCAAAGGCCACATGGCTGCAACCTAAGGAAGAGTTAACTTTCAGGCCATTGGAGACAGCGTCCTGCCCGCAGGGGCAGCCCAGCCAATGACACTTAGTGTCGATGACGTCATGCACCTCCTGCGCCTTCTATTGGGGACTGGACAGCGAATCCTGCTGGAGGTTCAGGCAACGGAGCTGCAGAGCCCGTCCGTGGCAGAGGAAGGAGGAGGAGGAGGGCCAAGGACAAGAGAGCAGCAAATCGACCCAGAGTGGCTCCTGCCTCCTCCCTCTGCTCCCTGCTCCTCCAACAGAAGGTCCTCCTGGGGACTGCCCCACACTCACATCACAGAAGCAAAGCCACACAGCATTGGTTCAGAAAAGAGGAGCAAGGACTCCCTCTGCCACCTAACCTGCCCACTACACAAGGAGTGACTGGTGAGGGCTAGGGCTAGGGCTAGAACTCGGTATTTGAGTGCCTGTGCGCGCATGCGCACACAAACACAGGCGCACACACCAATAGTTTCCTTAGCACTACTTTCCCCACTCCTGACTCTCTTTCACCTGCCGGTAGATTGAAGGTCTGTGTCTGAGCCGCTGCCCACGACTGTCCCGTCCACTCTGCTGGGCTCTCTGGAAGGGAAGAGCAGGCAAGAGAACCTGTAGGCAGTGCTCAGCCCCTGCCCCACCCCTTTACCACAGTCCAGCAGCACAGCACTGGCTGCTCCAACCCACACCACTAGCTCCAAGAGGGACCCCTCCAGGGTGTCCTTTGAATTCCTTTCCAGACCAGCTTGTCTGTAACTCTCCCTGGTGGTCCCTCCCACCCACGACCCCAATCCACAGCCCCATCAGTTTCTCACGGTTCCACTCGGTTGGTAAATCTACGGCGCCACAGCATGGCCAAGCTGAACAGGAAGAGGGTGGTGCACATGGCTCAGCTGCCCCATCCCCACCGACGACCAACTCCGCTGAAGAAGGCCACAGGGCCGGGGAGCCACAATGGCCAGCCTACCTCTCCCAAGCCACCGCTGTGTTTCCTGAAGTTCCTGGGAAGGGATTAGGACGTTCAAGCTGATTAGTGGAGTGGGCAGACCTGACCTTGTGAAGAGAGATTAAACTCACCAGGCCCAAGATCTCCCCTCTAGTGGCAGAGTAAGTCAGCCTCCTTCAAGGCATGCCAGGTAACCCTGAGTGCCCCTCCAGAATGTTCTACCCAGAACATTCACTACTATCCGGGCTTTGGCATCAAGGCACGTAGTGCAATCGAGCTAAGTGAGCTACTTCCATACACTGTTAAATGTACCTGCAGAGCACTTGAGGACTTAGAAGCATCAAGGATAGCTTCAAAGAGGATCTGGGGCCTTGGCCCGGTGACAAAGACCTGTAAGCCACTGGGGAGGGGAGGAGCACCTCAAGTTCAAAGCCTGGCTGAGCTCCAGAGAGCTCTGAGGCCAGCCTGGGAAACCTAATGAGAGTGTCTCAAAGAGCTCTGAGGCGATAACTCTGTAGCAGAGTACTTGCCTGGGGTTCCAAGGCCCTAAGTTCAGTCTCCCATACGGGAGAGAAAGAGTGAGCTATCACAGGAGGTGTCTGAACGTGCAGGTGCCAGAGAAGGACGGGCCCTCAGCCAACTCTGCCGGGCTGCTGACATGAAAGCTTGCCAGTCTTCAGGGACCGAGGCTGCGAGGCAGGGGAGTTGCACTGTCGCAGCCAAGGCAGGAGAGAATGGCAGAGAGGAGAAGAGATGGATGATGGGACCAGGAGGACCAGAGAGTAGAGCGTGTGTGTGTGTGTGTGTGTGTGTGTGTGTGTGTGTGTGTGAGTGTGTGTGTGTGTGTGCTCGAGCACGTGTGTGCGTGTGTGTGAGAGTATGTGCATGTGTGTGAGAGTGTGTGCGTGCACATGTGTGTGTGCGTGTGTGTGTGCGTGTGTGTGTGTGTGTGTGTGTGTGTGTGTGTGCATGCGTGCGCGTGCACCAGGCCTCCCCTGCACCTTCTGAGCTTTCCTAATTACACTCCCTTTGCAGTAAAAGGCAGAGTCGAGGTGTGCACACAGACAGAACTATAAATTCTATCTTATATAACAATCTTATGTAATTTAGATACAAATTATAAGCTTATCAATTATATACTAGACTACTGTACCAATATAATCCTATGTTATGGAGATACAACAGTCAGAGGAGAAGTTGAGAATCGATAGAAATACTCTTTGCACATCCCACCTGGACCTCCTGGGCAACTAGCTGCCTTGGGCAGTAGGGCTTGAGTCAGCAACACAGGGCTGAGACAAGGGCTGAGTGATGCTGGGACCTAAACCCACCTGGGCCATCACCTCTCCAGGACCTTCAGTTTTCCTTCCTAAACAAGGTGGGAGGTAATGTCTCCTGGCCAGGAGTAACATCAGACACCCCAACCCTGAGCTCCAGGGAGCAGCCTGCTGGGCCTATAAAGGTTCTTGTTAACCCTCTGTGACTGAACCTTCAAGTCTGTGTTTTTTAAATTTAAAATTTTTTTGTTATTAGTGTGTGTGTGTGTGTGTGTGTGTGTGTGTGTGTGTGTGTGTGTGTGTGTGTGAGAAAGGACAGCTTGTAAGAGTCAATCTCGGGCTGGTGAGATGGCACAGTGGGTAAGAGCACCCGACTGCTCTTCTGAAGGTCCGGAGTTCAAATCCCAGCAACCACATGGTGGCTCACAACCATCCGTAACAAGATCTGACGCCCTCTTCTGGAGTGTCTGAAGACAGCTACAGTGTACTTACATATAAATAAATAAATCTTTAAAAAAAAAAAAAAAAAAGAGTCAATCTCTTCCTTCCACCCCGTGGGTCCTAGGGCCGGAACTCTTCAGATCATCAAGTTTTGTGAGGCAAATACCTTTAAAGATTTTAAATCAACAGGGACCCAAGCTGAAGAGGAGAGCCACTCACTTCCTGGGCAGCAGGGCTCCTCCTCATCTTGAGCTGGGAGCCTTGAGGAGAACCAGAGACAGTGCACTTATCTGTGTCAGGACCAGGCAGGCCCTCTGTGGTCTCAGGGTCCCTGCTGTCTACAGCCAGGTCTGAGCAACTGCTGGCAGGGTGAGGGTTCTGGGTCTCTCAAGACTGCACTCCTCCCCTCTGTCCCAGTGTCACCTCTCCCTGAGCAGTCTAAGAAGGAGATGAAGGATCTGCCTTCTGGTTCTCAAACTGAACTCTCGATGGTGACAAATGTCTTCACTGTCCGGTGCCTTACTCAGGACTTCCGGCTCCCCAGAGCCTCTCCATCATACCTGACTGACTGCCTCTCTGTGGAACTTCACTCCACCACGGCTAGGGCTAGGACGGTAATTCAGGACAGTGTCTGGTCCTTATCTACCTATCATTAACTACCTTCTCAGGACTCCCTGCTCGCAGGCGTAGGGAGGGAAGTGGGGCACGGGTCTCTGGCTCCCCAGACTGGACATGTGCACAAGTTCACAAGAGCCAGCTGGACCAGCAGATGGGAAGAGAGACTGCCCATCGCTCTAAACCTGCCAGAACTCGAGGTCCCCACGTCTGACAACGGGTGCCTCGGCCCAGTCTCAGGCTCAGGAGTGGCGGGGCTACAGGGGAAGCCCGGATTTGTCTGCAAGTTCCTCCTCCCAAGCAGGCGATGCCTGGGTGTGTTTGACTTTGAGTCAGATCCCCACCTCGTGAAGGGTGTACACACACACACACACACACACACACACACACACACACGTCCAGACACCACACGTCGAGAGCTGAGACCCGCACCCTCAGCTCCGCACCAGCCCGGGGCGCACGCCAGTACACCCGGCGCTGTCCATCACCGCGTGACCCCCTGATCCTCCCAGCCCCTTCTGCACATTGGCCACACCTACCTCTCCCAGCCGGGACCGCGGTGGCCTTGCTAACGGGTGGGTGGTCAGGCGGGCAGACGCCAGCCGTGACACCCCCATCCCGCCTAACCTTCACCTTGCCAAAATTGACTCCCAGAAACAGGACTGGATTTTTTGGAGCGGATTTTTTTTAAAAAACATTTTTTCCCCAGCAGACCACATCTCCGCCCCCAGCTCGCAGTCCCCCGCCCCCCGCACATATACCCTGCACACCCGCGCGCACACACACCCGGCGCGCACAGACACACGCTCCCTCCCTCCGGCGCTCTACTCCTCGCCCGCCCGCCCTCCTGCCCGCCTCGCACGCACCGGCCTCGGCTCCCCGCGCCCGCCGCCGAGCGAAGCTGCGCTGGGCTCGGAGCTGCTCATGGAGAAAGTGCCGGGCGACATGGAGATAGAGCGTAGGGAGAGGAGCGAGGAGCTGTCCGAGGCGGAGAGGAAGGCGGTTCAGGCTACGTGGGCCCGGCTGTATGCCAACTGCGAGGACGTGGGGGTGGCCATCCTGGTGAGGTAGGTGTCGCTCCCTTCTTGGCGGGGCCCAGGACGGGAAGGGTGACAGCGGCTGCGGGCAGAGGCGGGCTCGGCCCGCTGCGAGCTCCGGCGCCACCTCCCCAGTGACTGGGGACGGGTCGCGGTGACAGGGGTGCTTTGGAGCGATGGAAACCTTAGCTGATGCCTTCTAGCTCGGAGAGTGGGGCTCACCATCAGAAACTAGATGCAGGAGAGCGCTTGGTCTCCCCGGCCTCAGAACTCACCCATCCCAGTCAGTCCTCCTCACGAGTGACCCTAGTGATCCCACTAAGATGTATGTCCAGCATCCGACCAGCCCTCAAAGGGAACGGTAGGAGCTCCCCCTCTTTAAGTAATGGGCAGAGAAACTGAGGCTCAGTCAGGAAGGGGGTTAAAGAGGAAACAGAACTCCCTGTCCAGTTGGGCCCTTCAGAAGAACACAGCAGAGAGCTGGGGGGCGGGGGGGGGGGGTAAAGGTCAAGAGGTCAAGCTTCCCGGCTGCCCCTCTTTGCCGAGCTGCAGGTGAGACAGGAGTGAAGCCAGCAGGTACCTGGGATGCAATCCTGGTTGAGTTTTTTTGGCTTGGGGGGGGGGCCAGCTTTCAAGAGACAGGGCCCCACTCTGGACCCCACTCAGGTAAGAAGTATAGCATCTGGCCCCAGAATCCCTGAGGGCGCCCCCCCCTGCCCCCAAGTGACGCCGTATTTATACACCGCACCCTGATAATGTCACCAAGCCCCACAAACTAGAGACTGACTGTAGTTACAAATCAAACCCGTACTCTTCCTCCACGCGCTGGGCCCAGGGGTTCAGGCTGAACCCCCACATACACCCTCAGCCCCCAGGCTTTCAATTCTAGGATAGCAGGGCAGCCTTGTGTGGGGATAGGGTGGAACCCGGGGGCGGAACAGCTGTGATGCAGCTGTTTTCAGTCCCCCGACCCCTTCCCTGGTTCCTCTTCTCCCTCTGCCTCTGCCTCCTGCAAGCCTGGGACCTCCCCTGCTCCCTACCGATATGCCTGGGTTCCAACTCAGAAATAGATCTTGGAGGAAGAGAGTCGAAGCACTTTGGCGGAGTTAGGGGAGGATTCCTGGGGAAGAGGAAGGGGCAGCTAGTTCAGAGTTCTCTGACCCAGCAACGCTGCCCCGGGGGACAGGAACCAAGGAGGGCCCGTGGGACCCTGAAGCTGCAGACACTCGGAGACCCAGATTGGCAGCGTGGGCACCCACACACAAGCACACAGTGGAGAATAGAGTCGCAGATACGCCAGTCCGCATCCCCAGCTGGCTGCTCTTGGTCTTTTGTCGTACCCCCTAGGCCCACAGGGCACACGTGGAAACAAGGCAAGGCTCGTAGGACCTGGAGATATTCTTGTGAATTGCTTCTCCAGGTACGGGGGGAGGGGGACAGAGGGGGGCAGAAGAAGGACAGGATCCGAGAGTAGGGTTCAGAGTAGGGTTCATTCTGTATCTTCCTCGGTTCACCCCCTGACACCCAAGGGACCAGGCCTGGCTGGGAGAGAGTTTTACTG